>NC_139143.1:70816335-71383318 GCF_964270905.1 Leucopleurus acutus
GAAACGGCCACAAGGCGGCAGCATTTCTACATTTCCAACTCTGGGTTTTTGGGCAACAGAGGGTTCCTGGAAATCGTGTTTGTAAGCTGCAAATTAGAGCAGAATGTGCCACGGCAAACTCCCAAGAGCTTATATCTCCTTACTTCTTGTTTGTTTTTTACATTTAGTTTTTATTTATTATCACAGCAAATTGGATAAAAATACTGTGTTTTTTCTAGGTGTACGGAATCTGGTTCATTATATCAATGTATTGATCTATTCATCTTTGGATCCTTTCCCGTGTAGGTTATTACAGAGTGTTGAGTACACCTCTTTTAGCATTCCATAGATATTTTGTGATTATATATTTCATATGTATTACTACATGTCTGTTAACCCCCATATCCTAATTCATACATTCCTTACACCTTTCCAATTGGTTTTCTGAATCTATGAGTGTCCTTCTCTTGGAAATTATTTCATGGGTATCAATTTTTAGGTAACACCTATAAGTGATGTAATAGGATATCTGTCTTTCGTTTTCTTTCTTACTTCAGGTAGGGTGATTATCTCTAGATCCTTCTATGCTGGTGCCAACAGCATTGTTCCATGCTTTTCCATGGCTAATATTCCATTGTGTTCATGGACCACTTCTTCTTGGTGCATTTTTCTGTTGATGGACATTTTGGTTTCTTCCAGCTCTTGGCTATGGTACATGTTGCTGCAGTGAAGGATTGCCAGCCTGTGTCTTTTCGATTCAGGTCTACTCAGCGGATAGGCCCATCAGTGGGCCTACCAGATCACATAGTAGCTCAAGTTTTACCTTTAAACACACCTCCATTTTGTTCTCTGTACTGGCTGTTACCAGGTTACATCCCATCAGCAGCTAGAGGGTACACAGTTCTCTAAAAGCCCTTCAGCATTTATACTATGTAGACTTTTTTGCTGATGATCCTTCTGACGGCTGTGAGGTGAATGTGTTTCTAGACTGGATTTGCATGGCTTTATTAATTCCTGACGTTGAGCGTTTTTCCATGCCTTTTTCTATAACAAACAAAAGAGACAGAATATAAAATGTGCATAAAATATGCCTCTTGAAATTGTCGTTTTGAAATATGGATGTCTTTTGAGATTTTTGCTCGATTTACGACCGAAGGATTGTTTTGAGGACAGGTGTCATTTACAGGCCTGCAATTATTTTGACTATCAAGTAACCATTACAGCTGCAGTTAGAGCTGCTGTTGTGTGAAACGGCCACAAGGCGGCAGCAGTTCTCATTAACCAAATCTGGTTACTAGGGAAACAGAGCCTCAATGGAAGTCCTGTTCTAGGTTGCAAATTAGAATGGAATGGGCCAGGAAAAAGCCCCTTAAGTTTATATCTCACTGAATATTGTTCTTTTTTTAAATTTAATTTTCATTGTTTATCACAGCAAGTGTGATTACAATGTTTTGCTTGTTTTAGGTGTGCAAGATGTGGTTGTTTTCCACATATACCTACCTCTTTTCTTCTTTGGATCCTTTTCCCATTTTAGGTTATGACACAATGTTGAGTAGTCTTCTCTTGGTATTCCGTAGGTCTTTGGTGATTATATACTTCACCTGTGTTTGTATATCTCTGTTAACTCTGACATCCTAATGTATCCAATCCTCACACCTTTCCATTGGTGAACCATAAGTTTGTTTAATGAATCTGTGATTGCCTTTCTCTGTGGAAATATCTTCACTGGTATCAATTTTTAGGTAACACCTATAAGTGATATCACAGGATACGTGTCTTTCGCTTTCTGACTTACTACAAGTTGCGTGATTACTTCTAGACTCATCTACGGTGATGCAAATGGCATTGTGTCATTGTTTTCCTTGGCTAATATTCCATCTGTACGTGGACCAGTTTTTCCTTGTCCACTCACCTGTTGATGGACTTTTGGGTTGCTTCCATGTCTTGGTTATTGTAACACTGCTGAAATGCACATTTGCCTGCCTGTGTCTTTCAACTATGTCTTCTTCGGTTATAGGCCCAGGAGAGGGCCTGTTGGATCATATGGTAGCAAAATGTTTACCTTGTAAAGGCGTCTCCATTCTGTTCTCATTAGTGGCTCTTACCAGGTTATGTTCCACTTAAATTTGAGGGTATGCCCTTGTCCACAACCCTTTCGGCATTTATTGTTTGTAGTTTTTCTGCTGATGTTTATTCTGACAGGTGTGAGCTGACACCTCTTTGAGGTTGGATTTGCATGCATCTCATAATCCCTTGAAATTGAACTTTCAGGCATGTCCTCTTTTTTTTCAAGCTGTGAGTAGCGCTTACCTCTTCAAATGGTTTTCTTGAAGTATGTGTCACATTTTGAAATATTTTGGCCATTACCTCCCTGAAGACATTTTGAGGGCAGGTTTCATTTACAGCCCTCCAGTACTTGTACATATGAAGTGACCATGAGCACAGGTTTTAAAGCTGCTGTTGCAGGTATCGGCCATTGGGCGGCAGCATTTCTCCTTTCCCCATTCTGGGAATTACGGAAGGAGTCCTTCCTGCCAGTGGTGTTCCTCGGTTATATATTAGAGAGGAATGTGCCCGGACAAACCCCCAAAAGCGGATGTCTCCTTACTTACGTTTGGTTTCTAAATTGAAAGTATATATATTTTTTTATTGGATAATATTCCATTGTGTACATGGACCACTTCTTCTTTGTGCCTTCCTCTGTTGACAGACATTTTTGTTGCTTCCAAGTGTTGGCTGTGGTAAATATTACTGGAGTGAAGGATGGCCACCCTGTGTCTTTTGGATTCTCATCCTCTCAGGTGATAGGCCCAGCAGTGGGTATGCTTGATTGAATGGTAGCTCAATATTTACCTTATCAAGGCACCTCCTTTGTGTTTTCATTACTGGTTCTTACCATGTCCCACTTAGAAACGAGGGTGCGCATTTCTCCACAACCCCTTCAGCATTTATTGTTTGCAGAATTTTTGCTGATGGCCATTATGACTGGTGTGAGCTGATAGGTTTTTGTAATTTGGATTTGCATGTCTTTAATAATTCCTAACGTTCAGCATTTTTCCATGCTTTGTTTTCTTTCTGTTACACAAAAAACAGAAAAAAACTGTGAGTACAATAAACCACTTGAAGTGGTCTTCTGGGAAGGCTGCCCTGTTTTGAATTTTTCGTCGATTTTTGACCCCAGGATTTTTTTGACAACAGGTGACATTTACAGGCTTGTAATGAGTGTGAATATTTAGTGACCACTACTACTGGCTTTAAAGGTGCTGTTGGGGGAAACGGCCACAAGGTGGCAGCATTTCTCCGTTCCCAAAACTGGTTTCTAGGGCAGCACAACATTTCTGGAAGTTGTGTTCCCAGGTTGTAAATTAGAATGGAATGTGCTAGGAAAAAAACCCATAAGTTAATATTCCATTATTTCTTTTTCGATTTTTTAGTCTTTTCAAATCGAGGTAATGTTTAGAATATTGTTTGTCCTACGTGTATACAATCTGGTTCATTTGTACATTACACACACACATACACACACACACACACACACATTCGTAATATATTCATGTGCAGATACTCTTCCCATGTAAATTATTGCAGAGTGCTCCATTGACCTCCCTTGCTATATGGTCGGTCTCTTTGATAAATGTATTTAGTAGCTATTTGTACACATATGGTAACCCTAATCTTAATTTTCCATACCACCCACCTTTCCATTTACATAAGAATAGTTTGTTCTCTAAGTCTGTGAGTTTCTTTCTCTGTGAAAATGCTATCATATTTGTCAGTTGTTAGATAACACCTATAAGTGATATCATACTATATGTCTTTTTCTTTCTGACTTACGTCATGTTCTGAGATTATATCTAGGCTCATAAATGGTGCCTCAACGAGCAGTGTTTCACTGTTTTGCATGGCTAATATTCCATTATGTACATGGACCACTTCTTCTTTATCCATTCATCCATTGATGGACATTTTGGTTGCTTCCGTGTCTTGGCTATTGTGAAAAATCCTGCAGTGAAGCTGTTGCAGCCTGTGCCTTCTCGACTCTGGTATTTTCAGGTGAGAGGCTCAGCGGTGGGCCTGCTGAATGGAATGCTGGCTCAATTTTTACTTTTAAACACAGCTCCTTTCTGTTCTCACTATTGGCTCTTATCACTTTACATCTCACCAGCAGCTAGAGGGTACACAGTTCTCTAAAACCCCTTCCGCATTTATTGTTTGTAGACTTTTGGCTGATGGTAGTTGACGTGTGTGAGTTGAAAGCTTTTTGTAGGCTAGATTTGCATGAGTTTAAAAATTTATGTTGTTGAGGGCTTCCCTGGTGGCGCAGTGGTTGAGAGTCCGCCTGCCGATGCAGGGGACACGGGTTTGTGCCCCGTTCCAGGAGGATCCCACATGCCGTGGAACGACTAGGCCTGTGAGCCATGGCCGCTGAGCCTGCACGTCCGGGGCCTGTGCTGTGCAACAGGAGAGGCCACAACAGTGAGAGGCCCGCGTGCCGCAAAAAAAAAAAAAAAATTATGTTGTTGAGCTTTTATCCATTTTCCTTGTTTTTAGAAAAATAATGAGTAAAATTTACCTCTTCATACTAGCTCCTTGAAAATTTTGCCAGTTGTGAATTTTTGAGGGCAGTTGTCCTTTACTGTCCTGAGTCCTTGTGAATGTTAAGTGACCGTTAGCTGTGGTTTTAAAGCCGCTCTTGTGGGAAACGGCCACAAGGCGGCAGCATTTCTACATTTCCAACTCTGGGTTTTTGGGCAACAGAGGGTTCCTGGAAATCGTGTTTGTAAGCTGCAAATTAGAGCAGAATGTGCCACGGCAAACTCCCAAGAGCTTATATCTCCTTACTTCTTGTTTGTTTTTTACATTTAATTTTTATTTATTATCACAGCAAATTGGATAAAAATACTGTGTTTTTTCTAGGTGTACGGAATCTGGTTCATTATATCAATGTATTGATCTATTCATCTTTGGATCCTTTCCCGTGTAGGTTATTACAGAGTGTTGAGTACACCTCTTTTAGCATTCCATAGGTATTTTGTGATTATATATTTCATATGTATTACTACATGTCTGTTAACCTCCATATCCTAATTCATACATTCCTTACACCTTTCCAATTGGTTTTCTGAATCTATGAGTGTCCTTCTCTTGGAAATTATTTCATGGGTATCAATTTTTAGGTAACACCTATAAGTGATGTAATAGGATATCTGTCTTTCGTTTTCTTTCTTACTTCAGGTAGGGTGATTATCTCTAGATCCTTCTATGCTGGTGCCAACAGCATTGTTCCATGCTTTTTCATGGCTAATATTCCATTGTGTTCATGGACCACTTCTTCTTGGTGCATTTTTCTGTTGATGGACATTTTGGTTTCTTCCAGCTCTTGGCTATGGTACATGTTGCTGCAGTGAAGGATTGCCAGCCTGTGTCTTTTCGATTCAGGTCTACTCAGCGGATAGGCCCATCAGTGGGCCTACCAGATCACATAGTAGCTCAAATTTTACCTTTAAACACACCTCCATTTTGTTCTCTGTACTGACTGTTACCAGGTTACATCCCATCAGCAGCTAGAGGGTACACAGTTCTCTAAAAGCCCTTCAGCATTTATACTATGTAGACTTTTTTGCTGATGATCCTTCTGACGGCTGTGAGGTGAATGTGTTTCTAGACTGGATTTGCATGGCTTTATTAATTCCTGATGTTGAGCGTTTTTCCATGCCTTTTTCTATAACAAACAAAAGAGACAGAATATAAAATGTGCATAAAATATGCCTCTTGAAATTGTCGTTTTGAAATATGGATGTCTTTTGAGATTTTTGCTCAATTTACGACCGAAGGATTGTTTTGAGGACAGGTGTCATTTACAGGCCTGCAATTATTTTGACTATCAAGTAACCATTACAGCTGCAGTTAGAGCTGCTGTTGTGTGAAACGGCCACAAGGCGGCAGCAGTTCTCATTAACCAAATCTGGTTACTAGGGAAACAGAGCCTCAATGGAAGTCCTGTTCTAGGTTGCAAATTAGAATGGAATGGGCCAGGAAAAAGCCCCTTAAGTTTATATCTCACTAAATATTGTTCTTTTTTTAAATTTAATTTTCATTGTTTATCACAGCAAGTGTGATTACAATGTTTTGCTTGTTTTAGGTGTGCAAGATGTGGTTGTTTTCCACATATACCTATCTCTTTTCTTCTTTGGATCCTTTTCCCATTTTAGGTTATGACACAATGTTGAGTAGTCTTCTCTTGGTATTCCGTAGGTCTTTGGTGATTATATACTTCACCTGTGTTTGTATATCTCTGTTAACTCTGACATCCTAATGTATTCAATCCTCACACCTTTCCATTGGTGAACCATAAGTTTGTTTAATGAATCTGTGATTGCCTTTCTCTGTGGAAATATCTTCACTGGTATCAATTTTTAGGTAACACCTATAAGTGATATCACAGGATACGTGTCTTTCGCTTTCTGACTTACTACAAGTTGCGTGATTACTTCTAGACTCATCTACGGTGATGCAAATGGCATTGTGTCATTGTTTTCCTTGGCTAATATTCCATCTGTACGTGGACCAGTTTTTCCTTGTCCACTCACCTGTTGATGGACTTTTGGGTTGCTTCCATGTCTTGGTTATTGTAACACTGCTGAAATGCACATTTGCCTGCCTGTGTCTTTCAACTATGTCTTCTTCGGTTATAGGCCCAGGAGAGGGCCTGTTGGATCATATGGTAGCAAAATGTTTACCTTGTAAAGGCGTCTCCATTCTGTTCTCATTAGTGGCTCTTACCAGGTTATGTTCCACTTAAATTTGAGGGTATGCCCTTGTCCACAACCCTTTCGGCATTTATTGTTTGTAGTTTTTCTGCTGATGTTTATTCTGACAGGTGTGAGCTGACACCTCTTTGAGGTTGGATTTGCATGCATCTCATAATCCCTTGAAATTGAACTTTGAGGCATGTCCTCTTTTTTTTCAAGCTGTGAGTAGCGCTTACCTCTTCAAATGGTTTTCTTGAAGTATGTGTCACATTTTGAAATATTTTGGCCATTACCTCCCTGAAGACATTTTGAGGGCAGGTTTCATTTACAGCCCTCCAGTACTTGTACATATGAAGTGACCATGAGCACAGGTTTTAAAGCTGCTGTTGCAGGTATCGGCCATTGGGCGGCAGCATTTCTCCTTTCCCCATTCTGGGAATTACGGAAGGAGTCCTTCCTGCCAGTGGTGTTCCTCGGTTATATATTAGAGAGGAATGTGCCCGGACAAACCCCCAAAAGCGGATGTCTCCTTACTTACGTTTGGTTTCTAAATTGAAAGTATATATATTTTTTTATTGGATAATATTCCATTGTGTACATGGACCACTTCTTCTTTGTGCCTTCCTCTGTTGACAGACATTTTTGTTGCTTCCAAGTGTTGGCTGTGGTAAATATTACTGGAGTGAAGGATGGCCACCCTGTGTCTTTTGGATTCTCATCCTCTCAGGTGATAGGCCCAGCAGTGGGTATGCTTGATTGAATGGTAGCTCAATATTTACCTTATCAAGGCACCTCCTTTGTGTTTTCATTACTGGTTCTTACCATGTCCCACTTAGAAACGAGGGTGCACATTTCTCCACAACCCATTCAGCATTTATTGTTTGCAGAATTTTTGCTGATGGCCATTATGACTGGTGTGAGCTGATAGGTTTTTGTAATTTGGATTTGCATGTCTTTAATAATTCCTAACGTTCAGCATTTTTCCATGCTTTGTTTTCTTTCTGTTACACAAAAAACAGAAAAAAACTGTGAGTACAATAAACCACTTGAAGTGGTCTTCTGGGAAGGCTGCCCTGTTTTGAATTTTTCGTCGATTTTTGACCCCAGGATTTTTTTGACAACAGGTGACATTTACAGGCTTGTAATGAGTGTGAATATTTAGTGACCACTACTACTGGCTTTAAAGGTGCTGTTGGGGGAAACGGCCACAAGGTGGCAGCATTTCTCCGTTCCCAAAACTGGTTTCTAGGGCAGCACAACATTTCTGGAAGTTGTGTTCCCAGGTTGTAAATTAGAATGGAATGTGCTAGGAAAAAAAAACCATAAGTTAATATTCCATTATTTCTTTTTCGATTTTTTAGTCTTTTTAAATCGAGGTAATGTTTAGAATATTGTTTGTCCTAGGTGTATACAATCTGGTTCATTTGTACATTACATCATATATATATATATACACACACACACACACACACACACACACACACATATACGTAATATATTCATGTGCAGATACTCTTCCCATGTAAATTATTGCAGAGTGCTCCATTGACCTCCCTTGCTATATGGTCGGTCTCTTTGATAAATGTATTTAGTAGGTATTTGTACACATATGGTAACCCTAATCTTAATTTTCCATACCACCCACCTTTCCATTTACATAAGAATAGTTTGTTCTCTAAGTCTGTGAGTTTCTTTCTCTGTGAAAATGCTATCATATTTGTCAGTTGTTAGATAACACCTATAAGTGATATCATACTATATGTCTTTTTCTTTCTGACTTACGTCATGTTCTGAGATTATATCTAGGCTCATAAATGGTGCCTCAACGAGCAGTGTTTCACTGTTTTGCATGGCTAATATTCCATTATGTACATGGACCACTTCTTCTTTATCCATTCATCCATTGATGGACATTTTGGTTGCTTCCGTGTCTTGGCTATTGTGAAAAATCCTGCAGTGAAGCTGTTGCAGCCTGTGCCTTCTCGACTCTGGTATTTTCAGGTGAGAGGCTCAGCGGTGGGCCTGCTGAATGGAATGCTGGCTCAATTTTTACTTTTAAACACAGCTCCTTTCTGTTCTCACTATTGGCTCTTACCACTTTACATCTCACCAGCAGCTAGAGGGTACACAGTTCTCTAAAACCCCTTCCGCATTTATTGTTTGTAGACCTTTGGCTGATGGTAGTTGACGTGTGTGAGTTGAAATCTTTTTGTAGGCTAGATTTGCATGAGTTTAAAAATTTATGTTGTTGAGGGCTTCCCTGGTGGTGCAGTGGTTGAGAGTCCGCCTGCCGATGCAGGGGACACGGGTTTGTGCCCCGGTCCGGGAGGATCCCACATGCCACGGAGCGACTAGGCCTGTGAGCCATGGCCGCTGAGCCTGCACGTCCGGGGCCTGTGCTGCGCAACGGGAGAGGCCACAACAGTGAGATGCCCGCGTGCCGCAAAAAAAAAAAAAAAAAAAAAATTTATGTTGTTGAGCTTTTATCCATTTTCCTTGTTTTTAGAAAAATAATGAGTAAAATTTACCTCTTCATACTAGCTCCTTGAAAATTTTGCCAGTTGTGAATTTTTGCGGGCAGTTGTCCTTTACTGTCCTGAGTCCTTGTGAACGTTAAGTGACCGTTAACTGTGGTTTTAAAGCCGCTCTTGTGGGAAACGGCCACAAGGCGGCAGCATTTCTACATTTCCAACTCTGGGTTTTTGGGCAACAGAGGGTTCCTGGAAATCGTGTTTGTAAGCTGCAAATTAGAGCAGAATGTGCCACGGCAAACTCCCAAGAGCTTATATCTCCTTACTTCTTGTTTGTTTTTTACATTTAGTTTTTATTTATTATCACAGCAAATTGGATAAAAATACTGTGTTTTTTCTAGGTGTACGGAATCTGGTTCATTATATCAATGTATTGATCTATTCATCTTTGGATCCTTTCCCGTGTAGGTTATTACAGAGTGTTGAGTACACCTCTTTTAGCATTCCATAGGTATTTTGTGATTATATATTTCATATGTATTACTACATGTCTGTTAACCCCCATATCCTAATTCATACATTCCTTACACCTTTCCATTTGGTTTTCTGAATCTATGAGTGTCCTTCTCTTGGAAATTATTTCATGGGTATCAATTTTTAGGTAACACCTATAAGTGATGTAATAGGATATCTGTCTTTCGTTTTCTTTCTTACTTCAGGTAGGGTGATTATCTCTAGATCCTTCTATGCTGGTGCCAACAGCATTGTTCCATGCTTTTCCATGGCTAATATTCCATTGTGTTCATGGACCACTTCTTCTTGGTGCATTTTTCTGTTGATGGACATTTTGGTTTCTTCCAGCTCTTGGCTATGGTACATGTTGCTGCAGTGAAGGATTGCCAGCCTGTGTCTTTTCGATTCAGGTCTACTCAGCGGATAGGCCCATCAGTGGGCCTACCAGATCACATAGTAGCTCAAGTTTTACCTTTAAACACACCTCCATTTTGTTCTCTGTACTGGCTGTTACCAGGTTACATCCCATCAGCAGCTAGAGGGTACACAGTTCTCTAAAACCCCTTCAGCATTTATACTATGTAGACTTTTTTGCTGATGATCCTTCTGACGGCTGTGAGGTGAATGTGTTTCTAGACTGGATTTGCATGGCTTTATTAATTCCTGACGTTGAGCGTTTTTCCATGCCTTTTTCTATAACAAACAAAAGAGACAGAATATAAAATGTGCATAAAATATGCCTCTTGAAATTGTCGTTTTGAAATATGGATGTCTTTTGAGATTTTTGCTCGATTTACGACCGAAGGATTGTTTTGAGGACAGGTGTCATTTACAGGCCTGCAATTATTTTGACTATCAAGTAACCATTACAGCTGCAGTTAGAGCTGCTGTTGTGTGAAACGGCCACAAGGCGGCAGCAGTTCTCATTAACCAAATCTGGTTACTAGGGAAACAGAGCCTCAATGGAAGTCCTGTTCTAGGTTGCAAATTAGAATGGAATGGGCCAGGAAAAAGCCCCTTAAGTTTATATCTCACTGAATATTGTTCTTTTTTTAAATTTAATTTTCATTGTTTATCACAGCAAGTGTGATTACAATGTTTTGCTTGTTTTAGGTGTGCAAGATGTGGTTGTTTTCCACATATACCTATCTCTTTTCTTCTTTGGATCCTTTTCCCATTTTAGGTTATGACACAATGTTGCGTAGTCTTCTCTTGGTATTCCGTAGGTCTTTGGTGATTATATACTTCACCTGTGTTTGTATATCTCTGTTAACTCTGACATCCTAATGTATCCAATCCTCACACCTTTCCATTGGTGAACCATAAGTTTGTTTAATGAATCTGTGATTGCCTTTCTCTGTGGAAATATCTTCACTGGGATCAATTTTTAGGTAACACCTATAAGTGATATCACAGGATACGTGTCTTTCGCTTTCTGACTTACTACAAGTTGCGTGATTACTTCTAGACTCATCTACGGTGATGCAAATGGCATTGTGTCATTGTTTTCCTTGGCTAATATTCCATCTGTACGTGGACCAGTTTTTCCTTGTCCACTCACCTGTTGATGGACTTTTGGGTTGCTTCCATGTCTTGGTTATTGTAACACTGCTGAAATGCACATTTGCCTGCCTGTGTCTTTCAACTATGTCTTCTTCGGTTATAGGCCCAGGAGAGGGCCTGTTGGATCATATGGTAGCAAAATGTTTACCTTGTAAAGGCGTCTCCATTCTGTTCTCATTAGTGGCTCTTACCAGGTTATGTTCCACTTAAATTTGAGGGTATGCCCTTGTCCACAACCCTTTCGGCATTTATTGTTTGTAGTTTTTCTGCTGATGTTTATTCTGACAGGTGTGAGCTGACACCTCTTTGAGGTTGGATTTGCATGCATCTCATAATCCCTTGAAATTGAACTTTGAGGCATGTCCTCTTTTTTTTCAAGCTGTGAGTAGCGCTTACCTCTTCAAATGGTTTTCTTGAAGTATGTGTCACATTTTGAAATATTTTGGCCATTACCTCCCTGAAGACATTTTGAGGGCAGGTTTCATTTACAGCCCTCCAGTACTTGTACATATGAAGTGACCATGAGCACAGGTTTTAAAGCTGCTGTTGCAGGTATCGGCCATTGGGCGGCAGCATTTCTCCTTTCCCCATTCTGGGAATTACGGAAGGAGTCCTTCCTGCCAGTGGTGTTCCTCGGTTATATATTAGAGAGGAATGTGCCCGGACAAACCCCCAAAAGCGGATGTCTCCTTACTTACGTTTGGTTTCTAAATTGAAAGTATATATATTTTTTTATTGGATAATATTCCATTGTGTACATGGACCACTTCTTCTTTGTGCCTTCCTCTGTTGACAGACATTTTTGTTGCTTCCAAGTGTTGGCTGTGGTAAATATTACTGGAGTGAAGGATGGCCACCCTGTGTCTTTTGGATTCTCATCCTCTCAGGTGATAGGCCCAGCAGTGGGTATGCTTGATTGAATGGTAGCTCAATATTTACCTTATCAAGGCACCTCCTTTGTGTTTTCATTACTGGTTCTTACCATGTCCCACTTAGAAACGAGGGTGCGCATTTCTCCACAACCCCTTCAGCATTTATTGTTTGCAGAATTTTTGCTGATGGCCATTATGACTGGTGTGAGCTGATAGGTTTTTGTAATTTGGATTTGCATGTCTTTAATAATTCCTAACGTTCAGCATTTTTCCATGCTTTGTTTTCTTTCTGTTACACAAAAAACAGAAAAAAACTGTGAGTACAATAAACCACTTGAAGTGGTCTTCTGGGAAGGCTGCCCTGTTTTGAATTTTTCGTCGATTTTTGACCCCAGGATTTTTTTGACAACAGGTGACATTTACAGGCTTGTAATGAGTGTGAATATTTAGTGACCACTACTACTGGCTTTAAAGGTGCTGTTGGGGGAAACGGCCACAAGGCGGCAGCATTTCTCCGTTCCCAAAACTGGTTTCTAGGGCAGCACAACATTTCTGGAAGTTGTGTTCCCAGGTTGTAAATTAGAATGGAATGTGCTAGGAAAAAAAAACCATAAGTTAATATTCCATTATTTCTTTTTCGATTTTATAGTCTTTTTAAATCGAGGTAATGTTTAGAATATTGTTTGTCCTAGGTGTATACAATCTGGTTCATTTGTACGTTACATCATATATATATATATACACACACACACACACACACACACACACACATATACGTAATATATTCATGTGCAGATACTCTTCCCATGTAAATTATTGCAGAGTGCTCCATTGACCTCCCTTGCTATATGGTCGGTCTCTTTGATAAATGTATTTAGTAGGTATTTGTACACATATGGTAACCCTAATCTTAATTTTCCATACCACCCACCTTTCCATTTACATAAGAATAGTTTGTTCTCTAAGTCTGTGAGTTTCTTTCTCTGTGAAAATGCTATCATATTTGTCAGTTGTTAGATAACACCTATAAGTGATATCATACTATATGTCTTTTTCTTTCTGACTTACGTCATGTTCTGAGATTATATCTAGGCTCATAAATGGTGCCTCAACGAGCAGTGTTTCACTGTTTTGCATGGCTAATATTCCATTATGTACATGGACCACTTCTTCTTTATCCATTCATCCATTGATGGACATTTTGGTTGCTTCCGTGTCTTGGCTATTGTGAAAAATCCTGCAGTGAAGCTGTTGCAGCCTGTGCCTTCTCGACTCTGGTATTTTCAGGTGAGAGGCTCAGCGGTGGGCCTGCTGAATGGAATGCTGGCTCAATTTTTACTTTTAAACACAGCTCCTTTCTGTTCTCACTATTGGCTCTTACCACTTTACATCTCACCAGCAGCTAGAGGGTACACAGTTCTCTAAAACCCCTTCCGCATTTATTGTTTGTAGACCTTTGGCTGATGGTAGTTGACGTGTGTGAGTTGAAATCTTTTTGTAGGCTAGATTTGCATGAGTTTAAAAATTTATGTTGTTGAGGGCTTCCCTGGTGGTGCAGTGGTTGAGAGTCCGCCTGCCGATGCAGGGGACACGGGTTTGTGCCCCGGTCCGGGAGGATCCCACATGCCACGGAGCGACTAGGCCTGTGAGCCATGGCCGCTGAGCCTGCACGTCCGGGGCCTGTGCTGCGCAACGGGAGAGGCCACAACAGTGAGATGCCCGCATGCCGCAAAAAAAAAAAAAAAAAAAATTTATGTTGTTGAGCTTTTATCCATTTTTCTTGTTTTTAGAAAAATAATGAGTAAAATTTACCTCTTCATACTAGCTCCTTGAAAATTTTGCCAGTTGTGAATTTTTGCGGGCAGTTGTCCTTTACTGTCCTGAGTCCTTGTGAACGTTAAGTGACCGTTAACTGTGGTTTTAAAGCCGCTCTTGTGGGAAACGGCCACAAGGCGGCAGCATTTCTACATTTCCAACTCTGGGTTTTTGGGCAACAGAGGGTTCCTGGAAATCGTGTTTGTAAGCTGCAAATTAGAGCAGAATGTGCCACGGCAAACTCCCAAGAGCTTATATCTCCTTACTTCTTGTTTGTTTTTTACATTTAGTTTTTATTTATTATCACAGCAAATTGGATAAAAATACTGTGTTTTTTCTAGGTGTACGGAATCTGGTTCATTATATCAATGTATTGATCTATTCATCTTTGGATCCTTTCCCGTGTAGGTTATTACAGAGTGTTGAGTACACCTCTTTTAGCATTCCATAGGTATTTTGTGATTATATATTTCATATGTATTACTACATGTCTGTTAACCCCCATATCCTAATTCATACATTCCTTACACCTTTCCAATTGGTTTTCTGAATCTATGAGTGTCCTTCTCTTGGAAATTATTTCATGGGTATCAATTTTTAGGTAACACCTATAAGTGATGTAATAGGATATCTGTCTTTCGTTTTCTTTCTTACTTCAGGTAGGGTGATTATCTCTAGATCCTTCTATGCTGGTGCCAACAGCATTGTTCCATGCTTTTCCATGGCTAATATTCCATTGTGTTCATGGACCACTTCTTCTTGGTGCATTTTTCTGTTGATGGACATTTTGGTTTCTTCCAGCTCTTGGCTATGGTACATGTTGCTGCAGTGAAGGATTGCCAGCCTGTGTCTTTTCGATTCAGGTCTACTCAGCGGATAGGCCCATCAGTGGGCCTACCAGATCACATAGTAGCTCAAGTTTTACCTTTAAACACACCTCCATTTTGTTCTCTGTACTGGCTGTTACCAGGTTACATCCCATCAGCAGCTAGAGGGTACACAGTTCTCTAAAACCCCTTCAGCATTTATACTATGTAGACTTTTTTGCTGATGATCCTTCTGACGGCTGTGAGGTGAATGTGTTTCTAGACTGGATTTGCATGGCTTTATTAATTCCTGACGTTGAGCGTTTTTCCATGCCTTTTTCTATAACAAACAAAAGAGACAGAATATAAAATGTGCATAAAATATGCCTCTTGAAATTGTCGTTTTGAAATATGGATGTCTTTTGAGATTTTTGCTCGATTTACGACCGAAGGATTGTTTTGAGGACAGGTGTCATTTACAGGCCTGCAATTATTTTGACTATCAAGTAACCATTAGAGCTGCAGTTAGAGCTGCTGTTGTGTGAAACGGCCACAAGGCGGCAGCAGTTCTCATTAACCAAATCTGGTTACTAGGGAAACAGAGCCTCAATAGAAGTCCTGTTCTAGGTTGCAAATTAGAATGGAATGGGCCAGGAAAAAGCCCCTTAAGTTTATATCTCACTAAATATTGTTCTTTTTTTAAATTTAATTTTCATTGTTTATCACAGCAAGTGTGATTACAATGTTTTGCTTGTTTTAGGTGTGCAAGATGTGGTTGTTTTCCACATATACCTATCTCTTTTCTTCTTTGGATCCTTTTCCCATTTTAGGTTATGACACAATGTTGAGTAGTCTTCTCTTGGTATTCCGTAGGTCTTTGGTGATTATATACTTCACCTGTGTTTGTATATCTCTGTTAACTCTGACATCCTAATGTATCCAATCCTCACACCTTTCCATTGGTGAACCATAAGTTTGTTTAATGAATCTGTGATTGCCTTTCTCTGTGGAAATATCCTCACTGGTATCAATTTTTAGGTAACACCTATAAGTGATATCACAGGATACGTGTCTTTCGCTTTCTGACTTACTACAAGTTGCGTGATTACTTCTAGACTCATCTACGGTGATGCAAATGGCATTGTGTCATTGTTTTCCTTGGCTAATATTCCATCTGTACGTGGACCAGTTTTTCTTTGTCCACTCACCTGTTGATGGACTTTTGGGTTGCTTCCATGTCTTGGTTATTGTAACACTGCTGAAATGCACATTTGCCTGCCTGTGTCTTTCAACTATGTCTTCTTCGGTTATAGGCCCAGGAGAGGGCCTGTTGGATCATATGGTAGCAAAATGTTTACCTTGTAAAGGCGTCTCCATTCTGTTCTCATTAGTGGCTCTTACCAGGTTATGTTCCACTTAAATTTGAGGGTATGCCCTTGTCCACAACCCTTTCAGCATTTATTGTTTGTAGTTTTTCTGCTGATGTTTATTCTGACAGGTGTGAGCTGACACCTCTTTGAGGTTGGATTTGCATGCATCTCATAATCCCTTGAAATTGAACTTTCAGGCATGTCCTCTTTTTTTTCAAGCTGTGAGTAGCGCTTACCTCTTCAAATGGTTTTCTTGAAGTATGTGTCACATTTTGAAATATTTTGGCCATTACCTCCCTGAAGACATTTTGAGGGCAGGTTTCATTTACAGCCCTCCAGTACTTGTGCATATGAAGTGACCATGAGCACAGGTTTTAAAGCTGCTGCTGCAGGTATCGGCCATTGGGCGGCAGCATTTCTCCTTTCCCCATTCTGGGAATTACGGAAGGAGTCCTTCCTGCCAGTGGTGTTCCTCCGTTATATATTAGAGAGGAATGTGCCCGGACAAACCCCCAAAAGCTGATGTCTCCTTACTTACGTTTGGTTTCTAAATTGAAAGTATATATATTTTTTTATTGGATAATATTCCATTGTGTACATGGACCACTTCTTCTTTGTGCCTTCCTCTGTTGACAGACATTTTTGTTGCTTCCAAGTGTTGGCTGTGGTAAATATTGCTGGAGTGCAGGATGGCCACCCTGTGTCTTTTGGATTCTCATCCTCTCAGGTGATAGGCCCAGCAGTGGGTATACTTGATTGAATGGTAGCTCAATATTTACCTTATCAAGGCACCTCCTTTGTGTTTTCATTACTGGTTCTTACCATGTCCCACTTAGAAACGAGGGTGCGCATTTCTCCACAACCCCTTCAGCATTTATTGTTTGCAGAATTTTTGCTGATGGCCATTATGACTGGTGTGAGCTGATAGGTTTTTGTAATTTGGATTTGCATGTCTTTAATAATTCCTAACGTTCAGCATTTTTCCATGCTTTGTTTTCTTTCTGTTACACAAAAAACAGAAAAAAACTGTGAGTACAATAAACCACTTGAAGTGGTCTTCTGGGAAGGCTGCCCTGTTTTGAATTTTTCGTCGATTTTTGACCCCAGGATTTTTTTGACAACAGGTGACATTTACAGGCTTGTAATGAGTGTGAATATTTAGTGACCACTACTACTGGCTTTAAAGGTGCTGTTGGGGGAAACGGCCACAAGGCGGCAGCATTTCTCCGTTCCCAAAACTGGTTTCTAGGGCAGCACAACATTTCTGGAAGTTGTGTTCCCAGGTTGTAAATTAGAATGGAATGTGCTAGGAAAAAAAAACCATAAGTTAATATTCCATTATTTCTTTTTCGATTTTTTAGTCTTTTTAAATCGAGGTAATGTTTAGAATATTGTTTGTCCTACGTGTATACAATCTGGTTCATTTGTACATTACATCATATATATATATACACACACACACACACACACACACACACACACATATACGTAATATATTCATGTGCAGATACTCTTCCCATGTAAATTATTGCAGAGTGCTCCATTGACCTCCCTTGCTATATGGTCGGTCTCTTTGATAAATGTATTTAGTAGGTATTTGTACACATATGGTAACCCTAATCTTAATTTTCCATACCACCCACCTTTCCATTTACATAAGAATAGTTTGTTCTCTAAGTCTGTGAGTTTCTTTCTCTGTGAAAATGCTATCATATTTGTCAGTTGTTAGATAACACCTATAAGTGATATCATACTATATGTCTTTTTCTTTCTGACTTACGTCATGTTCTGAGATTATATCTAGGCTCATAAATGGTGCCTCAACGAGCAGTGTTTCACTGTTTTGCATGGCTAATATTCCATTATGTACATGGACCACTTCTTCTTTATCCATTCATCCATTGATGGACATTTTGGTTGCTTCCGTGTCTTGGCTATTGTGAAAAATCCTGCAGTGAAGCTGTTGCAGCCTGTGCCTTCTCGACTCTGGTATTTTCAGGTGAGAGGCTCAGCGGTGGGCCTGCTGAATGGAATGCTGGCTCAATTTTTACTTTTAAACACAGCTCCTTTCTGTTCTCACTATTGGCTCTTACCACTTTACATCTCACCAGCAGCTAGAGGGTACACAGTTCTCTAAAACCCCTTCCGCATTTATTGTTTGTAGACTTTTGGCTGATGGTAGTTGACGTGTGTGAGTTGAAAGCTTTTTGTAGGCTAGATTTGCATGAGTTTAAAAATTTATGTTGTTGAGGGCTTCCCTGGTGGCGCAGTGGTTGAGAGTCCGCGTGCCGATGCAGGGGACACGGGTTTGTGCCCCGTTCCGGGAGGATCCCACATGCCGTGGAACGACTAGGCCTGTGAGCCATGGCCGCTGAGCCTGCACGTCCGGGGCCTGTGCTGTGCAACAGGAGAGGCCACAACAGTGAGAGGCCCGCGTGCCGCAAAAAAAAAAAAAAAAATTATGTTGTTGAGCTTTTATCCATTTTCCTTGTTTTTAGAAAAATAATGAGTAAAATTTACCTCTTCATACTAGCTCCTTGAAAATTTTGCCAGTTGTGAATTTTTGAGGGCAGTTGTCCTTTACTGTCCTGAGTCCTTGTGAATGTTAAGTGACCGTTAGCTGTGGTTTTAAAGCCGCTCTTGTGGGAAACGGCCACAAGGCGGCAGCATTTCTACATTTCCAACTCTGGGTTTTTGGGCAACAGAGGGTTCCTGGAAATCGTGTTTGTAAGCTGCAAATTAGAGCAGAATGTGCCACGGCAAACTCCCAAGAGCTTATATCTCCTTACTTCTTGTTTGTTTTTTACATTTAGTTTTTATTTATTATCACAGCAAATTGGATAAAAATACTGTGTTTTTTCTAGGTGTACGGAATCTGGTTCATTATATCAATGTATTGATCTATTCATCTTTGGATCCTTTCCCGTGTAGGTTATTACAGAGTGTTGAGTACACCTCTTTTAGCATTCCATAGGTATTTTGTGATTATATATTTCATATGTATTACTACATGTCTGTTAACCTCCATATCCTAATTCATACATTCCTTACACCTTTCCAATTGGTTTTCTGAATCTATGAGTGTCCTTCTCTTGGAAATTATTTCATGGGTATCAATTTTTAGGTAACACCTATAAGTGATGTAATAGGATATCTGTCTTTCGTTTTCTTTCTTACTTCAGGTAGGGTGATTATCTCTAGATCCTTCTATGCTGGTGCCAACAGCATTGTTCCATGATTTTTCATGGCTAATATTCCATTGTGTTCATGGACCACTTCTTCTTGGTGCATTTTTCTGTTGATGGACATTTTGGTTTCTTCCAGCTCTTGGCTATGGTACATGTTGCTGCAGTGAAGGATTGCCAGCCTGTGTCTTTTCGATTCAGGTCTACTCAGCGGATAGGCCCATCAGTGGGCCTACCAGATCACATAGTAGCTCAAATTTTACCTTTAAACACACCTCCATTTTGTTCTCTGTACTGACTGTTACCAGGTTACATCCCATCAGCAGCTAGAGGGTACACAGTTCTCTAAAAGCCCTTCAGCATTTATACTATGTAGACTTTTTTGCTGATGATCCTTCTGACGGCTGTGAGGTGAATGTGTTTCTAGACTGGATTTGCATGGCTTTATTAATTCCTGATGTTGAGCGTTTTTCCATGCCTTTTTCTATAACAAACAAAAGAGACAGAATATAAAATGTGCATAAAATATGCCTCTTGAAATTGTCGTTTTGAAATATGGATGTCTTTTGAGATTTTTGCTCAATTTACGACCGAAGGATTGTTTTGAGGACAGGTGTCATTTACAGGCCTGCAATTATTTTGACTATCAAGTAACCATTACAGCTGCAGTTAGAGCTGCTGTTGTGTGAAACGGCCACAAGGCGGCAGCAGTTCTCATTAACCAAATCTGGTTACTAGGGAAACAGAGCCTCAATGGAAGTCCTGTTCTAGGTTGCAAATTAGAATGGAATGGGCCAGGAAAAAGCCCCTTAAGTTTATATCTCACTGAATATTGTTCTTTTTTTAAATTTAATTTTCATTGTTTATCACAGCAAGTGTGATTACAATGTTTTGCTTGTTTTAGGTGTGCAAGATGTGGTTGTTTTCCACATATACCTATCTCTTTTCTTCTTTGGATCCTTTTCCCATTTTAGGTTATGACACAATGTTGAGTAGTCTTCTCTTGGTATTCCGTAGGTCTTTGGTGATTATATACTTCACCTGTGTTTGTATATCTCTGTTAACTCTGACATCCTAATGTATTCAATCCTCACACCTTTCCATTGGTGAACCATAAGTTTGTTTAATGAATCTGTGATTGCCTTTCTCTGTGGAAATATCTTCACTGGTATCAATTTTTAGGTAACACCTATAAGTGATATCACAGGATACGTGTCTTTCGCTTTCTGACTTACTACAAGTTGCGTGATTACTTCTAGACTCATCTACGGTGATGCAAATGGCATTGTGTCATTGTTTTCCTTGGCTAATATTCCATCTGTACGTGGACCAGTTTTTCCTTGTCCACTCACCTGTTGATGGACTTTTGGGTTGCTTCCATGTCTTGGTTATTGTAACACTGCTGAAATGCACATTTGCCTGCCTGTGTCTTTCAACTATGTCTTCTTCGGTTATAGGCCCAGGAGAGGGCCTGTTGGATCATATGGTAGCAAAATGTTTACCTTGTAAAGGCGTCTCCATTCTGTTCTCATTAGTGGCTCTTACCAGGTTATGTTCCACTTAAATTTGAGGGTATGCCCTTGTCCACAACCCTTTCGGCATTTATTGTTTGTAGTTTTTCTGCTGATGTTTATTCTGACAGGTGTGAGCTGACACCTCTTTGAGGTTGGATTTGCATGCATCTCATAATCCCTTGAAATTGAACTTTGAGGCATGTCCTCTTTTTTTTCAAGCTGTGAGTAGCGCTTACCTCTTCAAATGGTTTTCTTGAAGTATGTGTCACATTTTGAAATATTTTGGCCATTACCTCCCTGAAGACATTTTGAGGGCAGGTTTCATTTACAGCCCTCCAGTACTTGTACATATGAAGTGACCATGAGCACAGGTTTTAAAGCTGCTGTTGCAGGTATCGGCCATTGGGCGGCAGCATTTCTCCTTTCCCCATTCTGGGAATTACGGAAGGAGTCCTTCCTGCCAGTGGTGTTCCTCGGTTATATATTAGAGAGGAATGTGCCCGGACAAACCCCCAAAAGCGGATGTCTCCTTACTTACGTTTGGTTTCTAAATTGAAAGTATATATATTTTTTTATTGGATAATATTCCATTGTGTACATGGACCACTTCTTCTTTGTGCCTTCCTCTGTTGACAGACATTTTTGTTGCTTCCAAGTGTTGGCTGTGGTAAATATTACTGGAGTGAAGGATGGCCACCCTGTGTCTTTTGGATTCTCATCCTCTCAGGTGATAGGCCCAGCAGTGGGTATGCTTGATTGAATGGTAGCTCAATATTTACCTTATCAAGGCACCTCCTTTGTGTTTTCATTACTGGTTCTTACCATGTCCCACTTAGAAACGAGGGTGCACATTTCTCCACAACCCATTCAGCATTTATTGTTTGCAGAATTTTTGCTGATGGCCATTATGACTGGTGTGAGCTGATAGGTTTTTGTAATTTGGATTTGCATGTCTTTAATAATTCCTAACGTTCAGCATTTTTCCATGCTTTGTTTTCTTTCTGTTACACAAAAAACAGAAAAAAACTGTGAGTACAATAAACCACTTGAAGTGGTCTTCTGGGAAGGCTGCCCTGTTTTGAATTTTTCGTCGATTTTTGACCCCAGGATTTTTTTGACAACAGGTGACATTTACAGGCTTGTAATGAGTGTGAATATTTAGTGACCACTACTACTGGCTTTAAAGGTGCTGTTGGGGGAAACGGCCACAAGGTGGCAGCATTTCTCCGTTCCCAAAACTGGTTTCTAGGGCAGCACAACATTTCTGGAAGTTGTGTTCCCAGGTTGTAAATTAGAATGGAATGTGCTAGGAAAAAAAAACCATAAGTTAATATTCCATTATTTCTTTTTCGATTTTTTAGTCTTTTTAAATCGAGGTAATGTTTAGAATATTGTTTGTCCTAGGTGTATACAATCTGGTTCATTTGTACATTACATCATATATATATATATATACACACACACACACACACACACACACACATATACGTAATATATTCATGTGCAGATACTCTTCCCATGTAAATTATTGCAGAGTGCTCCATTGACCTCCCTTGCTATATGGTCGGTCTGTTTGATAAATGTATTTAGTAGGTATTTGTACACATATGGTAACCCTAATCTTAATTTTCCATACCACCCACCTTTCCATTTACATAAGAATAGTTTGTTCTCTAAGTCTGTGAGTTTCTTTCTCTGTGAAAATGCTATCATATTTGTCAGTTGTTAGATAACACCTATAAGTGATATCATACTATATGTCTTTTTCTTTCTGACTTACGTCATGTTCTGAGATTATATCTAGGCTCATAAATGGTGCCTCAACGAGCAGTGTTTCACTGTTTTGCATGGCTAATATTCCATTATGTACATGGACCACTTCTTCTTTATCCATTCATCCATTGATGGACATTTTGGTTGCTTCCGTGTCTTGGCTATTGTGAAAAATCCTGCAGTGAAGCTGTTGCAGCCTGTGCCTTCTCGACTCTGGTATTTTCAGGTGAGAGGCTCAGCGGTGGGCCTGCTGAATGGAATGCTGGCTCAATTTTTACTTTTAAACACAGCTCCTTTCTGTTCTCACTATTGGCTCTTACCACTTTACATCTCACCAGCAGCTAGAGGGTACACAGTTCTCTAAAACCCCTTCCGCATTTATTGTTTGTAGACCTTTGGCTGATGGTAGTTGACGTGTGTGAGTTGAAATCTTTTTGTAGGCTAGATTTGCATGAGTTTAAAAATTTATGTTGTTGAGAGCTTCCCTGGTGGTGCAGTGGTTGAGAGTCCGCCTGCCGATGCAGGGGACACGGGTTTGTGCCCCGGTCCGGGAGGATCCCACATGCCACGGAGCGACTAGGCCTGTGAGCCATGGCCGCTGAGCCTGCACGTCCGGGGCCTGTGCTGCGCAACGGGAGAGGCCACAACAGTGAGATGCCCGCGTGCCGCAAAAAAAAAAAAAAAAAATTTATGTTGTTGAGCTTTTATCCATTTTCCTTGTTTTTAGAAAAATAATGAGTAAAATTTACCTCTTCATACTAGCTCCTTGAAAATTTTGCCAGTTGTGAATTTTTCAGGGCAGTTGTCCTTTACTGTCCTGAGTCCTTGTGAATGTTAAGTGACCGTTAGCTGTGGTTTTAAAGCCGCTCTTGTGGGAAACGGCCACAAGGCGGCAGCATTTCTACATTTCCAACTCTGGGTTTTTGGGCAACAGAGGGTTCCTGGAAATCGTGTTTGTAAGCTGCAAATTAGAGCAGAATGTGCCACGGCAAACTCCCAAGAGCTTATATCTCCTTACTTCTTGTTTGTTTTTTACATTTAGTTTTTATTTATTATCACAGCAAATTGGATAAAAATACTGTGTTTTTTCTAGGTGTACGGAATCTGGTTCATTATATCAATGTATTGATCTATTCATCTTTGGATCCTTTCCCGTGTAGGTTATTACAGAGTGTTGAGTACACCTCTTTTAGCATTCCATAGGTATTTTGTGATTATATATTTCATATGTATTACTACATGTCTGTTAACCCCCATATCCTAATTCATACATTCCTTACACCTTTCCAATTGGTTTTCTGAATCTATGAGTGTCCTTCTCTTGGAAATTATTTCATGGGTATCAATTTTTAGGTAACACCTATAAGTGATGTAATAGGATATCTGTCTTTCGTTTTCTTTCTTACTTCAGGTAGGGTGATTATCTCTAGATCCTTCTATGCTGGTGCCAACAGCATTGTTCCATGCTTTTCCATGGCTAATATTCCATTGTGTTCATGGACCACTTCTTCTTGGTGCATTTTTCTGTTGATGGACATTTTGGTTTCTTCCAGCTCTTGGCTATGGTACATGTTGCTGCAGTGAAGGATTGCCAGCCTGTGTCTTTTCGATTCAGGTCTACTCAGCGGATAGGCCCATCAGTGGGCCTACCAGATCACATAGTAGCTCAAGTTTTACCTTTAAACACACCTCCATTTTGTTCTCTGTACTGGCTGTTACCAGGTTACATCCCATCAGCAGCTAGAGGGTACACAGTTCTCTAAAACCCCTTCAGCATTTATACTATGTAGACTTTTTTGCTGATGATCCTTCTGACGGCTGTGAGGTGAATGTGTTTCTAGACTGGATTTGCATGGCTTTATTAATTCCTGACGTTGAGCGTTTTTCCATGCCTTTTTCTATAACAAACAAAAGAGACAGAATATAAAATGTGCATAAAATATGCCTCTTGAAATTGTCGTTTTGAAATATGGATGTCTTTTGAGATTTTTGCTCGATTTACGACCGAAGGATTGTTTTGAGGACAGGTGTCATTTACAGGCCTGCAATTATTTTGACTATCAAGTAACCATTAGAGCTGCAGTTAGAGCTGCTGTTGTGTGAAACGGCCACAAGGCGGCAGCAGTTCTCATTAACCAAATCTGGTTACTAGGGAAACAGAGCCTCAATGGAAGTCCTGTTCTAGGTTGCAAATTAGAATGGAATGGGCCAGGAAAAAGCCCCTTAAGTTTATATCTCACTAAATATTGTTCTTTTTTTAAATTTAATTTTCATTGTTTATCACAGCAAGTGTGATTACAATGTTTTGCTTGTTTTAGGTGTGCAAGATGTGGTTGTTTTCCACATATACCTATCTCTTTTCTTCTTTGGATCCTTTTCCCATTTTAGGTTATGACACAATGTTGAGTAGTCTTCTCTTGGTATTCCGTAGGTCTTTGGTGATTATATACTTCACCTGTGTTTGTATATCTCTGTTAACTCTGACATCCTAATGTATCCAATCCTCACACCTTTCCATTGGTGAACCATAAGTTTGTTTAATGAATCTGTGATTGCCTTTCTCTGTGGAAATATCCTCACTGGTATCAATTTTTAGGTAACACCTATAAGTGATATCACAGGATACGTGTCTTTCGCTTTCTGACTTACTACAAGTTGCGTGATTACTTCTAGACTCATCTACGGTGATGCAAATGGCATTGTGTCATTGTTTTCCTTGGCTAATATTCCATCTGTACGTGGACCAGTTTTTCTTTGTCCACTCACCTGTTGATGGACTTTTGGGTTGCTTCCATGTCTTGGTTATTGTAACACTGCTGAAATGCACATTTGCCTGCCTGTGTCTTTCAACTATGTCTTCTTCGGTTATAGGCCCAGGAGAGGGCCTGTTGGATCATATGGTAGCAAAATGTTTACCTTGTAAAGGCGTCTCCATTCTGTTCTCATTAGTGGCTCTTACCAGGTTATGTTCCACTTAAATTTGAGGGTATGCCCTTGTCCACAACCCTTTCAGCATTTATTGTTTGTAGTTTTTCTGCTGATGTTTATTCTGACAGGTGTGAGCTGACACCTCTTTGAGGTTGGATTTGCATGCATCTCATAATCCCTTGAAATTGAACTTTCAGGCATGTCCTCTTTTTTTTCAAGCTGTGAGTAGCGCTTACCTCTTCAAATGGTTTTCTTGAAGTATGTGTCACATTTTGAAATATTTTGGCCATTACCTCCCTGAAGACATTTTGAGGGCAGGTTTCATTTACAGCCCTCCAGTACTTGTACATATGAAGTGACCATGAGCACAGGTTTTAAAGCTGCTGTTGCAGGTATCGGCCATTGGGCGGCAGCATTTCTCCTTTCCCCATTCTGGGAATTACGGAAGGAGTCCTTCCTGCCAGTGGTGTTCCTCGGTTATATATTAGAGAGGAATGTGCCCGGACAAACCCCCAAAAGCGGATGTCTCCTTACTTACATTTGGTTTCTAAATTGAAAGTATATATATTTTTTTATTGGATAATATTCCATTGTGTACATGGACCACTTCTTCTTTGTGCCTTCCTCTGTTGACAGACATTTTTGTTGCTTCCAAGTGTTGGCTGTGGTAAATATTACTGGAGTGAAGGATGGCCACCCTGTGTCTTTTGGATTCTCATCCTCTCAGGTGATAGGCCCAGCAGTGGGTATGCTTGATTGAATGGTAGCTCAATATTTACCTTATCAAGGCACCTCCTTTGTGTTTTCATTACTGGTTCTTACCATGTCCCACTTAGAAACGAGGGTGCGCATTTCTCCACAACCCCTTCAGCATTTATTGTTTGCAGAATTTTTGCTGATGGCCATTATGACTGGTGTGAGCTGATAGGTTTTTGTAATTTGGATTTGCATGTCTTTAATAATTCCTAACGTTCAGCATTTTTCCATGCTTTGTTTTCTTTCTGTTACACAAAAAACAGAAAAAAACTGTGAGTACAATAAACCACTTGAAGTGGTCTTCTGGGAAGGCTGCCCTGTTTTGAATTTTTCGTCGATTTTTGACCCCAGGATTTTTTTGACAACAGGTGACATTTACAGGCTTGTAATGAGTGTGAATATTTAGTGACCACTACTACTGGCTTTAAAGGTGCTGTTGGGGGAAACGGCCACAAGGCGGCAGCATTTCTCCGTTCCCAAAACTGGTTTCTAGGGCAGCACAACATTTCTGGAAGTTGTGTTCCCAGGTTGTAAATTAGAATGGAATGTGCTAGGAAAAAAAAACCATAAGTTAATATTCCATTATTTCTTTTTCGATTTTTTAGTCTTTTTAAATCGAGGTAATGTTTAGAATATTGTTTGTCCTAGGTGTATACAATCTGGTTCATTTGTACATTACATCATATATATATATATACACACACACACACACACACACACACACATATACGTAATATATTCATGTGCAGATACTCTTCCCATGTAAATTATTGCAGAGTGCTCCATTGACCTCCCTTGCTATATGGTCGGTCTCTTTGATAAATGTATTTAGTAGGTATTTGTACACATATGGTAACCCTAATCTTAATTTTCCATACCACCCACCTTTCCATTTACATAAGAATAGTTTGTTCTCTAAGTCTGTGAGTTTCTTTCTCTGTGAAAATGCTATCATATTTGTCAGTTGTTAGATAACACCTATAAGTGATATCATACTATATGTCTTTTTCTTTCTGACTTACGTCATGTTCTGAGATTATATCTAGGCTCATAAATGGTGCCTCAACGAGCAGTGTTTCACTGTTTTGCATGGCTAATATTCCATTATGTACATGGACCACTTCTTCTTTATCCATTCATCCATTGATGGACATTTTGGTTGCTTCCGTGTCTTGGCTATTGTGAAAAATCCTGCAGTGAAGCTGTTGCAGCCTGTGCCTTCTCGACTCTGGTATTTTCAGGTGAGAGGCTCAGCGGTGGGCCTGCTGAATGGAATGCTGGCTCAATTTTTACTTTTAAACACAGCTCCTTTCTGTTCTCACTATTGGCTCTTACCACTTTACATCTCACCAGCAGCTAGAGGGTACACAGTTCTCTAAAACCCCTTCCGCATTTATTGTTTGTAGACCTTTGGCTGATGGTAGTTGACGTGTGTGAGTTGAAATCTTTTTGTAGGCTAGATTTGCATGAGTTTAAAAATTTATGTTGTTGAGAGCTTCCCTGGTGGTGCAGTGGTTGAGAGTCCGCCTGCCGATGCAGGGGACACGGGTTTGTGCCCCGGTCCGGGAGGATCCCACATGCCACGGAGCGACTAGGCCTGTGAGCCATGGCCGCTGAGCCTGCACGTCCGGGGCCTGTGCTGCGCAACGGGAGAGGCCACAACAGTGAGATGCCCGCGTGCCGCAAAAAAAAAAAAAAAAAATTTATGTTGTTGAGCTTTTATCCATTTTCCTTGTTTTTAGAAAAATAATGAGTAAAATTTACCTCTTCATACTAGCTCCTTGAAAATTTTGCCAGTTGTGAATTTTTCAGGGCAGTTGTCCTTTACTGTCCTGAGTCCTTGTGAATGTTAAGTGACCGTTAACTGTGGTTTTAAAGCCGCTCTTGTGGGAAACGGCCACAAGGCGGCAGCATTTCTACATTTCCAACTCTGGGTTTTTGGGCAACAGAGGGTTCCTGGAAATCGTGTTTGTAAGCTGCAAATTAGAGCAGAATGTGCCACGGCAAACTCCCAAGAGCTTATATCTCCTTACTTCTTGTTTGTTTTTTACATTTAGTTTTTATTTATTATCACAGCAAATTGGATAAAAATACTGTGTTTTTTCTAGGTGTACGGAATCTGGTTCATTATATCAATGTATTGATCTATTCATCTTTGGATCCTTTCCCGTGTAGGTTATTACAGAGTGTTGAGTACACCTCTTTTAGCATTCCATAGGTATTTTGTGATTATATATTTCATATGTATTACTACATGTCTGTTAACCCCCATATCCTAATTCATACATTCCTTACACCTTTCCAATTGGTTTTCTGAATCTATGAGTGTCCTTCTCTTGGAAATTATTTCATGGGTATCAATTTTTAGGTAACACCTATAAGTGATGTAATAGGATATCTGTCTTTCGTTTTCTTTCTTACTTCAGGTAGGGTGATTATCTCTAGATCCTTCTATGCTGGTGCCAACAGCATTGTTCCATGCTTTTCCATGGCTAATATTCCATTGTGTTCATGGACCACTTCTTCTTGGTGCATTTTTCTGTTGATGGACATTTTGGTTTCTTCCAGCTCTTGGCTATGGTACATGTTGCTGCAGTGAAGGATTGCCAGCCTGTGTCTTTTCGATTCAGGTCTACTCAGCGGATAGGCCCATCAGTGGGCCTACCAGATCACATAGTAGCTCAAGTTTTACCTTTAAACACACCTCCATTTTGTTCTCTGTACTGGCTGTTACCAGGTTACATCCCATCAGCAGCTAGAGGGTACACAGTTCTCTAAAACCCCTTCAGCATTTATACTATGTAGACTTTTTTGCTGATGATCCTTCTGACGGCTGTGAGGTGAATGTGTTTCTAGACTGGATTTGCATGGCTTTATTAATTCCTGACGTTGAGCGTTTTTCCATGCCTTTTTCTATAACAAACAAAAGAGACAGAATATAAAATGTGCATAAAATATGCCTCTTGAAATTGTCGTTTTGAAATATGGATGTCTTTTGAGATTTTTGCTCGATTTACGACCGAAGGATTGTTTTGAGGACAGGTGTCATTTACAGGCCTGCAATTATTTTGACTATCAAGTAACCATTAGAGCTGCAGTTAGAGCTGCTGTTGTGTGAAATGGCCACAAGGCGGCAGCAGTTCTCATTAACCAAATCTGGTTACTAGGGAAACAGAGCCTCAATGGAAGTCCTGTTCTAGGTTGCAAATTAGAATGGAATGGGCCAGGAAAAAGCCCCTTAAGTTTATATCTCACTAAATATTGTTCTTTTTTTAAATTTAATTTTCATTGTTTATCACAGCAAGTGTGATTACAATGTTTTGCTTGTTTTAGGTGTGCAAGATGTGGTTGTTTTCCACATATACCTATCTCTTTTCTTCTTTGGATCCTTTTCCCATTTTAGGTTATGACACAATGTTGAGTAGTCTTCTCTTGGTATTCCGTAGGTCTTTGGTGATTATATACTTCACCTGTGTTTGTATATCTCTGTTAACTCTGACATCCTAATGTATCCAATCCTCACACCTTTCCATTGGTGAACCATAAGTTTGTTTAATGAATCTGTGATTGCCTTTCTCTGTGGAAATATCCTCACTGGTATCAATTTTTAGGTAACACCTATAAGTGATATCACAGGATACGTGTCTTTCGCTTTCTGACTTACTACAAGTTGCGTGATTACTTCTAGACTCATCTACGGTGATGCAAATGGCATTGTGTCATTGTTTTCCTTGGCTAATATTCCATCTGTACGTGGACCAGTTTTTCTTTGTCCACTCACCTGTTGATGGACTTTTGGGTTGCTTCCATGTCTTGGTTATTGTAACACTGCTGAAATGCACATTTGCCTGCCTGTGTCTTTCAACTATGTCTTCTTCGGTTATAGGCCCAGGAGAGGGCCTGTTGGATCATATGGTAGCAAAATGTTTACCTTGTAAAGGCGTCTCCATTCTGTTCTCATTAGTGGCTCTTACCAGGTTATGTTCCACTTAAATTTGAGGGTATGCCCTTGTCCACAACCCTTTCAGCATTTATTGTTTGTAGTTTTTCTGCTGATGTTTATTCTGACAGGTGTGAGCTGACACCTCTTTGAGGTTGGATTTGCATGCATCTCATAATCCCTTGAAATTGAACTTTGAGGCATGTCCTCTTTTTTTTCAAGCTGTGAGTAGCGCTTACCTCTTCAAATGGTTTTCTTGAAGTATGTGTCACATTTTGAAATATTTTCGCCATTACCTCCCTGAAGACATTTTGAGGGCAGGTTTCATTTACAGCCCTCCAGTACTTGTGCATATGAAGTGACCATGAGCACAGGTTTTAAAGCTGCTGCTGCAGGTATCGGCCATTGGGCGGCAGCATTTCTCCTTTCCCCATTCTGGGAATTACGGAAGGAGTCCTTCCTGCCAGTGGTGTTCCTCCATTATATATTAGAGAGGAATGTGCCCGGACAAACCCCCAAAAGCTGATGTCTCCTTACTTACGTTTGGTTTCTAAATTGAAAGTATATATATTTTTTTATTGGATAATATTCCATTGTGTACATGGACCACTTCTTCTTTGTGCCTTCCTCTGTTGACAGACATTTTTGTTGCTTCCAAGTGTTGGCTGTGGTAAATATTGCTGGAGTGCAGGATGGCCACCCTGTGTCTTTTGGATTCTCATCCTCTCAGGTGATAGGCCCAGCAGTGGTTATGCTTGATTGAATGGTAGCTCAATATTTACCTTATCAAGGCACCTCCTTTGTGTTTTCATTACTGGTTCTTACCATGTCCCACTTAGAAACGAGGGTGCGCATTTCTCCACAACCCCTTCAGCATTTATTGTTTGCAGAATTTTTGCTGATGGCCATTATGACTGGTGTGAGCTGATAGGTTTTTGTAATTTGGATTTGCATGTCTTTAATAATTCCTAACGTTCAGCATTTTTCCATGCTTTGTTTTCTTTCTGTTACACAAAAAACAGAAAAAAACTGTGAGTACAATAAACCACTTGAAGTGGTCTTCTGGGAAGGCTGCCCTGTTTTGAATTTTTCGTCGATTTTTGACCCCAGGATTTTTTTGACAACAGGTGACATTTACAGGCTTGTAATGAGTGTGAATATTTAGTGACCACTACTACTGGCTTTAAAGGTGCTGTTGGGGGAAACGGCCACAAGGCGGCAGCATTTCTCCGTTCCCAAAACTGGTTTCTAGGGCAGCACAACATTTCTGGAAGTTGTGTTCCCAGGTTGTAAATTAGAATGGAATGTGCTAGGAAAAAAAAACCATAAGTTAATATTCCATTATTTCTTTTTCGATTTTTTAGTCTTTTCAAATCGAGGTAATGTTTAGAATATTGTTTGTCCTACGTGTATACAATCTGGTTCATTTGTACATTACATCATATATATATATATACACACACACATACACACACACACACACACATATACGTAATATATTCATGTGCAGATACTCTTCCCATGTAAATTATTGCAGAGTGCTCCATTGACCTCCCTTGCTATATGGTCGGTCTCTTTGATAAATGTATTTAGTAGGTATTTGTACACATATGGTAACCCTAATCTTAATTTTCCATACCACCCACCTTTCCATTTACATAAGAATAGTTTGTTCTCTAAGTCTGTGAGTTTCTTTCTCTGTGAAAATGCTATCATATTTGTCAGTTGTTAGATAACACCTATAAGTGATATCATACTATATGTCTTTTTCTTTCTGACTTACGTCATGTTCTGAGATTATATCTAGGCTCATAAATGGTGCCTCAACGAGCAGTGTTTCACTGTTTTGCATGGCAAATATTCCATTATGTACATGGACCACTTCTTCTTTATCCATTCATCCATTGATGGACATTTTGGTTGCTTCCGTGTCTTGGCTATTGTGAAAAATCCTGCAGTGAAGCTGTTGCAGCCTGTGCCTTCTCGACTCTGGTATTTTCAGGTGAGAGGCTCAGCGGTGGGCCTGCTGAATGGAATGCTGGCTCAATTTTTACTTTTAAACACAGCTCCTTTCTGTCTCACTATTGGCTCTTACCACTTTACATCTCACCAGCAGCTAGAGGGTACACAGTTCTCTAAAACCCCTTCCGCATTTATTGTTTGTAGACCTTTGGCTGATGGTAGTTGACGTGTGTGAGTTGAAATCTTTTTGTAGGCTAGATTTGCATGAGTTTAAAAATTTATGTTGTTGAGGGCTTCCCTGGTGGTGCAGTGGTTGAGAGTCCGCCTGCCGATGCAGGGGACACGGGTTTGTGCCCTGGTCCGGGAGGATCCCACATGCCACGGAGCGACTAGGCCTGTGAGCCATGGCCGCTGAGCCTGCACGTCCGGGGCCTGTGCTGCGCAACGGGAGAGGCCACAACAGTGAGATGCCCGCGTGCCGCAAAAAAAAAAAAAAAAAAAAAAAATTTATGTTGTTGAGCTTTTATCCATTTTCCTTGTTTTTAGAAAAATAATGAGTAAAATTTACCTCTTCATACTAGCTCCTTGAAAATTTTGCCAGTTGTGAATTTTTGCGGGCAGTTGTCCTTTACTGTCCTGAATCCTTGTGAACGTTAAGTGACCGTTAACTGTGGTTTTAAAGCCGCTCTTGTGGGAAACGGCCACAAGGCGGCAGCATTTCTACATTTCCAACTCTGGGTTTTTGGGCAACAGAGGGTTCCTGGAAATCGTGTTTGTAAGCTGCAAATTAGAGCAGAATGTGCCACGGCAAACTCCCAAGAGCTTATATCTCCTTACTTCTTGTTTGTTTTTTACATTTAGTTTTTATTTATTATCACAGCAAATTGGATAAAAATACTGTGTTTTTTCTAGGTGTACAGAATCTGGTTCATTATATCAATGTATTGATCTATTCATCTTTGGATCCTTTCCCGTGTAGGTTATTACAGAGTGTTGAGTACACCTCTTTTAGCATTCCATAGGTATTTTGTGATTATATATTTCATATGTATTACTACATGTCTGTTAACCCCCATATCCTAATTCATACATTCCTTACACCTTTCCATTTGGTTTTCTGAATCTATGAGTGTCCTTCTCTTGGAAATTATTTCATGGGTATCAATTTTTAGGTAACACCTATAAGTGATGTAATAGGATATCTGTCTTTCGTTTTCTTTCTTACTTCAGGTAGGGTGATTATCTCTAGATCCTTCTATGCTGGTGCCAACAGCATTGTTCCATGCTTTTCCATGGCTAATATTCCATTGTGTTCATGGACCACTTCTTCTTGGTGCATTTTTCTGTTGATGGACATTTTGGTTTCTTCCAGCTCTTGGCTATGGTACATGTTGCTGCAGTGAAGGATTGCCAGCCTGTGTCTTTTCGATTCAGGTCTACTCAGCGGATAGGCCCATCAGTGGGCCTACCAGATCACATAGTAGCTCAAGTTTTACCTTTAAACACACCTCCATTTTGTTCTCTGTACTGGCTGTTACCAGGTTACATCCCATCAGCAGCTAGAGGGTACACAGTTCTCTAAAAGCCCTTCAGCATTTATACTATGTAGACTTTTTTGCTGATGATCCTTCTGACGGCTGTGAGGTGAATGTGTTTCTAGACTGGATTTGCATGGCTTTATTAATTCCTGACGTTGAGCGTTTTTCCATGCCTTTTTCTATAACAAACAAAAGAGACAGAATATAAAATGTGCATAAAATATGCCTCTTGAAATTGTCGTTTTGAAATATGGATGTCTTTTGAGATTTTTGCTCGATTTACGACCGAAGGATTGTTTTGAGGACAGGTGTCATTTACAGGCCTGCAATTATTTTGACTATCAAGTAACCATTACAGCTGCAGTTAGAGCTGCTGTTGTGTGAAACGGCCACAAGGCGGCAGCAGTTCTCATTAACCAAATCTGGTTACTAGGGAAACAGAGCCTCAATGGAAGTCCTGTTCTAGGTTGCAAATTAGAATGGAATGGGCCAGGAAAAAGCCCCTTAAGTTTATATCTCACTAAATATTGTTCTTTATTTAAATTTAATTTTCATTGTTTATCACAGCAAGTGTGATTACAATGTTTTGCTTGTTTTAGGTGTGCAAGATGTGGTTGTTTTCCACATATACCTATCTCTTTTCTTCTTTGGATCCTTTTCCTATTTTAGGTTATGACACAATGTTGAGTAGTCTTCTCTTGGTATTCCGTAGGTCTTTGGTGATTATATACTTCACCTGTGTTTGTATATCTCTGTTAACTCTGACATCCTAATGTATCCAATCCTCACACCTTTCCATTGGTGAACCATAAGTTTGTTTAATGAATCTGTGATTGCCTTTCTCTGTGGAAATATCTTCACTGGTATCAATTTTTAGGTAACACCTATAAGTGATATCACAGGATACGTGTCTTTCGCTTTCTGACTTACTACAAGTTGCGTGATTACTTCTAGACTCATCTACGGTGATGCAAATGGCATTGTGTCATTGTTTTCCTTGGCTAATATTCCATCTGTACGTGGACCAGTTTTTCTTTGTCCACTCACCTGTTGATGGACTTTTGGGTTGCTTCCATGTCTTGGTTATTGTAACACTGCTGAAATGCACATTTGCCTGCCTGTGTCTTTCAACTATGTCTTCTTCGGTTATAGGCCCAGGAGAGGGCCTGTTTTATCATATGGTAGCAAAATGTTTACCTTGTAAAGGCGTCTCCATTCTGTTCTCATTAGTGGCTCTTACCAGGTTATGTTCCACTTAAATTTGAGGGTATGCCCTTGTCCACAACCCTTTCAGCATTTATTGTTTGTAGTTTTTCTGCTGATGTTTATTCTGACAGGTGTGAGCTGACACCTCTTTGAGGTTGGATTTGCATGCATCTCATAATCCCTTGAAATTGAACTTTCAGGCATGTCCTCTTTTTTTTCAAGCTGTGAGTAGCGCTTACCTCTTCAAATGGTTTTCTTGAAGTATGTGTCACATTTTGAAATATTTTGGCCATTACCTCCCTGAAGACATTTTGAGGGCAGGTTTCATTTACAGCCCTCCAGTACTTGTGCATATGAAGTGACCATGAGCACAGGTTTTAAAGCTGCTGCTGCAGGTATCGGCCATTGGGCGGCAGCATTTCTCCTTTCCCCATTCTGGGAATTACGGAAGGAGTCCTTCCTGCCAGTGGTGTTCCTCCGTTATATATTAGAGAGGAATGTGCCCGGACAAACCCCCAAAAGCTGATGTCTCCTTACTTACGTTTGGTTTCTAAATTGAAAGTATATATATTTTTTTATTGGATAATATTCCATTGTGTACATGGACCACTTCTTCTTTGTGCCTTCCTCTGTTGACAGACATTTTTGTTGCTTCCAAGTGTTGGCTGTGGTAAATATTGCTGGAGTGCAGGATGGCCACCCTGTGTCTTTTGGATTCTCATCCTCTCAGGTGATAGGCCCAGCAGTGGGTATGCTTGATTGAATGGTAGCTCAATATTTACCTTATCAAGGCACCTCCTTTGTGTTTTCATTACTGGTTCTTACCATGTCCCACTTAGAAACGAGGGTGCGCATTTCTCCACAACCCCTTCAGCATTTATTGTTTGCAGAATTTTTGCTGATGGCCATTATGACTGGTGTGAGCTGATAGGTTTTTGTAATTTGGATTTGCATGTCTTTAATAATTCCTAATGTTCAGCATTTTTCCATGCTTTGTTTTCTTTCTGTTACACAAAAACAGAAAAAAACTGTGAGTACAATAAACCACTTGAAGTGGTCTTCTGGGAAGGCTGCCCTGTTTTGAATTTTTCGTCGATTTTTGACCCCAGGATTTTTTTGACAACAGGTGACATTTACAGGCTTGTAATGAGTGTGAATATTTAGTGACCACTACTACTGGCTTTAAAGGTGCTGTTGGGGGAAACGGCCACAAGGCGGCAGCATTTCTCCATTCCCAAAACTGGTTTCTAGGGCAGCACAACATTTCTGGAAGTTGTGTTCCCAGGTTGTAAATTAGAATGGAATGTGCTAGGAAAAAAACCCATAAGTTAATATTCCATTATTTCTTTTTCGATTTTTTAGTCTTTTTAAATCGAGGTAATGTTTAGAATATTGTTTGTCCTACGTGTATACAATCTGGTTCATTTGTACATTACACACACACATACACACACACACACACACACACACACACATACGTAATATATTCATGTGCAGGTACTCTTCCCATGTAAATTATTGCAGAGTGCTCCATTGACCTCCCTTGCTATATGGTCGGTCTGTTTGATAAATGTATTTAGTAGGTATTTGTACACATATGGTAACCCTAATCTTAATTTTCCATACCACCCACCTTTCCATTTACATAAGAATAGTTTGTTCTCTAAGTCTGTGAGTTTCTTTCTCTGTGAAAATGCTATCATATTTGTCAGTTGTTAGATAACACCTATAAGTGATATCATACTATATGTCTTTTTCTTTCTGACTTACGTCATGTTCTGAGATTATATCTAGGCTCATAAATGGTGCCTCAACGAGCAGTGTTTCACTGTTTTGCATGGCTAATATTCCATTATGTACATGGACCACTTCTTCTTTATCCATTCATCCATTGATGGACATTTTGGTTGCTTCCGTGTCTTGGCTATTGTGAAAAATCCTGCAGTGAAGCTGTTGCAGCCTGTGCCTTCTCGACTCTGGTATTTTCAGGTGAGAGGCTCAGCGGTGGGCCTGCTGAATGGAATGCTGGCTCAATTTTTACTTTTAAACACAGCTCCTTTCTGTTCTCACTATTGGCTCTTATCACTTTACATCTCACCAGCAGCTAGAGGGTACACAGTTCTCTAAAACCCCTTCCGCATTTATTGTTTGTAGACTTTTGGCTGATGGTAGTTGACGTGTGTGAGTTGAAATCTTTTTGTAGGCTAGATTTGCATGAGTTTAAAAATTTATGTTGTTGAGCTTTTATCCACTTTCCTTGTTTTTAGAAAAATAATGAGTAAAATTTACCTCTTCATACTAGCTCCTTGAAAATTTTGCCAGTTGTGAATTTTTGAGGGCAGTTGTCCTTTACTGTCCTGAGTCCTTGTGAATGTTAAGTGACCGTTAGCTGTGGTTTTAAAGCCGCTCTTGTGGGAAACGGCCACAAGGCGGCAGCATTTCTACATTTCCAACTCTGGGTTTTTGGGCAACAGAGGGTTCCTGGAAATCGTGTTTGTAAGCTGCAAATTAGAGCAGAATGTGCCACGGCAAACTCCCAAGAGCGTATATCTCCTTCCTTCTTGTTTGTTTTTTACATTTAGGTTTTATTTATTATCACAGCAAATTGGATAAAAATACTGTTTATTTCTATATATATAAAAATATATATAAAAATACTGTTATTTCTAGGTGTATGGAATCTGGTTCATTATATCAATGTATTGATCTATTCATCTTTGGATCCTTTCCCGTGTAGGTTATTACAGAGTGTTGAGTACACCTCTTTTAGCATTCCATAGGTATTTTGTGATTATATATTTCATATGTATTACTACATGTCTGTTAACCCCCATATCCTAATTCATACATTCCTTACACCTTTCCATTTGGTTAAACATAATTTGGTTTTCTGAATCTATGAGTGTCCTTCTCTTGGAAATTATTTCATGGGTATCAATTTTAGGTAACACCTATAAGTGATGTAATAGGATATCTGTCTTTCGTTTTCTTTCTTACTTCAGGTAGGGTGATTATCTCTAGATCCTTCTATGCTGGTGCCAACAACATTGTTCCATGCTTTTCCATGGCTAATATTCCATTGTGTTCATGGACCACTTCTTCTTGGTGCATTTTTCTGTTGATGGACATTTTGGTTTCTTCCAGCTCTTGGCTATGGTACATGTTGCTGCAGTGAAGGATTGCCAGCCTGTGTCTTTTCGATTCAGGTCTACTCAGCGGATAGGCCCATCAGTGGGCCTACCAGATCACATAGTAGCTCAAGTTTTACCTTTAAACACACCTCCATTTTGTTCTCTGTACTGGCTGTTACCAGGTTACATCCCATCAGCAGCTAGAGGGTACACAGTTCTCTAAAAGCCCTTCAGCATTTATACTATGTAGACTTTTTTGCTGATGATCCTTCTGACGGCTGTGAGGTGAATGTGTTTCTAGACTGGATTTGCATGGCTTTATTAATTCCTGACGTTGAGCGCTTTTCCATGCCTTTTTCTATAACAAACAAGAGACAGAATATAAAATGTGCATAAAATATGCCTCTTGAAATTGTCGTTTTGAAATATGGATGTCTTTTGAGATTTTTGCTCGATTTACGACCGAAGGATTGTTTTGAGGACAGGTGTCATTTACAGGCCTGCAATTATTTTGACTATCAAGTAACCATTACAGCTGCAGTTAGAGCTGCTGTTGTGTGAAACGGCCACAAGGCGGCAGCAGTTCTCATTAACCAAATCTGGTTACTAGGGAAACAGAGCCTCAATGGAAGTCCTGTTCTAGGTTGCAAATTAGAATGGAATGGGCCAGGAAAAAGCCCCTTAAGTTTATATCTCACTAAATATTGTTCTTTTTTTAAATTTAATTTTCATTGTTTATCACAGCAAGTGTGATTACAATGTTTTGCTTGTTTTAGGTGTGCAAGATGTGGTTGTTTTCCACATATACCTATCTCTTTTCTTCTTTGGATCCTTTTCCCATTTTAGGTTATGACACAATGTTGAGTAGTCTTCTCTTGGTATTCCGTAGGTCTTTGGTGATTATATACTTCACCTGTGTTTGTATATCTCTGTTAACTCTGACATCCTAATGTATCCAATCCTCACACCTTTCCATTGGTGAACCATAAGTTTGTTTAATGAATCTGTGATTGCCTTTCTCTGTGGAAATATCTTCACTGGTATCAATTTTTAGGTAACACCTATAAGTGATATCACAGGATACGTGTCTTTCGCTTTCTGACTTACTACAAGTTGCGTGATTACTTCTAGACTCATCTACGGTGATGCAAATGGCATTGTGTCATTGTTTTCCTTGGCTAATATTCCATCTGTACGTGGACCAGTTTTTCTTTGTCCACTCACCTGTTGATGGACTTTTGGGTTGCTTCCATGTCTTGGTTATTGTAACACTGCTGAAATGCACATTTGCCTGCCTGTGTCTTTCAACTATGTCTTCTTCGGTTATAGGCCCAGGAGAGGGCCTGTTGGATCATATGGTAGCAAAATGTTTACCTTGTAAAGGCGTCTCCATTCTGTTCTCATTAGTGGCTCTTACCAGGTTATGTTCCACTTAAATTTGAGGGTATGCCCTTGTCCACAACCCTTTCAGCATTTATTGTTTGTAGTTTTTCTGCTGATGTTTATTCTGACAGGTGTGAGCTGACACCTCTTTGAGGTTGGATTTGCATGCATCTCATAATCCCTTGAAATTGAACTTTCAGGCATGTCCTCTTTTTTTTCAAGCTGTGAGTAGCGCTTACCTCTTCAAATGGTTTTCTTGAAGTATGTGTCACATTTTGAAATATTTTGGCCATTACCTCCCTGAAGACATTTTGAGGGCAGGTTTCATTTACAGCCCTCCAGTACTTGTGCATATGAAGTGACCATGAGCACAGGTTTTAAAGCTGCTGCTGCAGGTATCGGCCATTGGGCGGCAGCATTTCTCCTTTCCCCATTCTGGGAATTACGGAAGGAGTCCTTCCTGCCAGTGGTGTTCCTCCGTTATATATTAGAGAGGAATGTGCCCGGACAAACCCCCAAAAGCTGATGTCTCCTTACTTACGTTTGGTTTCTAAATTGAAAGTATATATATTTTTTTATTGGATAATATTCCATTGTGTACATGGACCACTTCTTCTTTGTGCCTTCCTCTGTTGACAGACATTTTTGTTGCTTCCAAGTGTTGGCTGTGGTAAATATTGCTGGAGTGCAGGATGGCCACCCTGTGTCTTTTGGATTCTCATCCTCTCAGGTGATAGGCCCAGCAGTGGGTATGCTTGATTGAATGGTAGCTCAATATTTACCTTATCAAGGCACCTCCTTTGTGTTTTCATTACTGGTTCTTACCATGTCCCACTTAGAAAAGAGTGTGCGCATTTCTCCACAACCCCTTCAGCATTTATTGTTTGCAGAATTTTTGCTGATGGCCATTATGACTGGTGTGAGCTGATAGGTTTTTGTAATTTGGATTTGCATGTCTTTAATAATTCCTAATGTTCAGCATTTTTCCATGCTTTGTTTTCTTTCTGTTACACAAAAACAGAAAAAAACTGTGAGTACAATAAACCACTTGAAGTGGTCTTCAGGGAAGGCTGCCCTGTTTTGAATTTTTCATCGATTTTTGACCCCAGGATTTTTTTGACAACAGGTGACATTTACAGGCTTGTAATGAGTGTGAATATTTAGTGACCACTACTACTGGCTTTAAAGGTGCTGTTGGGGGAAACGGCCACAAGGCGGCAGCATTTCTCCATTCCCAAAACTGGTTTCTAGGGCAGCACAACATTTCTGGAAGTTGTGTTCCCAGGTTGTAAATTAGAATGGAATGTGCTAGGAAAAAAACCCATAAGTTAATATTCCATTATTTCTTTTTCGATTTTTTAGTCTTTTTAAATCGAGGTAATGTTTAGAATATTGTTTGTCCTACGTGTATACAATCTGGTTCATTTGTACATTACACACACACATATACACACACACACACACACACACACACACACGTAATATATTCATGTGCAGGTACTCTTCCCATGTAAATTATTGCAGAGTGCTCCATTGACCTCCCTTGCTATATGGTCGGTCTGTTTGATAAATGTATTTAGTAGGTATTTGTACACATATGGTAACCCTAATCTTAATTTTCCATACCACCCACCTTTCCATTTACATAAGAATAGTTTGTTCTCTAAGTCTGTGAGTTTCTTTCTCTGTGAAAATGCTATCATATTTGTCAGTTGTTAGATAACACCTATAAGTGATATCATACTATATGTCTTTTTCTTTCTGACTTACGTCATGTTCTGAGATTATATCTAGGCTCATAAATGGTGCCTCAACGAGCAGTGTTTCACTGTTTTGCATGGCTAATATTCCATTATGTACATGGACCACTTCTTCTTTATCCATTCATCCATTGATGGACATTTTGGTTGCTTCCGTGTCTTGGCTATTGTGAAAAATCCTGCAGTGAAGCTGTTGCAGCCTGTGCCTTCTCGACTCTGGTATTTTCAGGTGAGAGGCTCAGCGGTGGGCCTGCTGAATGGAATGCTGGCTCAATTTTTACTTTTAAACACAGCTCCTTTCTGTTCTCACTATTGGCTCTTATCACTTTACATCTCACCAGCAGCTAGAGGGTACACAGTTCTCTAAAACCCCTTCCGCATTTATTGTTTGTAGACTTTTGGCTGATGGTAGTTGACGTGTGTGAGTTGAAATCTTTTTGTAGGCTAGATTTGCATGAGTTTAAAAATTTATGTTGTTGAGCTTTTATCCACTTTCCTTGTTTTTAGAAAAATAATGAGTAAAATTTACCTCTTCATACTAGCTCCTTGAAAATTTTGCCAGTTGTGAATTTTTCAGGGCAGTTGTCCTTTACTGTCCTGAGTCCTTGTGAATGTTAAGTGACCGTTAGCTGTGGTTTTAAAGCCGCTCTTGTGGGAAACGGCCACAAGGCGGCAGCATTTCTACATTTCCAACTCTGGGTTTTTGGGCAACAGAGGGTTCCTGGAAATCGTGTTTGTAAGCTGCAAATTAGAGCAGAATGTGCCACGGCAAACTCCCAAGAGCTTATATCTCCTTACTTCTTGTTTGTTTTTTACATTTAGTTTTTATTTATTATCACAGCAAATTGGATAAAAATACTGTGTTTTTTCTAGGTGTACGGAATCTGGTTCATTATATCAATGTATTGATCTATTCATCTTTGGATCCTTTCCCGTGTAGGTTATTACAGAGTGTTGAGTACACCTCTTTTAGCATTCCATAGGTATTTTGTGATTATATATTTCATATGTATTACTACATGTCTGTTAACCCCCATATCCTAATTCATACATTCCTTACACCTTTCCAATTGGTTTTCTGAATCTATGAGTGTCCTTCTCTTGGAAATTATTTCATGGGTATCAATTTTTAGGTAACACCTATAAGTGATGTAATAGGATATCTGTCTTTCGTTTTCTTTCTTACTTCAGGTAGGGTGATTATCTCTAGATCCTTCTATGCTGGTGCCAACAGCATTGTTCCATGCTTTTCCATGGCTAATATTCCATTGTGTTCATGGACCACTTCTTCTTGGTGCATTTTTCTGTTGATGGACATTTTGGTTTCTTCCAGCTCTTGGCTATGGTACATGTTGCTGCAGTGAAGGATTGCCAGCCTGTGTCTTTTCGATTCAGGTCTACTCAGCGGATAGGCCCATCAGTGGGCCTACCAGATCACATAGTAGCTCAAGTTTTACCTTTAAACACACCTCCATTTTGTTCTCTGTACTGGCTGTTACCAGGTTACATCCCATCAGCAGCTAGAGGGTACACAGTTCTCTAAAAGCCCTTCAGCATTTATACTATGTAGACTTTTTTGCTGATGATCCTTCTGACGGCTGTGAGGTGAATGTGTTTCTAGACTGGATTTGCATGGCTTTATTAATTCCTGACGTTGAGCGTTTTTCCATGCCTTTTTCTATAACAAACAAAAGAGACAGAATATAAAATGTGCATAAAATATGCCTCTTGAAATTGTCGTTTTGAAATATGGATGTCTTTTGAGATTTTTGCTCGATTTACGACCGAAGGATTGTTTTGAGGACAGGTGTCATTTACAGGCCTGCAATTATTTTGACTATCAAGTAACCATTACAGCTGCAGTTAGAGCTGCTGTTGTGTGAAACGGCCACAAGGCGGCAGCAGTTCTCATTAACCAAATCTGGTTACTAGGGAAACAGAGCCTCAATGGAAGTCCTGTTCTAGGTTGCAAATTAGAATGGAATGGGCCAGGAAAAAGCCCCTTAAGTTTATATCTCACTAAATATTGTTCTTTATTTAAATTTAATTTTCATTGTTTATCACAGCAAGTGTGATTACAATGTTTTGCTTGTTTTAGGTGTGCAAGATGTGGTTGTTTTCCACATATACCTATCTCTTTTCTTCTTTGGATCCTTTTCCTATTTTAGGTTATGACACAATGTTGAGTAGTCTTCTCTTGGTATTCCGTAGGTCTTTGGTGATTATATACTTCACCTGTGTTTGTATATCTCTGTTAACTCTGACATCCTAATGTATCCAATCCTCACACCTTTCCATTGGTGAACCATAAGTTTGTTTAATGAATCTGTGATTGCCTTTCTCTGTGGAAATATCCTCACTGGTATCAATTTTTAGGTAACACCTATAAGTGATATCACAGGATACGTGTCTTTCGCTTTCTGACTTACTACAAGTTGCGTGATTACTTCTAGACTCATCTACAGTGATGCAAATGGCATTGTGTCATTGTTTTCCTTGGCTAATATTCCATCTGTACGTGGACCAGTTTTTCTTTGTCCACTCACCTGTTGATGGACTTTTGGGTTGCTTCCATGTCTTGGTTATTGTAACACTGCTGAAATGCACATTTGCCTGCCTGTGTCTTTCAACTATGTCTTCTTCGGTTATAGGCCCAGGAGAGGGCCTGTTGGATCATATGGTAGCAAAATGTTTACCTTGTAAAGGCGTCTCCATTCTGTTCTCATTAGTGGCTCTTACCAGGTTATGTTCCACTTAAATTTGAGGGTATGCCCTTGTCCACAACCCTTTCAGCATTTATTGTTTGTAGTTTTTCTGCTGATGTTTATTCTGACAGGTGTGAGCTGACACCTCTTTGAGGTTGGATTTGCATGCATCTCATAATCCCTTGAAATTGAACTTTCAGGCATGTCCTCTTTTTTTTCAAGCTGTGAGTAGTGCTTACCTCTTCAAATGGTTTTCTTGAAGTATGTGTCACATTTTGAAATATTTTGGCCATTACCTCCCTGAAGACATTTTGAGGGCAGGTTTCATTTACAGCCTCCAGTACTTGTGCATATGAAGTGACCATGAGCACAGGTTTTCAAGCTGCTGCTGCAGGTATCGGCCATTGGGCGGCAGCATTTCTCCTTTCCCCATTCTGGGAATTACGGAAGGAGTCCTTCCTGCCAGTGGTGTTCCTCCGTTATATATTAGAGAGGAATGTGCCCGGACAAACCCCCAAAAGCTGATGTCTCCTTACTTACGTTTGGTTTCTAAATTGAAAGTATATATATTTTTTTATTGGATAATATTCCATTGTGTACATGGACCACTTCTTCTTTGTGCCTTCCTCTGTTGACAGACATTTTTGTTGCTTCCAAGTGTTGGCTGTGGTAAATATTGCTGGAGTGCAGGATGGCCACCCTGTGTCTTTTGGATTCTCATCCTCTCAGGTGATAGGCCCAGCAGTGGGTATGCTTGATTGAATGGTAGCTCAATATTGACCTTATCAAGGCACCTCCTTTGTGTTTTCATTACTGGTTCTTACCATGTCCCACTTAGAAAAGAGGGTGCGCATTTCTCCACAACCCCTTCAGCATTTATTGTTTGCAGAATTTTTGCTGATGGCCATTATGACTGGTGTGAGCTGATAGGTTTTTGTAATTTGGATTTGCATGTCTTTAATAATTCCTAATGTTCAGCATTTTTCCATGCTTTGTTTTCTTTCTGTTACACAAAAACAGAAAAAAACTGTGAGTACAATAAACCACTTGAAGTGGTCTTCTGGGAAGGCTGCCCTGTTTTGAATTTTTCGTCGATTTTTGACCCCAGGATTTTTTTGACAACAGGTGACATTTACAGGCTTGTAATGAGTGTGAATATTTAGTGACCACTACTACTGGCTTTAAAGGTGCTGTTGGGGGAAACGGCCACAAGGCGGCAGCATTTCTCCGTTCCCAAGACTGGTTTCTAGGGCAGCACAACATTTCTGGAAGTTGTGTTCCCAGGTTGTAAATTAGAATGGAATGTGCTAGGAAAAAAACCCATAAGTTAATATTCCATTATTTCTTTTTCGATTTTTTAGTCTTTTTAAATCGAGGTAATGTTTAGAATATTGTTTGTCCTACGTGTATACAATCTGGTTCATTTGTACATTACACACACACATACACACACACACACACACACACACACACACACACACGTAATATATTCATGTGCAGGTACTCTTCCCATGTAAATTATTGCAGAGTGCTCCATTGACCTCCCTTGCTATATGGTCGGTCTGTTTGATAAATGTATTTAGTAGGTATTTGTACACATATGGTAACCCTAATCTTAATTTTCCATACCACCCACCTTTCCATTTACATAAGAATAGTTTGTTCTCTAAGTCTGTGAGTTTCTTTCTCTGTGAAAATGCTATCATATTTGTCAGTTGTTAGATAACACCTATAAGTGATATCATACTATATGTCTTTTTCTTTCTGACTTACGTCATGTTCTGAGATTATATCTAGGCTCATAAATGGTGCCTCAACGAGCAGTGTTTCACTGTTTTGCATGGCTAATATTCCATTATGTACATGGACCACTTCTTCTTTATCCATTCATCCATTGATGGACATTTTGGTTGCTTCCGTGTCTTGGCTATTGTGAAAAATCCTGCAGTGAAGCTGTTGCAGCCTGTGCCTTCTCGACTCTGGTATTTTCAGGTGAGAGGCTCAGCGGTGGGCCTGCTGAATGGAATGCTGGCTCAATTTTTACTTTTAAACACAGCTCCTTTCTGTTCTCACTATTGGCTCTTATCACTTTACATCTCACCAGCAGCTGGAGGGTACACAGTTCTCTAAAACCCCTTCCGCATTTATTGTTTGTAGACTTTTGGCTGATGGTAGTTGACGTGTGTGAGTTGAAATCTTTTTGTAGGCTAGATTTGCATGAGTTTAAAAATTTATGTTGTTGAGCTTTTATCCACTTTCCTTGTTTTTAGAAAAATAATGAGTAAAATTTACCTCTTCATACTAGCTCCTTGAAAATTTTGCCAGTTGTGAATTTTTGAGGGCAGTTGTCCTTTACTGTCCTGAGTCCTTGTGAATGTTAAGTGACCGTTAGCTGTGGTTTTAAAGCCGCTCTTGTGGGAAACGGCCACAAGGCGGCAGCATTTCTACATTTCCAACTCTGGGTTTTTGGGCAACAGAGGGTTCCTGGAAATCGTGTTTGTAAGCTGCAAATTAGAGCAGAATGTGCCACGGCAAACTCCCAAGAGCTTATATCTCCTTACTTCTTGTTTGTTTTTTACATTTAGTTTTTATTTATTATCACAGCAAATTGGATAAAAATACTGTGTTTTTTCTAGGTGTACGGAATCTGGTTCATTATATCAATGTATTGATCTATTCATCTTTGGATCCTTTCCCGTGTAGGTTATTACAGAGTGTTGAGTACACCTCTTTTAGCATTCCATAGGTATTTTGTGATTATATATTTCATATGTATTACTACATGTCTGTTAACCCCCATATCCTAATTCATACATTCCTTACACCTTTCCAATTGGTTTTCTGAATCTATGAGTGTCCTTCTCTTGGAAATTATTTCATGGGTATCAATTTTTAGGTAACACCTATAAGTGATGTAATAGGATATCTGTCTTTCGTTTTCTTTCTTACTTCAGGTAGGGTGATTATCTCTAGATCCTTCTATGCTGGTGCCAACAGCATTGTTCCATGCTTTTCCATGGCTAATATTCCATTGTGTTCATGGACCACTTCTTCTTGGTGCATTTTTCTGTTGATGGACATTTTGGTTTCTTCCAGCTCTTGGCTATGGTACATGTTGCTGCAGTGAAGGATTGCCAGCCTGTGTCTTTTCGATTCAGGTCTACTCAGCGGATAGGCCCATCAGTGGGCCTACCAGATCACATAGTAGCTCAAGTTTTACCTTTAAACACACCTCCATTTTGTTCTCTGTACTGGCTGTTACCAGGTTACATCCCATCAGCAGCTAGAGGGTACACAGTTCTCTAAAAGCCCTTCAGCATTTATACTATGTAGACTTTTTTGCTGATGATCCTTCTGACGGCTGTGAGGTGAATGTGTTTCTAGACTGGATTTGCATGGCTTTATTAATTCCTGACGTTGAGCGTTTTTCCATGCCTTTTTCTATAACAAACAAAAGAGACAGAATATAAAATGTGCATAAAATATGCCTCTTGAAATTGTCGTTTTGAAATATGGATGTCTTTTGAGATTTTTGCTCGATTTACGACCGAAGGATTGTTTTGAGGACAGGTGTCATTTACAGGCCTGCAATTATTTTGACTATCAAGTAACCATTACAGCTGCAGTTAGAGCTGCTGTTGTGTGAAACGGCCACAAGGCGGCAGCAGTTCTCATTAACCAAATCTGGTTACTAGGGAAACAGAGCCTCAATGGAAGTCCTGTTCTAGGTTGCAAATTAGAATGGAATGGGCCAGGAAAAAGCCCCTTAAGTTTATATCTCACTAAATATTGTTCTTTATTTAAATTTAATTTTCATTGTTTATCACAGCAAGTGTGATTACAATGTTTTGCTTGTTTTAGGTGTGCAAGATGTGGTTGTTTTCCACATATACCTATCTCTTTTCTTCTTTGGATCCTTTTCCTATTTTAGGTTATGACACAATGTTGAGTAGTCTTCTCTTGGTATTCCGTAGGTCTTTGGTGATTATATACTTCACCTGTGTTTGTATATCTCTGTTAACTCTGACATCCTAATGTATCCAATCCTCACACCTTTCCATTGGTGAACCATAAGTTTGTTTAATGAATCTGTGATTGCCTTTCTCTGTGGAAATATCCTCACTGGTATCAATTTTTAGGTAACACCTATAAGTGATATCACAGGATACGTGTCTTTCGCTTTCTGACTTACTACAAGTTGCGTGATTACTTCTAGACTCATCTACAGTGATGCAAATGGCATTGTGTCATTGTTTTCCTTGGCTAATATTCCATCTGTACGTGGACCAGTTTTTCTTTGTCCACTCACCTGTTGATGGACTTTTGGGTTGCTTCCATGTCTTGGTTATTGTAACACTGCTGAAATGCACATTTGCCTGCCTGTGTCTTTCAACTATGTCTTCTTCGGTTATAGGCCCAGGAGAGGGCCTGTTGGATCATATGGTAGCAAAATGTTTACCTTGTAAAGGCGTCTCCATTCTGTTCTCATTAGTGGCTCTTACCAGGTTATGTTCCACTTAAATTTGAGGGTATGCCCTTGTCCACAACCCTTTCAGCATTTATTGTTTGTAGTTTTTCTGCTGATGTTTATTCTGACAGGTGTGAGCTGACACCTCTTTGAGGTTGGATTTGCATGCATCTCATAATCCCTTGAAATTGAACTTTCAGGCATGTCCTCTTTTTTTTCAAGCTGTGAGTAGTGCTTACCTCTTCAAATGGTTTTCTTGAAGTATGTGTCACATTTTGAAATATTTTGGCCATTACCTCCCTGAAGACATTTTGAGGGCAGGTTTCATTTACAGCCCTCCAGTACTTGTGCATATGAAGTGACCATGAGCACAGGTTTTAAAGCTGCTGCTGCAGGTATCGGCCATTGGGCGGCAGCATTTCTCCTTTCCCCATTCTGGGAATTACGGAAGGAGTCCTTCCTGCCAGTGGTGTTCCTCCGTTATATATTAGAGAGGAATGTGCCCGGACAAACCCCCAAAAGCTGATGTCTCCTTACTTACGTTTGGTTTCTAAATTGAAAGTATATATATTTTTTTATTGGATAATATTCCATTGTGTACATGGACCACTTCTTCTTTGTGCCTTCCTCTGTTGACAGACATTTTTGTTGCTTCCAAGTGTTGGCTGTGGTAAATATTGCTGGAGTGCAGGATGGCCACCCTGTGTCTTTTGGATTCTCATCCTCTCAGGTGATAGGCCCAGCAGTGGGTATGCTTGATTGAATGGTAGCTCAATATTTACCTTATCAAGGCACCTCCTTTGTGTTTTCATTACTGGTTCTTACCATGTCCCACTTAGAAACGAGGGTGCGCATTTCTCCACAACCCCTTCAGCATTTATTGTTTGCAGAATTTTTGCTGATGGCCATTATGACTGGTGTGAGCTGATAGGTTTTTGTAATTTGGATTTGCATGTCTTTAATAATTCCTAATGTTCAGCATTTTTCCATGCTTTGTTTTCTTTCTGTTACACAAAAACAGAAAAAAACTGTGAGTACAATAAACCACTTGAAGTGGTCTTCTGGGAAGGCTGCCCTGTTTTGAATTTTTCGTCGATTTTTGACCCCAGGATTTTTTTGACAACAGGTGACATTTACAGGCTTGTAATGAGTGTGAATATTTAGTGACCACTACTACTGGCTTTAAAGGTGCTGTTGGGGGAAACGGCCACAAGGCGGCAGCATTTCTCCGTTCCCAAGACTGGTTTCTAGGGCAGCACAACATTTCTGGAAGTTGTGTTCCCAGGTTGTAAATTAGAATGGAATGTGCTAGGAAAAAAACCCATAAGTTAATATTCCATTATTTCTTTTTCGATTTTTTAGTCTTTTTAAATCGAGGTAATGTTTAGAATATTGTTTGTCCTACGTGTATACAATCTGGTTCATTTGTACATTACACACACACATATACACACACACACACACACACACACACACGTACGTAATATATTCATGTGCAGGTACTCTTCCCATGTAAATTATTGCAGAGTGCTCCATTGACCTCCCTTGCTATATGGTCGGTCTGTTTGATAAATGTATTTAGTAGGTATTTGTACACATATGGTAACCCTAATCTTAATTTTCCATACCACCCACCTTTCCATTTACATAAGAATAGTTTGTTCTCTAAGTCTGTGAGTTTCTTTCTCTGTGAAAATGCTATCATATTTGTCAGTTGTTAGATAACACCTATAAGTGATATCATACTATATGTCTTTTTCTTTCTGACTTACGTCATGTTCTGAGATTATATCTAGGCTCATAAATGGTGCCTCAACGAGCAGTGTTTCACTGTTTTGCATGGCTAATATTCCATTAGGTACATGGACCACTTCTTCTTTATCCATTCATCCATTGATGGACATTTTGGTTGCTTCCGTGTCTTGGCTATTGTGAAAAATCCTGCAGTGAAGCTGTTGCAGCCTGTGCCTTCTCGACTCTGGTATTTTCAGGTGAGAGGCTCAGCGGTGGGCCTGCTGAATGGAATGCTGGCTCAATTTTTACTTTTAAACACAGCTCCTTTCTGTTCTCACTATTGGCTCTTATCACTTTACATCTCACCAGCAGCTAGAGGGTACACAGTTCTCTAAAACCCCTTCCGCATTTATTGTTTGTAGACTTTTGGCTGATGGTAGTTGACGTGTGTGAGTTGAAATCTTTTTGTAGGCTAGATTTGCATGAGTTTAAAAATTTATGTTGTTGAGCTTTTATCCACTTTCCTTGTTTTTAGAAAAATAATGAGTAAAATTTACCTCTTCATACTAGCTCCTTGAAAATTTTGCCAGTTGTGAATTTTTGAGGGCAGTTGTCCTTTACTGTCCTGAGTCCTTGTGAATGTTAAGTGACCGTTAGCTGTGGTTTTAAAGCCGCTCTTGTGGGAAACGGCCACAAGGTGGCAGCATTTCTACATTTCCAACTCTGGGTTTTTGGGCAACAGAGGGTTCCTGCAAATCGTGTTTGTAAGCTGCAAATTAGAGCAGAATGTGCCACGGCAAACTCCCAAGAGCTTATATCTCCTTACTTCTTGTTTGTTTTTTACATTTAGTTTTTATTTATTATCACAGCAAATTGGATAAAAATACTGTGTTTTTTCTAGGTGTACGGAATCTGGTTCATTATATCAATGTATTGATCTATTCATCTTTGGATCCTTTCCCGTGTAGGTTATTACAGAGTGTTGAGTACACCTCTTTTAGCATTCCATAGGTATTTTGTGATTATATATTTCATATGTATTACTACATGTCTGTTAACCCCCATATCCTAATTCATACATTCCTTACACCTTTCCAATTGGTTTTCTGAATCTATGAGTGTCCTTCTCTTGGAAATTATTTCATGGGTATCAATTTTTAGGTAACACCTATAAGTGATGTAATAGGATATCTGTCTTTCGTTTTCTTTCTTACTTCAGGTAGGGTGATTATCTCTAGATCCTTCTATGCTGGTGCCAACAGCATTGTTCCATGCTTTTCCATGGCTAATATTCCATTGTGTTCATGGACCACTTCTTCTTGGTGCATTTTTCTGTTGATGGACATTTTGGTTTCTTCCAGCTCTTGGCTATGGTACATGTTGCTGCAGTGAAGGATTGCCAGCCTGTGTCTTTTCGATTCAGGTCTACTCAGCGGATAGGCCCATCAGTGGGCCTACCAGATCACATAGTAGCTCAAGTTTTACCTTTAAACACACCTCCATTTTGTTCTCTGTACTGGCTGTTACCAGGTTACATCCCATCAGCAGCTAGAGGGTACACAGTTCTCTAAAAGCCCTTCAGCATTTATACTATGTAGACTTTTTTGCTGATGATCCTTCTGACGGCTGTGAGGTGAATGTGTTTCTAGACTGGATTTGCATGGCTTTATTAATTCCTGACGTTGAGCGTTTTTCCATGCCTTTTTCTATAACAAACAAAAGAGACAGAATATAAAATGTGCATAAAATATGCCTCTTGAAATTGTCGTTTTGAAATATGGATGTCTTTTGAGATTTTTGCTCGATTTACGACCGAAGGATTGTTTTGAGGACAGGTGTCATTTACAGGCCTGCAATTATTTTGACTATCAAGTAACCATTACAGCTGCAGTTAGAGCTGCTGTTGTGTGAAACGGCCACAAGGCGGCAGCAGTTCTCATTAACCAAATCTGGTTACTAGGGAAACAGAGCCTCAATGGAAGTCCTGTTCTAGGTTGCAAATTAGAATGGAATGGGCCAGGAAAAAGCCCCTTAAGTTTATATCTCACTAAATATTGTTCTTTATTTAAATTTAATTTTCATTGTTTATCACAGCAAGTGTGATTACAATGTTTTGCTTGTTTTAGGTGTGCAAGATGTGGTTGTTTTCCACATATACCTATCTCTTTTCTTCTTTGGATCCTTTTCCTATTTTAGGTTATGACACAATGTTGAGTAGTCTTCTCTTGGTATTCCGTAGGTCTTTGGTGATTATATACTTCACCTGTGTTTGTATATCTCTGTTAACTCTGACATCCTAATGTATCCAATCCTCACACCTTTCCATTGGTGAACCATAAGTTTGTTTAATGAATCTGTGATTGCCTTTCTCTGTGGAAATATCCTCACTGGTATCAATTTTTAGGTAACACCTATAAGTGATATCACAGGATACGTGTCTTTCGCTTTCTGACTTACTACAAGTTGCGTGATTACTTCTAGACTCATCTACAGTGATGCAAATGGCATTGTGTCATTGTTTTCCTTGGCTAATATTCCATCTGTACGTGGACCAGTTTTTCTTTGTCCACTCACCTGTTGATGGACTTTTGGGTTGCTTCCATGTCTTGGTTATTGTAACACTGCTGAAATGCACATTTGCCTGCCTGTGTCTTTCAACTATGTCTTCTTCGGTTATAGGCCCAGGAGAGGGCCTGTTGGATCATATGGTAGCAAAATGTTTACCTTGTAAAGGCGTCTCCATTCTGTTCTCATTAGTGGCTCTTACCAGGTTATGTTCCACTTAAATTTGAGGGTATGCCCTTGTCCACAACCCTTTCAGCATTTATTGTTTGTAGTTTTTCTGCTGATGTTTATTCTGACAGGTGTGAGCTGACACCTCTTTGAGGTTGGATTTGCATGCATCTCATAATCCCTTGAAATTGAACTTTCAGGCATGTCCTCTTTTTTTTCAAGCTGTGAGTAGTGCTTACCTCTTCAAATGGTTTTCTTGAAGTATGTGTCACATTTTGAAATATTTTGGCCATTACCTCCCTGAAGACATTTTGAGGGCAGGTTTCATTTACAGCCTCCAGTACTTGTGCATATGAAGTGACCATGAGCACAGGTTTTCAAGCTGCTGCTGCAGGTATCGGCCATTGGGCGGCAGCATTTCTCCTTTCCCCATTCTGGGAATTACGGAAGGAGTCCTTCCTGCCAGTGGTGTTCCTCCGTTATATATTAGAGAGGAATGTGCCCGGACAAACCCCCAAAAGCTGATGTCTCCTTACTTACGTTTGGTTTCTAAATTGAAAGTATATATATTTTTTTATTGGATAATATTCCATTGTGTACATGGACCACTTCTTCTTTGTGCCTTCCTCTGTTGACAGACATTTTTGTTGCTTCCAAGTGTTGGCTGTGGTAAATATTGCTGGAGTGCAGGATGGCCACCCTGTGTCTTTTGGATTCTCATCCTCTCAGGTGATAGGCCCAGCAGTGGGTATGCTTGATTGAATGGTAGCTCAATATTGACCTTATCAAGGCACCTCCTTTGTGTTTTCATTACTGGTTCTTACCATGTCCCACTTAGAAAAGAGGGTGCGCATTTCTCCACAACCCCTTCAGCATTTATTGTTTGCAGAATTTTTGCTGATGGCCATTATGACTGGTGTGAGCTGATAGGTTTTTGTAATTTGGATTTGCATGTCTTTAATAATTCCTAATGTTCAGCATTTTTCCATGCTTTGTTTTCTTTCTGTTACACAAAAACAGAAAAAAACTGTGAGTACAATAAACCACTTGAAGTGGTCTTCTGGGAAGGCTGCCCTGTTTTGAATTTTTCGTCGATTTTTGACCCCAGGATTTTTTTGACAACAGGTGACATTTACAGGCTTGTAATGAGTGTGAATATTTAGTGACCACTACTACTGGCTTTAAAGGTGCTGTTGGGGGAAACGGCCACAAGGCGGCAGCATTTCTCCGTTCCCAAGACTGGTTTCTAGGGCAGCACAACATTTCTGGAAGTTGTGTTCCCAGGTTGTAAATTAGAATGGAATGTGCTAGGAAAAAAACCCATAAGTTAATATTCCATTATTTCTTTTTCGATTTTTTAGTCTTTTTAAATCGAGGTAATGTTTAGAATATTGTTTGTCCTACGTGTATACAATCTGGTTCATTTGTACATTACACACACACATACACACACACACACACACACACACACACACACACACGTAATATATTCATGTGCAGGTACTCTTCCCATGTAAATTATTGCAGAGTGCTCCATTGACCTCCCTTGCTATATGGTCGGTCTGTTTGATAAATGTATTTAGTAGGTATTTGTACACATATGGTAACCCTAATCTTAATTTTCCATACCACCCACCTTTCCATTTACATAAGAATAGTTTGTTCTCTAAGTCTGTGAGTTTCTTTCTCTGTGAAAATGCTATCATATTTGTCAGTTGTTAGATAACACCTATAAGTGATATCATACTATATGTCTTTTTCTTTCTGACTTACGTCATGTTCTGAGATTATATCTAGGCTCATAAATGGTGCCTCAACGAGCAGTGTTTCACTGTTTTGCATGGCTAATATTCCATTATGTACATGGACCACTTCTTCTTTATCCATTCATCCATTGATGGACATTTTGGTTGCTTCCGTGTCTTGGCTATTGTGAAAAATCCTGCAGTGAAGCTGTTGCAGCCTGTGCCTTCTCGACTCTGGTATTTTCAGGTGAGAGGCTCAGCGGTGGGCCTGCTGAATGGAATGCTGGCTCAATTTTTACTTTTAAACACAGCTCCTTTCTGTTCTCACTATTGGCTCTTATCACTTTACATCTCACCAGCAGCTGGAGGGTACACAGTTCTCTAAAACCCCTTCCGCATTTATTGTTTGTAGACTTTTGGCTGATGGTAGTTGACGTGTGTGAGTTGAAATCTTTTTGTAGGCTAGATTTGCATGAGTTTAAAAATTTATGTTGTTGAGCTTTTATCCACTTTCCTTGTTTTTAGAAAAATAATGAGTAAAATTTACCTCTTCATACTAGCTCCTTGAAAATTTTGCCAGTTGTGAATTTTTGAGGGCAGTTGTCCTTTACTGTCCTGAGTCCTTGTGAATGTTAAGTGACCGTTAGCTGTGGTTTTAAAGCCGCTCTTGTGGGAAACGGCCACAAGGCGGCAGCATTTCTACATTTCCAACTCTGGGTTTTTGGGCAACAGAGGGTTCCTGGAAATCGTGTTTGTAAGCTGCAAATTAGAGCAGAATGTGCCACGGCAAACTCCCAAGAGCTTATATCTCCTTACTTCTTGTTTGTTTTTTACATTTAGTTTTTATTTATTATCACAGCAAATTGGATAAAAATACTGTGTTTTTTCTAGGTGTACGGAATCTGGTTCATTATATCAATGTATTGATCTATTCATCTTTGGATCCTTTCCCATGTAGGTTATTACAGAGTGTTGAGTACACCTCTTTTAGCATTCCATAGGTATTTTGTGATTATATATTTCATATGTATTACTACATGTCTGTTAACCCCCATATCCTAATTCATACATTCCTTACACCTTTCCAATTGGTTTTCTGAATCTATGAGTGTCCTTCTCTTGGAAATTATTTCATGGGTATCAATTTTTAGGTAACACCTATAAGTGATGTAATAGGATATCTGTCTTTCGTTTTCTTTCTTACTTCAGGTAGGGTGATTATCTCTAGATCCTTCTATGCTGGTGCCAACAGCATTGTTCCATGCTTTTCCATGGCTAATATTCCATTGTGTTCATGGACCACTTCTTCTTGGTGCATTTTTCTGTTGATGGACATTTTGGTTTCTTCCAGCTCTTGGCTATGGTACATGTTGCTGCAGTGAAGGATTGCCAGCCTGTGTCTTTTCGATTCAGGTCTACTCAGCGGATAGGCCCATCAGTGGGCCTACCAGATCACATAGTAGCTCAAGTTTTACCTTTAAACACACCTCCATTTTGTTCTCTGTACTGGCTGTTACCAGGTTACATCCCATCAGCAGCTAGAGGGTACACAGTTCTCTAAAAGCCCTTCAGCATTTATACTATGTAGACTTTTTTGCTGATGATCCTTCTGACGGCTGTGAGGTGAATGTGTTTCTAGACTGGATTTGCATGGCTTTATTAATTCCTGACGTTGAGCGTTTTTCCATGCCTTTTTCTATAACAAACAAAAGAGACAGAATATAAAATGTGCATAAAATATGCCTCTTGAAATTGTCGTTTTGAAATATGGATGTCTTTTGAGATTTTTGCTCGATTTACGACCGAAGGATTGTTTTGAGGACAGGTGTCATTTACAGGCCTGCAATTATTTTGACTATCAAGTAACCATTACAGCTGCAGTTAGAGCTGCTGTTGTGTGAAACGGCCACAAGGCGGCAGCAGTTCTCATTAACCAAATCTGGTTACTAGGGAAACAGAGCCTCAATGGAAGTCCTGTTCTAGGTTGCAAATTAGAATGGAATGGGCCAGGAAAAAGCCCCTTAAGTTTATATCTCACTAAATATTGTTCTTTATTTAAATTTAATTTTCATTGTTTATCACAGCAAGTGTGATTACAATGTTTTGCTTGTTTTAGGTGTGCAAGATGTGGTTGTTTTCCACATATACCTATCTCTTTTCTTCTTTGGATCCTTTTCCTATTTTAGGTTATGACACAATGTTGAGTAGTCTTCTCTTGGTATTCCGTAGGTCTTTGGTGATTATATACTTCACCTGTGTTTGTATATCTCTGTTAACTCTGACATCCTAATGTATCCAATCCTCACACCTTTCCATTGGTGAACCATAAGTTTGTTTAATGAATCTGTGATTGCCTTTCTCTGTGGAAATATCCTCACTGGTATCAATTTTTAGGTAACACCTATAAGTGATATCACAGGATACGTGTCTTTCGCTTTCTGACTTACTACAAGTTGCGTGATTACTTCTAGACTCATCTACAGTGATGCAAATGGCATTGTGTCATTGTTTTCCTTGGCTAATATTCCATCTGTACGTGGACCAGTTTTTCTTTGTCCACTCACCTGTTGATGGACTTTTGGGTTGCTTCCATGTCTTGGTTATTGTAACACTGCTGAAATGCACATTTGCCTGCCTGTGTCTTTCAACTATGTCTTCTTCGGTTATAGGCCCAGGAGAGGGCCTGTTGGATCATATGGTAGCAAAATGTTTACCTTGTAAAGGCGTCTCCATTCTGTTCTCATTAGTGGCTCTTACCAGGTTATGTTCCACTTAAATTTGAGGGTATGCCCTTGTCCACAACCCTTTCAGCATTTATTGTTTGTAGTTTTTCTGCTGATGTTTATTCTGACAGGTGTGAGCTGACACCTCTTTGAGGTTGGATTTGCATGCATCTCATAATCCCTTGAAATTGAACTTTCAGGCATGTCCTCTTTTTTTTCAAGCTGTGAGTAGTGCTTACCTCTTCAAATGGTTTTCTTGAAGTATGTGTCACATTTTGAAATATTTTGGCCATTACCTCCCTGAAGACATTTTGAGGGCAGGTTTCATTTACAGCCCTCCAGTACTTGTGCATATGAAGTGACCATGAGCACAGGTTTTAAAGCTGCTGCTGCAGGTATCGGCCATTGGGCGGCAGCATTTCTCCTTTCCCCATTCTGGGAATTACGGAAGGAGTCCTTCCTGCCAGTGGTGTTCCTCCGTTATATATTAGAGAGGAATGTGCCCGGACAAAACCCCAAAAGCTGATGTCTCCTTACTTACGTTTGGTTTCTAAATTGAAAGTATATATATTTTTTTATTGGATAATATTCCATTGTGTACATGGACCACTTCTTCTTTGTGCCTTCCTCTGTTGACAGACATTTTTGTTGCTTCCAAGTGTTGGCTGTGGTAAATATTGCTGGAGTGCAGGATGGCCACCCTGTGTCTTTTGGATTCTCATCCTCTCAGGTGATAGGCCCAGCAGTGGGTATGCTTGATTGAATGGTAGCTCAATATTTACCTTATCAAGGCACCTCCTTTGTGTTTTCATTACTGGTTCTTACCATGTCCCACTTAGAAAAGAGGGTGCGCATTTCTCCACAACCCCTTCAGCATTTATTGTTTGCAGAATTTTTGCTGATGGCCATTATGACTGGTGTGAGCTGATAGGTTTTTGTAATTTGGATTTGCATGTCTTTAATAATTCCTAATGTTCAGCATTTTTCCATGCTTTGTTTTCTTTCTGTTACACAAAAACAGAAAAAAACTGTGAGTACAATAAACCACTTGAAGTGGTCTTCTGGGAAGGCTGCCCTGTTTTGAATTTTTCGTCGATTTTTGACCCCAGGATTTTTTTGACAACAGGTGACATTTACAGGCTTGTAATGAGTGTGAATATTTAGTGACCACTACTACTGGCTTTAAAGGTGCTGTTGGGGGAAACGGCCACAAGGCGGCAGCATTTCTCCGTTCCCAAGACTGGTTTCTAGGGCAGCACAACATTTCTGGAAGTTGTGTTCCCAGGTTGTAAATTAGAATGGAATGTGCTAGGAAAAAAACCCATAAGTTAATATTCCATTATTTCTTTTTCGATTTTTTAGTCTTTTTAAATCGAGGTAATGTTTAGAATATTGTTTGTCCTACGTGTATACAATCTGGTTCATTTGTACATTACACACACACATATACACACACACACACACACACACACACACACGTACGTAATATATTCATGTGCAGGTACTCTTCCCATGTAAATTATTGCAGAGTGCTCCATTGACCTCCCTTGCTATATGGTCGGTCTGTTTGATAAATGTATTTAGTAGGTATTTGTACACATATGGTAACCCTAATCTTAATTTTCCATACCACCCACCTTTCCATTTACATAAGAATAGTTTGTTCTCTAAGTCTGTGAGTTTCTTTCTCTGTGAAAATGCTATCATATTTGTCAGTTGTTAGATAACACCTATAAGTGATATCATACTATATGTCTTTTTCTTTCTGACTTACGTCATGTTCTGAGATTATATCTAGGCTCATAAATGGTGCCTCAACGAGCAGTGTTTCACTGTTTTGCATGGCTAATATTCCATTATGTACATGGACCACTTCTTCTTTATCCATTCATCCATTGATGGACATTTTGGTTGCTTCCGTGTCTTGGCTATTGTGAAAAATCCTGCAGTGAAGCTGTTGCAGCCTGTGCCTTCTCGACTCTGGTATTTTCAGGTGAGAGGCTCAGCGGTGGGCCTGCTGAATGGAATGCTGGCTCAATTTTTACTTTTAAACACAGCTCCTTTCTGTTCTCACTATTGGCTCTTATCACTTTACATCTCACCAGCAGCTAGAGGGTACACAGTTCTCTAAAACCCCTTCCGCATTTATTGTTTGTAGACTTTTGGCTGATGGTAGTTGACGTGTGTGAGTTGAAATCTTTTTGTAGGCTAGATTTGCATGAGTTTAAAAATTTATGTTGTTGAGCTTTTATCCACTTTCCTTGTTTTTAGAAAAATAATGAGTAAAATTTACCTCTTCATACTAGCTCCTTGAAAATTTTGCCAGTTGTGAATTTTTGAGGGCAGTTGTCCTTTACTGTCCTGAGTCCTTGTGAATGTTAAGTGACCGTTAGCTGTGGTTTTAAAGCCGCTCTTGTGGGAAACGGCCACAAGGCGGCAGCATTTCTACATTTCCAACTCTGGGTTTTTGGGCAACAGAGGGTTCCTGGAAATCGTGTTTGTAAGCTGCAAATTAGAGCAGAATGTGCCACGGCAAACTCCCAAGAGCTTATATCTCCTTACTTCTTGTTTGTTTTTTACATTTAGTTTTTATTTATTATCACAGCAAATTGGATAAAAATACTGTGTTTTTTCTAGGTGTACGGAATCTGGTTCATTATATCAATGTATTGATCTATTCATCTTTGGATCCTTTCCCGTGTAGGTTATTACAGAGTGTTGAGTACACCTCTTTTAGCATTCCATAGGTATTTTGTGATTATATATTTCATATGTATTACTACATGTCTGTTAACACCCATATCCTAATTCATACATTCCTTACACCTTTCCAATTGGTTTTCTGAATCTATGAGTGTCCTTCTCTTGGAAATTATTTCATGGGTATCAATTTTTAGGTAACACCTATAAGTGATGTAATAGGATATCTGTCTTTCGTTTTCTTTCTTACTTCAGGTAGGGTGATTATCTCTAGATCCTTCTATGCTGGTGCCAACAGCATTGTTCCATGCTTTTCCATGGCTAATATTCCATTGTGTTCATGGACCACTTCTTCTTGGTGCATTTTTCTGTTGATGGACATTTTGGTTTCTTCCAGCTCTTGGCTATGGTACATGTTGCTGCAGTGAAGGATTGCCAGCCTGTGTCTTTTCGATTCAGGTCTACTCAGCGGATAGGCCCATCAGTGGGCCTACCAGATCACATAGTAGCTCAAGTTTTACCTTTAAACACACCTCCATTTTGTTCTCTGTACTGGCTGTTACCAGGTTACATCCCATCAGCAGCTAGAGGGTACACAGTTCTCTAAAAGCCCTTCAGCATTTATACTATGTAGACTTTTTTGCTGATGATCCTTCTGACGGCTGTGAGGTGAATGTGTTTCTAGACTGGATTTGCATGGCTTTATTAATTCCTGACGTTGAGCGTTTTTCCATGCCTTTTTCTATAACAAACAAAAGAGACAGAATATAAAATGTGCATAAAATATGCCTCTTGAAATTGTCGTTTTGAAATATGGATGTCTTTTGAGATTTTTGCTCGATTTACGACCGAAGGATTGTTTTGAGGACAGGTGTCATTTACAGGCCTGCAATTATTTTGACTATCAAGTAACCATTACAGCTGCAGTTAGAGCTGCTGTTGTGTGAAACGGCCACAAGGCGGCAGCAGTTCTCATTAACCAAATCTGGTTACTAGGGAAACAGAGCCTCAATGGAAGTCCTGTTCTAGGTTGCAAATTAGAATGGAATGGGCCAGGAAAAAGCCCCTTAAGTTTATATCTCACTAAATATTGTTCTTTATTTAAATTTAATTTTCATTGTTTATCACAGCAAGTGTGATTACAATGTTTTGCTTGTTTTAGGTGTGCAAGATGTGGTTGTTTTCCACATATACCTATCTCTTTTCTTCTTTGGATCCTTTTCCTATTTTAGGTTATGACACAATGTTGAGTAGTCTTCTCTTGGTATTCCGTAGGTCTTTGGTGATTATATACTTCACCTGTGTTTGTATATCTCTGTTAACTCTGACATCCTAATGTATCCAATCCTCACACCTTTCCATTGGTGAACCATAAGTTTGTTTAATGAATCTGTGATTGCCTTTCTCTGTGGAAATATCCTCACTGGTATCAATTTTTAGGTAACACCTATAAGTGATATCACAGGATACGTGTCTTTCGCTTTCTGACTTACTACAAGTTGCGTGATTACTTCTAGACTCATCTACAGTGATGCAAATGGCATTGTGTCATTGTTTTCCTTGGCTAATATTCCATCTGTACGTGGACCAGTTTTTCTTTGTCCACTCACCTGTTGATGGACTTTTGGGTTGCTTCCATGTCTTGGTTATTGTAACACTGCTGAAATGCACATTTGCCTGCCTGTGTCTTTCAACTATGTCTTCTTCGGTTATAGGCCCAGGAGAGGGCCTGTTGGATCATATGGTAGCAAAATGTTTACCTTGTAAAGGCGTCTCCATTCTGTTCTCATTAGTGGCTCTTACCAGGTTATGTTCCACTTAAATTTGAGGGTATGCCCTTGTCCACAACCCTTTCAGCATTTATTGTTTGTAGTTTTTCTGCTGATGTTTATTCTGACAGGTGTGAGCTGACACCTCTTTGAGGTTGGATTTGCATGCATCTCATAATCCCTTGAAATTGAACTTTCAGGCATGTCCTCTTTTTTTTCAAGCTGTGAGTAGTGCTTACCTCTTCAAATGGTTTTCTTGAAGTATGTGTCACATTTTGAAATATTTTGGCCATTACCTCCCTGAAGACATTTTGAGGGCAGGTTTCATTTACAGCCCTCCAGTACTTGTGCATATGAAGTGACCATGAGCACAGGTTTTAAAGCTGCTGCTGCAGGTATCGGCCATTGGGCGGCAGCATTTCTCCTTTCCCCATTCTGGGAATTACGGAAGGAGTCCTTCCTGCCAGTGGTGTTCCTCCGTTATATATTAGAGAGGAATGTGCCCGGACAAAACCCCAAAAGCTGATGTCTCCTTACTTACGTTTGGTTTCTAAATTGAAAGTATATATATTTTTTTATTGGATAATATTCCATTGTGTACATGGACCACTTCTTCTTTGTGCCTTCCTCTGTTGACAGACATTTTTGTTGCTTCCAAGTGTTGGCTGTGGTAAATATTGCTGGAGTGCAGGATGGCCACCCTGTGTCTTTTGGATTCTCATCCTCTCAGGTGATAGGCCCAGCAGTGGGTATGCTTGATTGAATGGTAGCTCAATATTTACCTTATCAAGGCACCTCCTTTGTGTTTTCATTACTGGTTCTTACCATGTCCCACTTAGAAACGAGGGTGCGCATTTCTCCACAACCCCTTCAGCATTTATTGTTTGCAGAATTTTTGCTGATGGCCATTATGACTGGTGTGAGCTGATAGGTTTTTGTAATTTGGATTTGCATGTCTTTAATAATTCCTAATGTTCAGCATTTTTCCATGCTTTGTTTTCTTTCTGTTACACAAAAACAGAAAAAAACTGTGAGTACAATAAACCACTTGAAGTGGTCTTCTGGGAAGGCTGCCCTGTTTTGAATTTTTCGTCGATTTTTGACCCCAGGATTTTTTTGACAACAGGTGACATTTACAGGCTTGTAATGAGTGTGAATATTTAGTGACCACTACTACTGGCTTTAAAGGTGCTGTTGGGGGAAACGGCCACAAGGCGGCAGCATTTCTCCGTTCCCAAGACTGGTTTCTAGGGCAGCACAACATTTCTGGAAGTTGTGTTCCCAGGTTGTAAATTAGAATGGAATGTGCTAGGAAAAAAACCCATAAGTTAATATTCCATTATTTCTTTTTCGATTTTTTAGTCTTTTTAAATCGAGGTAATGTTTAGAATATTGTTTGTCCTACGTGTATACAATCTGGTTCATTTGTACATTACACACACACATATACACACACACACACACACACACACACACACACACGTAATATATTCATGTGCAGGTACTCTTCCCATGTAAATTATTGCAGAGTGCTCCATTGACCTCCCTTGCTATATGGTCGGTCTGTTTGATAAATGTATTTAGTAGGTATTTGTACACATATGGTAACCCTAATCTTAATTTTCCATACCACCCACCTTTCCATTTACATAAGAATAGTTTGTTCTCTAAGTCTGTGAGTTTCTTTCTCTGTGAAAATGCTATCATATTTGTCAGTTGTTAGATAACACCTATAAGTGATATCATACTATATGTCTTTTTCTTTCTGACTTACGTCATGTTCTGAGATTATATCTAGGCTCATAAATGGTGCCTCAACGAGCAGTGTTTCACTGTTTTGCATGGCTAATATTCCATTATGTACATGGACCACTTCTTCTTTATCCATTCATCCATTGATGGACATTTTGGTTGCTTCCGTGTCTTGGCTATTGTGAAAAATCCTGCAGTGAAGCTGTTGCAGCCTGTGCCTTCTCGACTCTGGTATTTTCAGGTGAGAGGCTCAGCGGTGGGCCTGCTGAATGGAATGCTGGCTCAATTTTTACTTTTAAACACAGCTCCTTTCTGTTCTCACTATTGGCTCTTATCACTTTACATCTCACCAGCAGCTAGAGGGTACACAGTTCTCTAAAACCCCTTCCGCATTTATTGTTTGTAGACTTTTGGCTGATGGTAGTTGACGTGTGTGAGTTGAAATCTTTTTGTAGGCTAGATTTGCATGAGTTTAAAAATTTATGTTGTTGAGCTTTTATCCACTTTCCTTGTTTTTAGAAAAATAATGAGTAAAATTTACCTCTTCATACTAGCTCCTTGAAAATTTTGCCAGTTGTGAATTTTTGAGGGCAGTTGTCCTTTACTGTCCTGAGTCCTTGTGAATGTTAAGTGACCGTTAGCTGTGGTTTTAAAGCCGCTCTTGTGGGAAACGGCCACAAGGCGGCAGCATTTCTACATTTCCAACTCTGGGTTTTTGGGCAACAGAGGGTTCCTGGAAATCGTGTTTGTAAGCTGCAAATTAGAGCAGAATGTGCCACGGCAAACTCCCAAGAGCTTATATCTCCTTACTTCTTGTTTGTTTTTTACATTTAGTTTTTATTTATTATCACAGCAAATTGGATAAAAATACTGTGTTTTTTCTAGGTGTACGGAATCTGGTTCATTATATCAATGTATTGATCTATTCATCTTTGGATCCTTTCCCGTGTAGGTTATTACAGAGTGTTGAGTACACCTCTTTTAGCATTCCATAGGTATTTTGTGATTATATATTTCATATGTATTACTACATGTCTGTTAACCCCCATATCCTAATTCATACATTCCTTACACCTTTCCAATTGGTTTTCTGAATCTATGAGTGTCCTTCTCTTGGAAATTATTTCATGGGTATCAATTTTTAGGTAACACCTATAAGTGATGTAATAGGATATCTGTCTTTCGTTTTCTTTCTTACTTCAGGTAGGGTGATTATCTCTAGATCCTTCTATGCTGGTGCCAACAGCATTGTTCCATGCTTTTCCATGGCTAATATTCCATTGTGTTCATGGACCACTTCTTCTTGGTGCATTTTTCTGTTGATGGACATTTTGGTTTCTTCCAGCTCTTGGCTATGGTACATGTTGCTGCAGTGAAGGATTGCCAGCCTGTGTCTTTTCGATTCAGGTCTACTCAGCGGATAGGCCCATCAGTGGGCCTACCAGATCACATAGTAGCTCAAGTTTTACCTTTAAACACACCTCCATTTTGTTCTCTGTACTGGCTGTTACCAGGTTACATCCCATCAGCAGCTAGAGGGTACACAGTTCTCTAAAAGCCCTTCAGCATTTATACTATGTAGACTTTTTTGCTGATGATCCTTCTGACGGCTGTGAGGTGAATGTGTTTCTAGACTGGATTTGCATGGCTTTATTAATTCCTGACGTTGAGCGTTTTTCCATGCCTTTTTCTATAACAAACAAAAGAGACAGAATATAAAATGTGCATAAAATATGCCTCTTGAAATTGTCGTTTTGAAATATGGATGTCTTTTGAGATTTTTGCTCGATTTACGACCGAAGGATTGTTTTGAGGACAGGTGTCATTTACAGGCCTGCAATTATTTTGACTATCAAGTAACCATTACAGCTGCAGTTAGAGCTGCTGTTGTGTGAAACGGCCACAAGGCGGCAGCAGTTCTCATTAACCAAATCTGGTTACTAGGGAAACAGAGCCTCAATGGAAGTCCTGTTCTAGGTTGCAAATTAGAATGGAATGGGCCAGGAAAAAGCCCCTTAAGTTTATATCTCACTAAATATTGTTCTTTATTTAAATTTAATTTTCATTGTTTATCACAGCAAGTGTGATTACAATGTTTTGCTTGTTTTAGGTGTGCAAGATGTGGTTGTTTTCCACATATACCTATCTCTTTTCTTCTTTGGATCCTTTTCCTATTTTAGGTTATGACACAATGTTGAGTAGTCTTCTCTTGGTATTCCGTAGGTCTTTGGTGATTATATACTTCACCTGTGTTTGTATATCTCTGTTAACTCTGACATCCTAATGTATCCAATCCTCACACCTTTCCATTGGTGAACCATAAGTTTGTTTAATGAATCTGTGATTGCCTTTCTCTGTGGAAATATCCTCACTGGTATCAATTTTTAGGTAACACCTATAAGTGATATCACAGGATACGTGTCTTTCGCTTTCTGACTTACTACAAGTTGCGTGATTACTTCTAGACTCATCTACGGTGATGCAAATGGCATTGTGTCATTGTTTTCCTTGGCTAATATTCCATCTGTACGTGGACCAGTTTTTCTTTGTCCACTCACCTGTTGATGGACTTTTGGGTTGCTTCCATGTCTTGGTTATTGTAACACTGCTGAAATGCACATTTGCCTGCCTGTGTCTTTCAACTATGTCTTCTTCGGTTATAGGCCCAGGAGAGGGCCTGTTGGATCATATGGTAGCAAAATGTTTACCTTGTAAAGGCGTCTCCATTCTGTTCTCATTAGTGGCTCTTACCAGGTTATGTTCCACTTAAATTTGAGGGTATGCCCTTGTCCACAACCCTTTCAGCATTTATTGTTTGTAGTTTTTCTGCTGATGTTTATTCTGACAGGTGTGAGCTGACACCTCTTTGAGGTTGGATTTGCATGCATCTCATAATCCCTTGAAATTGAACTTTCAGGCATGTCCTCTTTTTTTTCAAGCTGTGAGTAGTGCTTACCTCTTCAAATGGTTTTCTTGAAGTATGTGTCACATTTTGAAATATTTTGGCCATTACCTCCCTGAAGACATTTTGAGGGCAGGTTTCATTTACAGCCTCCAGTACTTGTGCATATGAAGTGACCATGAGCACAGGTTTTAAAGCTGCTGCTGCAGGTATCGGCCATTGGGCGGCAGCATTTCTCCTTTCCCCATTCTGGGAATTACGGAAGGAGTCCTTCCTGCCAGTGGTGTTCCTCCGTTATATATTAGAGAGGAATGTGCCCGGACAAACCCCCAAAAGCTGATGTCTCCTTACTTACGTTTGGTTTCTAAATTGAAAGTATATATATTTTTTTATTGGATAATATTCCATTGTGTACATGGACCACTTCTTCTTTGTGCCTTCCTCTGTTGACAGACATTTTTGTTGCTTCCAAGTGTTGGCTGTGGTAAATATTGCTGGAGTGCAGGATGGCCACCCTGTGTCTTTTGGATTCTCATCCTCTCAGGTGATAGGCCCAGCAGTGGGTATGCTTGATTGAATGGTAGCTCAATATTTACCTTATCAAGGCACCTCCTTTGTGTTTTCATTACTGGTTCTTACCATGTCCCACTTAGAAAAGAGGGTGCGCATTTCTCCACAACCCCTTCAGCATTTATTGTTTGCAGAATTTTTGCTGATGGCCATTATGACTGGTGTGAGCTGATAGGTTTTTGTAATTTGGATTTGCATGTCTTTAATAATTCCTAATGTTCAGCATTTTTCCATGCTTTGTTTTCTTTCTGTTACACAAAAACAGAAAAAAACTGTGAGTACAATAAACCACTTGAAGTGGTCTTCTGGGAAGGCTGCCCTGTTTTGAATTTTTCGTCGATTTTTGACCCCAGGATTTTTTTGACAACAGGTGACATTTACAGGCTTGTAATGAGTGTGAATATTTAGTGACCACTACTACTGGCTTTAAAGGTGCTGTTGGGGGAAACGGCCACAAGGCGGCAGCATTTCTCCGTTCCCAAGACTGGTTTCTAGGGCAGCACAACATTTCTGGAAGTTGTGTTCCCAGGTTGTAAATTAGAATGGAATGTGCTAGGAAAAAAACCCATAAGTTAATATTCCATTATTTCTTTTTCGATTTTTTAGTCTTTTTAAATCGAGGTAATGTTTAGAATATTGTTTGTCCTACGTGTATACAATCTGGTTCATTTGTACATTACACACACACATACACACACACACACACACACACACACACACACACATACGTAATATATTCATGTGCAGGTACTCTTCCCATGTAAATTATTGCAGAGTGCTCCATTGACCTCCCTTGCTATATGGTCGGTCTGTTTGATAAATGTATTTAGTAGGTATTTGTACACATATGGTAACCCTAATCTTAATTTTCCATACCACCCACCTTTCCATTTACATAAGAATAGTTTGTTCTCTAAGTCTGTGAGTTTCTTTCTCTGTGAAAATGCTATCATATTTGTCAGTTGTTAGATAACACCTATAAGTGATATCATACTATATGTCTTTTTCTTTCTGACTTACGTCATGTTCTGAGATTATATCTAGGCTCATAAATGGTGCCTCAACGAGCAGTGTTTCACTGTTTTGCATGGCTAATATTCCATTATGTACATGGACCACTTCTTCTTTATCCATTCATCCATTGATGGACATTTTGGTTGCTTCCGTGTCTTGGCTATTGTGAAAAATCCTGCAGTGAAGCTGTTGCAGCCTGTGCCTTCTCGACTCTGGTATTTTCAGGTGAGAGGCTCAGCGGTGGGCCTGCTGAATGGAATGCTGGCTCAATTTTTACTTTTAAACACAGCTCCTTTCTGTTCTCACTATTGGCTCTTATCACTTTACATCTCACCAGCAGCTAGAGGGTACACAGTTCTCTAAAACCCCTTCCGCATTTATTGTTTGTAGACTTTTGGCTGATGGTAGTTGACGTGTGTGAGTTGAAATCTTTTTGTAGGCTAGATTTGCATGAGTTTAAAAATTTATGTTGTTGAGCTTTTATCCACTTTCCTTGTTTTTAGAAAAATAATGAGTAAAATTTACCTCTTCATACTAGCTCCTTGAAAATTTTGCCAGTTGTGAATTTTTGAGGGCAGTTGTCCTTTACTGTCCTGAGTCCTTGTGAATGTTAAGTGACCGTTAGCTGTGGTTTTAAAGCCGCTCTTGTGGGAAACGGCCACAAGGCGGCAGCATTTCTACATTTCCAACTCTGGGTTTTTGGGCAACAGAGGGTTCCTGGAAATCGTGTTTGTAAGCTGCAAATTAGAGCAGAATGTGCCACGGCAAACTCCCAAGAGCTTATATCTCCTTACTTCTTGTTTGTTTTTTACATTTAGTTTTTATTTATTATCACAGCAAATTGGATAAAAATACTGTGTTTTTTCTAGGTGTACGGAATCTGGTTCATTATATCAATGTATTGATCTATTCATCTTTGGATCCTTTCCCGTGTAGGTTATTACAGAGTGTTGAGTACACCTCTTTTAGCATTCCATAGGTATTTTGTGATTATATATTTCATATGTATTACTACATGTCTGTTAACCCCCATATCCTAATTCATACATTCCTTACACCTTTCCAATTGGTTTTCTGAATCTATGAGTGTCCTTCTCTTGGAAATTATTTCATGGGTATCAATTTTTAGGTAACACCTATAAGTGATGTAATAGGATATCTGTCTTTCGTTTTCTTTCTTACTTCAGGTAGGGTGATTATCTCTAGATCCTTCTATGCTGGTGCCAACAGCATTGTTCCATGCTTTTCCATGGCTAATATTCCATTGTGTTCATGGACCACTTCTTCTTGGTGCATTTTTCTGTTGATGGACATTTTGGTTTCTTCCAGCTCTTGGCTATGGTACATGTTGCTGCAGTGAAGGATTGCCAGCCTGTGTCTTTTCGATTCAGGTCTACTCAGCGGATAGGCCCATCAGTGGGCCTACCAGATCACATAGTAGCTCAAGTTTTACCTTTAAACACACCTCCATTTTGTTCTCTGTACTGGCTGTTACCAGGTTACATCCCATCAGCAGCTAGAGGGTACACAGTTCTCTAAAAGCCCTTCAGCATTTATACTATGTAGACTTTTTTGCTGATGATCCTTCTGACGGCTGTGAGGTGAATGTGTTTCTAGACTGGATTTGCATGGCTTTATTAATTCCTGACGTTGAGCGTTTTTCCATGCCTTTTTCTATAACAAACAAAAGAGACAGAATATAAAATGTGCATAAAATATGCCTCTTGAAATTGTCGTTTTGAAATATGGATGTCTTTTGAGATTTTTGCTCGATTTACGACCGAAGGATTGTTTTGAGGACAGGTGTCATTTACAGGCCTGCAATTATTTTGACTATCAAGTAACCATTACAGCTGCAGTTAGAGCTGCTGTTGTGTGAAACGGCCACAAGGCGGCAGCAGTTCTCATTAACCAAATCTGGTTACTAGGGAAACAGAGCCTCAATGGAAGTCCTGTTCTAGGTTGCAAATTAGAATGGAATGGGCCAGGAAAAAGCCCCTTAAGTTTATATCTCACTAAATATTGTTCTTTATTTAAATTTAATTTTCATTGTTTATCACAGCAAGTGTGATTACAATGTTTTGCTTGTTTTAGGTGTGCAAGATGTGGTTGTTTTCCACATATACCTATCTCTTTTCTTCTTTGGATCCTTTTCCTATTTTAGGTTATGACACAATGTTGAGTAGTCTTCTCTTGGTATTCCGTAGGTCTTTGGTGATTATATACTTCACCTGTGTTTGTATATCTCTGTTAACTCTGACATCCTAATGTATCCAATCCTCACACCTTTCCATTGGTGAACCATAAGTTTGTTTAATGAATCTGTGATTGCCTTTCTCTGTGGAAATATCCTCACTGGTATCAATTTTTAGGTAACACCTATAAGTGATATCACAGGATACGTGTCTTTCGCTTTCTGACTTACTACAAGTTGCGTGATTACTTCTAGACTCATCTACAGTGATGCAAATGGCATTGTGTCATTGTTTTCCTTGGCTAATATTCCATCTGTACGTGGACCAGTTTTTCTTTGTCCACTCACCTGTTGATGGACTTTTGGGTTGCTTCCATGTCTTGGTTATTGTAACACTGCTGAAATGCACATTTGCCTGCCTGTGTCTTTCAACTATGTCTTCTTCGGTTATAGGCCCAGGAGAGGGCCTGTTGGATCATATGGTAGCAAAATGTTTACCTTGTAAAGGCGTCTCCATTCTGTTCTCATTAGTGGCTCTTACCAGGTTATGTTCCACTTAAATTTGAGGGTATGCCCTTGTCCACAACCCTTTCAGCATTTATTGTTTGTAGTTTTTCTGCTGATGTTTATTCTGACAGGTGTGAGCTGACACCTCTTTGAGGTTGGATTTGCATGCATCTCATAATCCCTTGAAATTGAACTTTCAGGCATGTCCTCTTTTTTTTCAAGCTGTGAGTAGTGCTTACCTCTTCAAATGGTTTTCTTGAAGTATGTGTCACATTTTGAAATATTTTGGCCATTACCTCCCTGAAGACATTTTGAGGGCAGGTTTCATTTACAGCCCTCCAGTACTTGTGCATATGAAGTGACCATGAGCACAGGTTTTAAAGCTGCTGCTGCAGGTATCGGCCATTGGGCGGCAGCATTTCTCCTTTCCCCATTCTGGGAATTACGGAAGGAGTCCTTCCTGCCAGTGGTGTTCCTCCGTTATATATTAGAGAGGAATGTGCCCGGACAAACCCCCAAAAGCTGATGTCTCCTTACTTACGTTTGGTTTCTAAATTGAAAGTATATATATTTTTTTATTGGATAATATTCCATTGTGTACATGGACCACTTCTTCTTTGTGCCTTCCTCTGTTGACAGACATTTTTGTTGCTTCCAAGTGTTGGCTGTGGTAAATATTGCTGGAGTGCAGGATGGCCACCCTGTGTCTTTTGGATTCTCATCCTCTCAGGTGATAGGCCCAGCAGTGGGTATGCTTGATTGAATGGTAGCTCAATATTGACCTTATCAAGGCACCTCCTTTGTGTTTTCATTACTGGTTCTTACCATGTCCCACTTAGAAAAGAGGGTGCGCATTTCTCCACAACCCCTTCAGCATTTATTGTTTGCAGAATTTTTGCTGATGGCCATTATGACTGGTGTGAGCTGATAGGTTTTTGTAATTTGGATTTGCATGTCTTTAATAATTCCTAATGTTCAGCATTTTTCCATGCTTTGTTTTCTTTCTGTTACACAAAAACAGAAAAAAACTGTGAGTACAATAAACCACTTGAAGTGGTCTTCTGGGAAGGCTGCCCTGTTTTGAATTTTTCGTCGATTTTTGACCCCAGGATTTTTTTGACAACAGGTGACATTTACAGGCTTGTAATGAGTGTGAATATTTAGTGACCACTACTACTGGCTTTAAAGGTGCTGTTGGGGGAAACGGCCACAAGGCGGCAGCATTTCTCCGTTCCCAAGACTGGTTTCTAGGGCAGCACAACATTTCTGGAAGTTGTGTTCCCAGGTTGTAAATTAGAATGGAATGTGCTAGGAAAAAAACCCATAAGTTAATATTCCATTATTTCTTTTTCGATTTTTTAGTCTTTTTAAATCGAGGTAATGTTTAGAATATTGTTTGTCCTACGTGTATACAATCTGGTTCATTTGTACATTACACACACACATACACACACACACACACACACACACACACACACACATACGTAATATATTCATGTGCAGGTACTCTTCCCATGTAAATTATTGCAGAGTGCTCCATTGACCTCCCTTGCTATATGGTCGGTCTGTTTGATAAATGTATTTAGTAGGTATTTGTACACATATGGTAACCCTAATCTTAATTTTCCATACCACCCACCTTTCCATTTACATAAGAATAGTTTGTTCTCTAAGTCTGTGAGTTTCTTTCTCTGTGAAAATGCTATCATATTTGTCAGTTGTTAGATAACACCTATAAGTGATATCATACTATATGTCTTTTTCTTTCTGACTTACGTCATGTTCTGAGATTATATCTAGGCTCATAAATGGTGCCTCAACGAGCAGTGTTTCACTGTTTTGCATGGCTAATATTCCATTATGTACATGGACCACTTCTTCTTTATCCATTCATCCATTGATGGACATTTTGGTTGCTTCCGTGTCTTGGCTATTGTGAAAAATCCTGCAGTGAAGCTGTTGCAGCCTGTGCCTTCTCGACTCTGGTATTTTCAGGTGAGAGGCTCAGCGGTGGGCCTGCTGAATGGAATGCTGGCTCAATTTTTACTTTTAAACACAGCTCCTTTCTGTTCTCACTATTGGCTCTTATCACTTTACATCTCACCAGCAGCTAGAGGGTACACAGTTCTCTAAAACCCCTTCCGCATTTATTGTTTGTAGACTTTTGGCTGATGGTAGTTGACGTGTGTGAGTTGAAATCTTTTTGTAGGCTAGATTTGCATGAGTTTAAAAATTTATGTTGTTGAGCTTTTATCCACTTTCCTTGTTTTTAGAAAAATAATGAGTAAAATTTACCTCTTCATACTAGCTCCTTGAAAATTTTGCCAGTTGTGAATTTTTGAGGGCAGTTGTCCTTTACTGTCCTGAGTCCTTGTGAATGTTAAGTGACCGTTAGCTGTGGTTTTAAAGCCGCTCTTGTGGGAAACGGCCACAAGGCGGCAGCATTTCTACATTTCCAACTCTGGGTTTTTGGGCAACAGAGGGTTCCTGGAAATCGTGTTTGTAAGCTGCAAATTAGAGCAGAATGTGCCACGGCAAACTCCCAAGAGCTTATATCTCCTTACTTCTTGTTTGTTTTTTACATTTAGTTTTTATTTATTATCACAGCAAATTGGATAAAAATACTGTGTTTTTTCTAGGTGTACGGAATCTGGTTCATTATATCAATGTATTGATCTATTCATCTTTGGATCCTTTCCCGTGTAGGTTATTACAGAGTGTTGAGTACACCTCTTTTAGCATTCCATAGGTATTTTGTGATTATATATTTCATATGTATTACTACATGTCTGTTAACCCCCATATCCTAATTCATACATTCCTTACACCTTTCCAATTGGTTTTCTGAATCTATGAGTGTCCTTCTCTTGGAAATTATTTCATGGGTATCAATTTTTAGGTAACACCTATAAGTGATGTAATAGGATATCTGTCTTTCGTTTTCTTTCTTACTTCAGGTAGGGTGATTATCTCTAGATCCTTCTATGCTGGTGCCAACAGCATTGTTCCATGCTTTTCCATGGCTAATATTCCATTGTGTTCATGGACCACTTCTTCTTGGTGCATTTTTCTGTTGATGGACATTTTGGTTTCTTCCAGCTCTTGGCTATGGTACATGTTGCTGCAGTGAAGGATTGCCAGCCTGTGTCTTTTCGATTCAGGTCTACTCAGCGGATAGGCCCATCAGTGGGCCTACCAGATCACATAGTAGCTCAAGTTTTACCTTTAAACACACCTCCATTTTGTTCTCTGTACTGGCTGTTACCAGGTTACATCCCATCAGCAGCTAGAGGGTACACAGTTCTCTAAAAGCCCTTCAGCATTTATACTATGTAGACTTTTTTGCTGATGATCCTTCTGACGGCTGTGAGGTGAATGTGTTTCTAGACTGGATTTGCATGGCTTTATTAATTCCTGACGTTGAGCGTTTTTCCATGCCTTTTTCTATAACAAACAAAAGAGACAGAATATAAAATGTGCATAAAATATGCCTCTTGAAATTGTCGTTTTGAAATATGGATGTCTTTTGAGATTTTTGCTCGATTTACGACCGAAGGATTGTTTTGAGGACAGGTGTCATTTACAGGCCTGCAATTATTTTGACTATCAAGTAACCATTACAGCTGCAGTTAGAGCTGCTGTTGTGTGAAACGGCCACAAGGCGGCAGCAGTTCTCATTAACCAAATCTGGTTACTAGGGAAACAGAGCCTCAATGGAAGTCCTGTTCTAGGTTGCAAATTAGAATGGAATGGGCCAGGAAAAAGCCCCTTAAGTTTATATCTCACTAAATATTGTTCTTTATTTAAATTTAATTTTCATTGTTTATCACAGCAAGTGTGATTACAATGTTTTGCTTGTTTTAGGTGTGCAAGATGTGGTTGTTTTCCACATATACCTATCTCTTTTCTTCTTTGGATCCTTTTCCTATTTTAGGTTATGACACAATGTTGAGTAGTCTTCTCTTGGTATTCCGTAGGTCTTTGGTGATTATATACTTCACCTGTGTTTGTATATCTCTGTTAACTCTGACATCCTAATGTATCCAATCCTCACACCTTTCCATTGGTGAACCATAAGTTTGTTTAATGAATCTGTGATTGCCTTTCTCTGTGGAAATATCCTCACTGGTATCAATTTTTAGGTAACACCTATAAGTGATATCACAGGATACGTGTCTTTCGCTTTCTGACTTACTACAAGTTGCGTGATTACTTCTAGACTCATCTACGGTGATGCAAATGGCATTGTGTCATTGTTTTCCTTGGCTAATATTCCATCTGTACGTGGACCAGTTTTTCTTTGTCCACTCACCTGTTGATGGACTTTTGGGTTGCTTCCATGTCTTGGTTATTGTAACACTGCTGAAATGCACATTTGCCTGCCTGTGTCTTTCAACTATGTCTTCTTCGGTTATAGGCCCAGGAGAGGGCCTGTTGGATCATATGGTAGCAAAATGTTTACCTTGTAAAGGCGTCTCCATTCTGTTCTCATTAGTGGCTCTTACCAGGTTATGTTCCACTTAAATTTGAGGGTATGCCCTTGTCCACAACCCTTTCAGCATTTATTGTTTGTAGTTTTTCTGCTGATGTTTATTCTGACAGGTGTGAGCTGACACCTCTTTGAGGTTGGATTTGCATGCATCTCATAATCCCTTGAAATTGAACTTTCAGGCATGTCCTCTTTTTTTTCAAGCTGTGAGTAGTGCTTACCTCTTCAAATGGTTTTCTTGAAGTATGTGTCACATTTTGAAATATTTTGGCCATTACCTCCCTGAAGACATTTTGAGGGCAGGTTTCATTTACAGCCCTCCAGTACTTGTGCATATGAAGTGACCATGAGCACAGGTTTTAAAGCTGCTGCTGCAGGTATCGGCCATTGGGCGGCAGCATTTCTCCTTTCCCCATTCTGGGAATTACGGAAGGAGTCCTTCCTGCCAGTGGTGTTCCTCCGTTATATATTAGAGAGGAATGTGCCCGGACAAACCCCCAAAAGCTGATGTCTCCTTACTTACGTTTGGTTTCTAAATTGAAAGTATATATATTTTTTTATTGGATAATATTCCATTGTGTACATGGACCACTTCTTCTTTGTGCCTTCCTCTGTTGACAGACATTTTTGTTGCTTCCAAGTGTTGGCTGTGGTAAATATTGCTGGAGTGCAGGATGGCCACCCTGTGTCTTTTGGATTCTCATCCTCTCAGGTGATAGGCCCAGCAGTGGGTATGCTTGATTGAATGGTAGCTCAATATTTACCTTATCAAGGCACCTCCTTTGTGTTTTCATTACTGGTTCTTACCATGTCCCACTTAGAAACGAGGGTGCGCATTTCTCCACAACCCCTTCAGCATTTATTGTTTGCAGAATTTTTGCTGATGGCCATTATGACTGGTGTGAGCTGATAGGTTTTTGTAATTTGGATTTGCATGTCTTTAATAATTCCTAATGTTCAGCATTTTTCCATGCTTTGTTTTCTTTCTGTTACACAAAAACAGAAAAAAACTGTGAGTACAATAAACCACTTGAAGTGGTCTTCTGGGAAGGCTGCCCTGTTTTGAATTTTTCGTCGATTTTTGACCCCAGGATTTTTTTGACAACAGGTGACATTTACAGGCTTGTAATGAGTGTGAATATTTAGTGACCACTACTACTGGCTTTAAAGGTGCTGTTGGGGGAAACGGCCACAAGGCGGCAGCATTTCTCCGTTCCCAAGACTGGTTTCTAGGGCAGCACAACATTTCTGGAAGTTGTGTTCCCAGGTTGTAAATTAGAATGGAATGTGCTAGGAAAAAAACCCATAAGTTAATATTCCATTATTTCTTTTTCGATTTTTTAGTCTTTTTAAATCGAGGTAATGTTTAGAATATTGTTTGTCCTACGTGTATACAATCTGGTTCATTTGTACATTACACACACACATACACACACACACACACACACACACACACACACATACGTAATATATTCATGTGCAGGTACTCTTCCCATGTAAATTATTGCAGAGTGCTCCATTGACCTCCCTTGCTATATGGTCGGTCTGTTTGATAAATGTATTTAGTAGGTATTTGTACACATATGGTAACCCTAATCTTAATTTTCCATACCACCCACCTTTCCATTTACATAAGAATAGTTTGTTCTCTAAGTCTGTGAGTTTCTTTCTCTGTGAAAATGCTATCATATTTGTCAGTTGTTAGATAACACCTATAAGTGATATCATACTATATGTCTTTTTCTTTCTGACTTACGTCATGTTCTGAGATTATATCTAGGCTCATAAATGGTGCCTCAACGAGCAGTGTTTCACTGTTTTGCATGGCTAATATTCCATTATGTACATGGACCACTTCTTCTTTATCCATTCATCCATTGATGGACATTTTGGTTGCTTCCGTGTCTTGGCTATTGTGAAAAATCCTGCAGTGAAGCTGTTGCAGCCTGTGCCTTCTCGACTCTGGTATTTTCAGGTGAGAGGCTCAGCGGTGGGCCTGCTGAATGGAATGCTGGCTCAATTTTTACTTTTAAACACAGCTCCTTTCTGTTCTCACTATTGGCTCTTATCACTTTACATCTCACCAGCAGCTAGAGGGTACACAGTTCTCTAAAACCCCTTCCGCATTTATTGTTTGTAGACTTTTGGCTGATGGTAGTTGACGTGTGTGAGTTGAAATCTTTTTGTAGGCTAGATTTGCATGAGTTTAAAAATTTATGTTGTTGAGCTTTTATCCACTTTCCTTGTTTTTAGAAAAATAATGAGTAAAATTTACCTCTTCATACTAGCTCCTTGAAAATTTTGCCAGTTGTGAATTTTTGAGGGCAGTTGTCCTTTACTGTCCTGAGTCCTTGTGAATGTTAAGTGACCGTTAGCTGTGGTTTTAAAGCCGCTCTTGTGGGAAACGGCCACAAGGCGGCAGCATTTCTACATTTCCAACTCTGGGTTTTTGGGCAACAGAGGGTTCCTGGAAATCGTGTTTGTAAGCTGCAAATTAGAGCAGAATGTGCCACGGCAAACTCCCAAGAGCTTATATCTCCTTACTTCTTGTTTGTTTTTTACATTTAGTTTTTATTTATTATCACAGCAAATTGGATAAAAATACTGTGTTTTTTCTAGGTGTACGGAATCTGGTTCATTATATCAATGTATTGATCTATTCATCTTTGGATCCTTTCCCGTGTAGGTTATTACAGAGTGTTGAGTACACCTCTTTTAGCATTCCATAGGTATTTTGTGATTATATATTTCATATGTATTACTACATGTCTGTTAACCCCCATATCCTAATTCATACATTCCTTACACCTTTCCAATTGGTTTTCTGAATCTATGAGTGTCCTTCTCTTGGAAATTATTTCATGGGTATCAATTTTTAGGTAACACCTATAAGTGATGTAATAGGATATCTGTCTTTCGTTTTCTTTCTTACTTCAGGTAGGGTGATTATCTCTAGATCCTTCTATGCTGGTGCCAACAGCATTGTTCCATGCTTTTCCATGGCTAATATTCCATTGTGTTCATGGACCACTTCTTCTTGGTGCATTTTTCTGTTGATGGACATTTTGGTTTCTTCCAGCTCTTGGCTATGGTACATGTTGCTGCAGTGAAGGATTGCCAGCCTGTGTCTTTTCGATTCAGGTCTACTCAGCGGATAGGCCCATCAGTGGGCCTACCAGATCACATAGTAGCTCAAGTTTTACCTTTAAACACACCTCCATTTTGTTCTCTGTACTGGCTGTTACCAGGTTACATCCCATCAGCAGCTAGAGGGTACACAGTTCTCTAAAAGCCCTTCAGCATTTATACTATGTAGACTTTTTTGCTGATGATCCTTCTGACGGCTGTGAGGTGAATGTGTTTCTAGACTGGATTTGCATGGCTTTATTAATTCCTGACGTTGAGCGTTTTTCCATGCCTTTTTCTATAACAAACAAAAGAGACAGAATATAAAATGTGCATAAAATATGCCTCTTGAAATTGTCGTTTTGAAATATGGATGTCTTTTGAGATTTTTGCTCGATTTACGACCGAAGGATTGTTTTGAGGACAGGTGTCATTTACAGGCCTGCAATTATTTTGACTATCAAGTAACCATTACAGCTGCAGTTAGAGCTGCTGTTGTGTGAAACGGCCACAAGGCGGCAGCAGTTCTCATTAACCAAATCTGGTTACTAGGGAAACAGAGCCTCAATGGAAGTCCTGTTCTAGGTTGCAAATTAGAATGGAATGGGCCAGGAAAAAGCCCCTTAAGTTTATATCTCACTAAATATTGTTCTTTATTTAAATTTAATTTTCATTGTTTATCACAGCAAGTGTGATTACAATGTTTTGCTTGTTTTAGGTGTGCAAGATGTGGTTGTTTTCCACATATACCTATCTCTTTTCTTCTTTGGATCCTTTTCCTATTTTAGGTTATGACACAATGTTGAGTAGTCTTCTCTTGGTATTCCGTAGGTCTTTGGTGATTATATACTTCACCTGTGTTTGTATATCTCTGTTAACTCTGACATCCTAATGTATCCAATCCTCACACCTTTCCATTGGTGAACCATAAGTTTGTTTAATGAATCTGTGATTGCCTTTCTCTGTGGAAATATCCTCACTGGTATCAATTTTTAGGTAACACCTATAAGTGATATCACAGGATACGTGTCTTTCGCTTTCTGACTTACTACAAGTTGCGTGATTACTTCTAGACTCATCTACGGTGATGCAAATGGCATTGTGTCATTGTTTTCCTTGGCTAATATTCCATCTGTACGTGGACCAGTTTTTCTTTGTCCACTCACCTGTTGATGGACTTTTGGGTTGCTTCCATGTCTTGGTTATTGTAACACTGCTGAAATGCACATTTGCCTGCCTGTGTCTTTCAACTATGTCTTCTTCGGTTATAGGCCCAGGAGAGGGCCTGTTGGATCATATGGTAGCAAAATGTTTACCTTGTAAAGGCGTCTCCATTCTGTTCTCATTAGTGGCTCTTACCAGGTTATGTTCCACTTAAATTTGAGGGTATGCCCTTGTCCACAACCCTTTCAGCATTTATTGTTTGTAGTTTTTCTGCTGATGTTTATTCTGACAGGTGTGAGCTGACACCTCTTTGAGGTTGGATTTGCATGCATCTCATAATCCCTTGAAATTGAACTTTCAGGCATGTCCTCTTTTTTTTCAAGCTGTGAGTAGCGCTTACCTCTTCAAATGGTTTTCTTGAAGTATGTGTCACATTTTGAAATATTTTGGCCATTACCTCCCTGAAGACATTTTGAGGGCAGGTTTCATTTACAGCCCTCCAGTACTTGTGCATATGAAGTGACCATGAGCACAGGTTTTAAAGCTGCTGCTGCAGGTATCGGCCATTGGGCGGCAGCATTTCTCCTTTCCCCATTCTGGGAATTACGGAAGGAGTCCTTCCTGCCAGTGGTGTTCCTCCGTTATATATTAGAGAGGAATGTGCCCGGACAAACCCCCAAAAGCTGATGTCTCCTTACTTACGTTTGGTTTCTAAATTGAAAGTATATATATTTTTTTATTGGATAATATTCCATTGTGTACATGGACCACTTCTTCTTTGTGCCTTCCTCTGTTGACAGACATTTTTGTTGCTTCCAAGTGTTGGCTGTGGTAAATATTGCTGGAGTGCAGGATGGCCACCCTGTGTCTTTTGGATTCTCATCCTCTCAGGTGATAGGCCCAGCAGTGGGTATGCTTGATTGAATGGTAGCTCAATATTTACCTTATCAAGGCACCTCCTTTGTGTTTTCATTACTGGTTCTTACCATGTCCCACTTAGAAACGAGGGTGCGCATTTCTCCACAACCCCTTCAGCATTTATTGTTTGCAGAATTTTTGCTGATGGCCATTATGACTGGTGTGAGCTGATAGGTTTTTGTAATTTGGATTTGCATGTCTTTAATAATTCCTAATGTTCAGCATTTTTCCATGCTTTGTTTTCTTTCTGTTACACAAAAACAGAAAAAAACTGTGAGTACAATAAACCACTTGAAGTGGTCTTCTGGGAAGGCTGCCCTGTTTTGAATTTTTCGTCGATTTTTGACCCCAGGATTTTTTTGACAACAGGTGACATTTACAGGCTTGTAATGAGTGTGAATATTTAGTGACCACTACTACTGGCTTTAAAGGTGCTGTTGGGGGAAACGGCCACAAGGCGGCAGCATTTCTCCGTTCCCAAGACTGGTTTCTAGGGCAGCACAACATTTCTGGAAGTTGTGTTCCCAGGTTGTAAATTAGAATGGAATGTGCTAGGAAAAAAACCCATAAGTTAATATTCCATTATTTCTTTTTCGATTTTTTAGTCTTTTTAAATCGAGGTAATGTTTAGAATATTGTTTGTCCTACGTGTATACAATCTGGTTCATTTGTACATTACACACACACATACACACACACACACACACACACACACACACATACGTAATATATTCATGTGCAGGTACTCTTCCCATGTAAATTATTGCAGAGTGCTCCATTGACCTCCCTTGCTATATGGTCGGTCTGTTTGATAAATGTATTTAGTAGGTATTTGTACACATATGGTAACCCTAATCTTAATTTTCCATACCACCCACCTTTCCATTTACATAAGAATAGTTTGTTCTCTAAGTCTGTGAGTTTCTTTCTCTGTGAAAATGCTATCATATTTGTCAGTTGTTAGATAACACCTATAAGTGATATCATACTATATGTCTTTTTCTTTCTGACTTACGTCATGTTCTGAGATTATATCTAGGCTCATAAATGGTGCCTCAACGAGCAGTGTTTCACTGTTTTGCATGGCTAATATTCCATTATGTACATGGACCACTTCTTCTTTATCCATTCATCCATTGATGGACATTTTGGTTGCTTCCGTGTCTTGGCTATTGTGAAAAATCCTGCAGTGAAGCTGTTGCAGCCTGTGCCTTCTCGACTCTGGTATTTTCAGGTGAGAGGCTCAGCGGTGGGCCTGCTGAATGGAATGCTGGCTCAATTTTTACTTTTAAACACAGCTCCTTTCTGTTCTCACTATTGGCTCTTATCACTTTACATCTCACCAGCAGCTAGAGGGTACACAGTTCTCTAAAACCCCTTCCGCATTTATTGTTTGTAGACTTTTGGCTGATGGTAGTTGACGTGTGTGAGTTGAAATCTTTTTGTAGGCTAGATTTGCATGAGTTTAAAAATTTATGTTGTTGAGCTTTTATCCACTTTCCTTGTTTTTAGAAAAATAATGAGTAAAATTTACCTCTTCATACTAGCTCCTTGAAAATTTTGCCAGTTGTGAATTTTTGAGGGCAGTTGTCCTTTACTGTCCTGAGTCCTTGTGAATGTTAAGTGACCGTTAGCTGTGGTTTTAAAGCCGCTCTTGTGGGAAACGGCCACAAGGCGGCAGCATTTCTACATTTCCAACTCTGGGTTTTTGGGCAACAGAGGGTTCCTGGAAATCGTGTTTGTAAGCTGCAAATTAGAGCAGAATGTGCCACGGCAAACTCCCAAGAGCTTATATCTCCTTACTTCTTGTTTGTTTTTTACATTTAGTTTTTATTTATTATCACAGCAAATTGGATAAAAATACTGTGTTTTTTCTAGGTGTACGGAATCTGGTTCATTATATCAATGTATTGATCTATTCATCTTTGGATCCTTTCCCGTGTAGGTTATTACAGAGTGTTGAGTACACCTCTTTTAGCATTCCATAGGTATTTTGTGATTATATATTTCATATGTATTACTACATGTCTGTTAACCCCCATATCCTAATTCATACATTCCTTACACCTTTCCAATTGGTTTTCTGAATCTATGAGTGTCCTTCTCTTGGAAATTATTTCATGGGTATCAATTTTTAGGTAACACCTATAAGTGATGTAATAGGATATCTGTCTTTCGTTTTCTTTCTTACTTCAGGTAGGGTGATTATCTCTAGATCCTTCTATGCTGGTGCCAACAGCATTGTTCCATGCTTTTCCATGGCTAATATTCCATTGTGTTCATGGACCACTTCTTCTTGGTGCATTTTTCTGTTGATGGACATTTTGGTTTCTTCCAGCTCTTGGCTATGGTACATGTTGCTGCAGTGAAGGATTGCCAGCCTGTGTCTTTTCGATTCAGGTCTACTCAGCGGATAGGCCCATCAGTGGGCCTACCAGATCACATAGTAGCTCAAGTTTTACCTTTAAACACACCTCCATTTTGTTCTCTGTACTGGCTGTTACCAGGTTACATCCCATCAGCAGCTAGAGGGTACACAGTTCTCTAAAAGCCCTTCAGCATTTATACTATGTAGACTTTTTTGCTGATGATCCTTCTGACGGCTGTGAGGTGAATGTGTTTCTAGACTGGATTTGCATGGCTTTATTAATTCCTGACGTTGAGCGTTTTTCCATGCCTTTTTCTATAACAAACAAAAGAGACAGAATATAAAATGTGCATAAAATATGCCTCTTGAAATTGTCGTTTTGAAATATGGATGTCTTTTGAGATTTTTGCTCGATTTACGACCGAAGGATTGTTTTGAGGACAGGTGTCATTTACAGGCCTGCAATTATTTTGACTATCAAGTAACCATTACAGCTGCAGTTAGAGCTGCTGTTGTGTGAAACGGCCACAAGGCGGCAGCAGTTCTCATTAACCAAATCTGGTTACTAGGGAAACAGAGCCTCAATGGAAGTCCTGTTCTAGGTTGCAAATTAGAATGGAATGGGCCAGGAAAAAGCCCCTTAAGTTTATATCTCACTAAATATTGTTCTTTATTTAAATTTAATTTTCATTGTTTATCACAGCAAGTGTGATTACAATGTTTTGCTTGTTTTAGGTGTGCAAGATGTGGTTGTTTTCCACATATACCTATCTCTTTTCTTCTTTGGATCCTTTTCCTATTTTAGGTTATGACACAATGTTGAGTAGTCTTCTCTTGGTATTCCGTAGGTCTTTGGTGATTATATACTTCACCTGTGTTTGTATATCTCTGTTAACTCTGACATCCTAATGTATCCAATCCTCACACCTTTCCATTGGTGAACCATAAGTTTGTTTAATGAATCTGTGATTGCCTTTCTCTGTGGAAATATCCTCACTGGTATCAATTTTTAGGTAACACCTATAAGTGATATCACAGGATACGTGTCTTTCGCTTTCTGACTTACTACAAGTTGCGTGATTACTTCTAGACTCATCTACAGTGATGCAAATGGCATTGTGTCATTGTTTTCCTTGGCTAATATTCCATCTGTACGTGGACCAGTTTTTCTTTGTCCACTCACCTGTTGATGGACTTTTGGGTTGCTTCCATGTCTTGGTTATTGTAACACTGCTGAAATGCACATTTGCCTGCCTGTGTCTTTCAACTATGTCTTCTTCGGTTATAGGCCCAGGAGAGGGCCTGTTGGATCATATGGTAGCAAAATGTTTACCTTGTAAAGGCGTCTCCATTCTGTTCTCATTAGTGGCTCTTACCAGGTTATGTTCCACTTAAATTTGAGGGTATGCCCTTGTCCACAACCCTTTCAGCATTTATTGTTTGTAGTTTTTCTGCTGATGTTTATTCTGACAGGTGTGAACTGACACCTCTTTGAGGTTGGATTTGCATGCATCTCATAATCCCTTGAAATTGAACTTTCAGGCATGTCCTCTTTTTTTTCAAGCTGTGAGTAGCGCTTACCTCTTCAAATGGTTTTCTTGAAGTATGTGTCACATTTTGAAATATTTTGGCCATTACCTCCCTGAAGACATTTTGAGGGCAGGTTTCATTTACAGCCCTCCAGTACTTGTGCATATGAAGTGACCATGAGCACAGGTTTTAAAGCTGCTGCTGCAGGTATCGGCCATTGGGTGGCAGCATTTCTCCTTTCCCCATTCTGGGAATTACGGAAGGAGTCCTTCCTGCCAGTGGTGTTCCTCCGTTATATATTAGAGAGGAATGTGCCCGGACAAACCCCCAAAAGCTGATGTCTCCTTACTTACGTTTGGTTTCTAAATTGAAAGTATATATATTTTTTTATTGGATAATATTCCATTGTGTACATGGACCACTTCTTCTTTGTGCCTTCCTCTGTTGACAGACATTTTTGTTGCTTCCAAGTGTTGGCTGTGGTAAATATTGCTGGAGTGCAGGATGGCCACCCTGTGTCTTTTGGATTCTCATCCTCTCAGGTGATAGGCCCAGCAGTGGGTATGCTTGATTGAATGGTAGCTCAATATTTACCTTATCAAGGCACCTCCTTTGTGTTTTCATTACTGGTTCTTACCATGTCCCACTTAGAAACGAGGGTGCGCATTTCTCCACAACCCCTTCAGCATTTATTGTTTGCAGAATTTTTGCTGATGGCCATTATGACTGGTGTGAGCTGATAGGTTTTTGTAATTTGGATTTGCATGTCTTTAATAATTCCTAATGTTCAGCATTTTTCCATGCTTTGTTTTCTTTCTGTTACACAAAAACAGAAAAAAACTGTGAGTACAATAAACCACTTGAAGTGGTCTTCTGGGAAGGCTGCCCTGTTTTGAATTTTTCGTCGATTTTTGACCCCAGGATTTTTTTGACAACAGGTGACATTTACAGGCTTGTAATGAGTGTGAATATTTAGTGACCACTACTACTGGCTTTAAAGGTGCTGTTGGGGGAAACGGCCACAAGGCGGCAGCATTTCTCCGTTCCCAAGACTGGTTTCTAGGGCAGCACAACATTTCTGGAAGTTGTGTTCCCAGGTTGTAAATTAGAATGGAATGTGCTAGGAAAAAAACCCATAAGTTAATATTCCATTATTTCTTTTTCGATTTTTTAGTCTTTTTAAATCGAGGTAATGTTTAGAATATTGTTTGTCCTACGTGTATACAATCTGGTTCATTTGTACATTACACACACACATACACACACACACACACACACACACACACACATACGTAATATATTCATGTGCAGGTACTCTTCCCATGTAAATTATTGCAGAGTGCTCCATTGACCTCCCTTGCTATATGGTCGGTCTGTTTGATAAATGTATTTAGTAGGTATTTGTACACATATGGTAACCCTAATCTTAATTTTCCATACCACCCACCTTTCCATTTACATAAGAATAGTTTGTTCTCTAAGTCTGTGAGTTTCTTTCTCTGTGAAAATGCTATCATATTTGTCAGTTGTTAGATAACACCTATAAGTGATATCATACTATATGTCTTTTTCTTTCTGACTTACGTCATGTTCTGAGATTATATCTAGGCTCATAAATGGTGCCTCAACGAGCAGTGTTTCACTGTTTTGCATGGCTAATATTCCATTATGTACATGGACCACTTCTTCTTTATCCATTCATCCATTGATGGACATTTTGGTTGCTTCCGTGTCTTGGCTATTGTGAAAAATCCTGCAGTGAAGCTGTTGCAGCCTGTGCCTTCTCGACTCTGGTATTTTCAGGTGAGAGGCTCAGCGGTGGGCCTGCTGAATGGAATGCTGGCTCAATTTTTACTTTTAAACACAGCTCCTTTCTGTTCTCACTATTGGCTCTTATCACTTTACATCTCACCAGCAGCTAGAGGGTACACAGTTCTCTAAAACCCCTTCCGCATTTATTGTTTGTAGACTTTTGGCTGATGGTAGTTGACGTGTGTGAGTTGAAATCTTTTTGTAGGCTAGATTTGCATGAGTTTAAAAATTTATGTTGTTGAGCTTTTATCCACTTTCCTTGTTTTTAGAAAAATAATGAGTAAAATTTACCTCTTCATACTAGCTCCTTGAAAATTTTGCCAGTTGTGAATTTTTGAGGGCAGTTGTCCTTTACTGTCCTGAGTCCTTGTGAATGTTAAGTGACCGTTAGCTGTGGTTTTAAAGCCGCTCTTGTGGGAAACGGCCACAAGGCGGCAGCATTTCTACATTTCCAACTCTGGGTTTTTGGGCAACAGAGGGTTCCTGGAAATCGTGTTTGTAAGCTGCAAATTAGAGCAGAATGTGCCACGGCAAACTCCCAAGAGCTTATATCTCCTTACTTCTTGTTTGTTTTTTACATTTAGTTTTTATTTATTATCACAGCAAATTGGATAAAAATACTGTGTTTTTTCTAGGTGTACGGAATCTGGTTCATTATATCAATGTATTGATCTATTCATCTTTGGATCCTTTCCCGTGTAGGTTATTACAGAGTGTTGAGTACACCTCTTTTAGCATTCCATAGGTATTTTGTGATTATATATTTCATATGTATTACTACATGTCTGTTAACCCCCATATCCTAATTCATACATTCCTTACACCTTTCCAATTGGTTTTCTGAATCTATGAGTGTCCTTCTCTTGGAAATTATTTCATGGGTATCAATTTTTAGGTAACACCTATAAGTGATGTAATAGGATATCTGTCTTTCGTTTTCTTTCTTACTTCAGGTAGGGTGATTATCTCTAGATCCTTCTATGCTGGTGCCAACAGCATTGTTCCATGCTTTTCCATGGCTAATATTCCATTGTGTTCATGGACCACTTCTTCTTGGTGCATTTTTCTGTTGATGGACATTTTGGTTTCTTCCAGCTCTTGGCTATGGTACATGTTGCTGCAGTGAAGGATTGCCAGCCTGTGTCTTTTCGATTCAGGTCTACTCAGCGGATAGGCCCATCAGTGGGCCTACCAGATCACATAGTAGCTCAAGTTTTACCTTTAAACACACCTCCATTTTGTTCTCTGTACTGGCTGTTACCAGGTTACATCCCATCAGCAGCTAGAGGGTACACAGTTCTCTAAAAGCCCTTCAGCATTTATACTATGTAGACTTTTTTGCTGATGATCCTTCTGACGGCTGTGAGGTGAATGTGTTTCTAGACTGGATTTGCATGGCTTTATTAATTCCTGACGTTGAGCGTTTTTCCATGCCTTTTTCTATAACAAACAAAAGAGACAGAATATAAAATGTGCATAAAATATGCCTCTTGAAATTGTCGTTTTGAAATATGGATGTCTTTTGAGATTTTTGCTCGATTTACGACCGAAGGATTGTTTTGAGGACAGGTGTCATTTACAGGCCTGCAATTATTTTGACTATCAAGTAACCATTACAGCTGCAGTTAGAGCTGCTGTTGTGTGAAACGGCCACAAGGCGGCAGCAGTTCTCATTAACCAAATCTGGTTACTAGGGAAACAGAGCCTCAATGGAAGTCCTGTTCTAGGTTGCAAATTAGAATGGAATGGGCCAGGAAAAAGCCCCTTAAGTTTATATCTCACTAAATATTGTTCTTTATTTAAATTTAATTTTCATTGTTTATCACAGCAAGTGTGATTACAATGTTTTGCTTGTTTTAGGTGTGCAAGATGTGGTTGTTTTCCACATATACCTATCTCTTTTCTTCTTTGGATCCTTTTCCTATTTTAGGTTATGACACAATGTTGAGTAGTCTTCTCTTGGTATTCCGTAGGTCTTTGGTGATTATATACTTCACCTGTGTTTGTATATCTCTGTTAACTTTGACATCCTAATGTATCCAATCCTCACACCTTTCCATTGGTGAACCATAAGTTTGTTTAATGAATCTGTGATTGCCTTTCTCTGTGGAAATATCCTCACTGGTATCAATTTTTAGGTAACACCTATAAGTGATATCACAGGATACGTGTCTTTCGCTTTCTGACTTACTACAAGTTGCGTGATTACTTCTAGACTCATCTACAGTGATGCAAATGGCATTGTGTCATTGTTTTCCTTGGCTAATATTCCATCTGTACGTGGACCAGTTTTTCTTTGTCCACTCACCTGTTGATGGACTTTTGGGTTGCTTCCATGTCTTGGTTATTGTAACACTGCTGAAATGCACATTTGCCTGCCTGTGTCTTTCAACTATGTCTTCTTCGGTTATAGGCCCAGGAGAGGGCCTGTTGGATCATATGGTAGCAAAATGTTTACCTTGTAAAGGCGTCTCCATTCTGTTCTCATTAGTGGCTCTTACCAGGTTATGTTCCACTTAAATTTGAGGGTATGCCCTTGTCCACAACCCTTTCAGCATTTATTGTTTGTAGTTTTTCTGCTGATGTTTATTCTGACAGGTGTGAGCTGACACCTCTTTGAGGTTGGATTTGCATGCATCTCATAATCCCTTGAAATTGAACTTTCAGGCATGTCCTCTTTTTTTTCAAGCTGTGAGTAGTGCTTACCTCTTCAAATGGTTTTCTTGAAGTATGTGTCACATTTTGAAATATTTTGGCCATTACCTCCCTGAAGACATTTTGAGGGCAGGTTTCATTTACAGCCCTCCAGTACTTGTGCATATGAAGTGACCATGAGCACAGGTTTTAAAGCTGCTGCTGCAGGTATCGGCCATTGGGCGGCAGCATTTCTCCTTTCCCCATTCTGGGAATTACGGAAGGAGTCCTTCCTGCCAGTGGTGTTCCTCCGTTATATATTAGAGAGGAATGTGCCCGGACAAACCCCCAAAAGCTGATGTCTCCTTACTTACGTTTGGTTTCTAAATTGAAAGTATATATATTTTTTTATTGGATAATATTCCATTGTGTACATGGACCACTTCTTCTTTGTGCCTTCCTCTGTTGACAGACATTTTTGTTGCTTCCAAGTGTTGGCTGTGGTAAATATTGCTGGAGTGCAGGATGGCCACCCTGTGTCTTTTGGATTCTCATCCTCTCAGGTGATAGGCCCAGCAGTGGGTATGCTTGATTGAATGGTAGCTCAATATTTACCTTATCAAGGCACCTCCTTTGTGTTTTCATTACTGGTTCTTACCATGTCCCACTTAGAAACGAGGGTGCGCATTTCTCCACAACCCCTTCAGCATTTATTGTTTGCAGAATTTTTGCTGATGGCCATTATGACTGGTGTGAGCTGATAGGTTTTTGTAATTTGGATTTGCATGTCTTTAATAATTCCTAATGTTCAGCATTTTTCCATGCTTTGTTTTCTTTCTGTTACACAAAAACAGAAAAAAACTGTGAGTACAATAAACCACTTGAAGTGGTCTTCTGGGAAGGCTGCCCTGTTTTGAATTTTTCGTCGATTTTTGACCCCAGGATTTTTTTGACAACAGGTGACATTTACAGGCTTGTAATGAGTGTGAATATTTAGTGACCACTACTACTGGCTTTAAAGGTGCTGTTGGGGGAAACGGCCACAAGGCGGCAGCATTTCTCCGTTCCCAAGACTGGTTTCTAGGGCAGCACAACATTTCTGGAAGTTGTGTTCCCAGGTTGTAAATTAGAATGGAATGTGCTAGGAAAAAAACCCATAAGTTAATATTCCATTATTTCTTTTTCGATTTTTTAGTCTTTTTAAATCGAGGTAATGTTTAGAATATTGTTTGTCCTACGTGTATACAATCTGGTTCATTTGTACATTACACACACACATATACACACACACACACACACACACACACACGTACGTAATATATTCATGTGCAGGTACTCTTCCCATGTAAATTATTGCAGAGTGCTCCATTGACCTCCCTTGCTATATGGTCGGTCTGTTTGATAAATGTATTTAGTAGGTATTTGTACACATATGGTAACCCTAATCTTAATTTTCCATACCACCCACCTTTCCATTTACATAAGAATAGTTTGTTCTCTAAGTCTGTGAGTTTCTTTCTCTGTGAAAATGCTATCATATTTGTCAGTTGTTAGATAACACCTATAAGTGATATCATACTATATGTCTTTTTCTTTCTGACTTACGTCATGTTCTGAGATTATATCTAGGCTCATAAATGGTGCCTCAACGAGCAGTGTTTCACTGTTTTGCATGGCTAATATTCCATTATGTACATGGACCACTTCTTCTTTATCCATTCATCCATTGATGGACATTTTGGTTGCTTCCGTGTCTTGGCTATTGTGAAAAATCCTGCAGTGAAGCTGTTGCAGCCTGTGCCTTCTCGACTCTGGTATTTTCAGGTGAGAGGCTCAGCGGTGGGCCTGCTGAATGGAATGCTGGCTCAATTTTTACTTTTAAACACAGCTCCTTTCTGTTCTCACTATTGGCTCTTATCACTTTACATCTCACCAGCAGCTAGAGGGTACACAGTTCTCTAAAACCCCTTCCGCATTTATTGTTTGTAGACTTTTGGCTGATGGTAGTTGACGTGTGTGAGTTGAAATCTTTTTGTAGGCTAGATTTGCATGAGTTTAAAAATTTATGTTGTTGAGCTTTTATCCATTTTCCTTGTTTTTAGAAAAATAATGAGTAAAATTTACCTCTTCATACTAGCTCCTTGAAAATTTTGCCAGTTGTGAATTTTTGAGGGCAGTTGTCCTTTACTGTCCTGAGTCCTTGTGAATGTTAAGTGACCGTTAGCTGTGGTTTTAAAGCCGCTCTTGTGGGAAACGGCCACAAGGCGGCAGCATTTCTACATTTCCAACTCTGGGTTTTTGGGCAACAGAGGGTTCCTGGAAATCGTGTTTGTAAGCTGCAAATTAGAGCAGAATGTGCCACGGCAAACTCCCAAGAGCTTATATCTCCTTACTTCTTGTTTGTTTTTTACATTTAGTTTTTATTTATTATCACAGCAAATTGGATAAAAATACTGTGTTTTTTCTAGGTGTACGGAATCTGGTTCATTATATCAATGTATTGATCTATTCATCTTTGGATCCTTTCCCGTGTAGGTTATTACAGAGTGTTGAGTACACCTCTTTTAGCATTCCATAGGTATTTTGTGATTATATATTTCATATGTATTACTACATGTCTGTTAACCCCCATATCCTAATTCATACATTCCTTACACCTTTCCAATTGGTTTTCTGAATCTATGAGTGTCCTTCTCTTGGAAATTATTTCATGGGTATCAATTTTTAGGTAACACCTATAAGTGATGTAATAGGATATCTGTCTTTCGTTTTCTTTCTTACTTCAGGTAGGGTGATTATCTCTAGATCCTTCTATGCTGGTGCCAACAGCATTGTTCCATGCTTTTCCATGGCTAATATTCCATTGTGTTCATGGACCACTTCTTCTTGGTGCATTTTTCTGTTGATGGACATTTTGGTTTCTTCCAGCTCTTGGCTATGGTACATGTTGCTGCAGTGAAGGATTGCCAGCCTGTGTCTTTTCGATTCAGGTCTACTCAGCGGATAGGCCCATCAGTGGGCCTACCAGATCACATAGTAGCTCAAGTTTTACCTTTAAACACACCTCCATTTTGTTCTCTGTACTGGCTGTTACCAGGTTACATCCCATCAGCAGCTAGAGGGTACACAGTTCTCTAAAAGCCCTTCAGCATTTATACTATGTAGACTTTTTTGCTGATGATCCTTCTGACGGCTGTGAGGTGAATGTGTTTCTAGACTGGATTTGCATGGCTTTATTAATTCCTGACGTTGAGCGTTTTTCCATGCCTTTTTCTATAACAAACAAAAGAGACAGAATATAAAATGTGCATAAAATATGCCTCTTGAAATTGTCGTTTTGAAATATGGATGTCTTTTGAGATTTTTGCTCGATTTACGACCGAAGGATTGTTTTGAGGACAGGTGTCATTTACAGGCCTGCAATTATTTTGACTATCAAGTAACCATTACAGCTGCAGTTAGAGCTGCTGTTGTGTGAAACGGCCACAAGGCGGCAGCAGTTCTCATTAACCAAATCTGGTTACTAGGGAAACAGAGCCTCAATGGAAGTCCTGTTCTAGGTTGCAAATTAGAATGGAATGGGCCAGGAAAAAGCCCCTTAAGTTTATATCTCACTAAATATTGTTCTTTATTTAAATTTAATTTTCATTGTTTATCACAGCAAGTGTGATTACAATGTTTTGCTTGTTTTAGGTGTGCAAGATGTGGTTGTTTTCCACATATACCTATCTCTTTTCTTCTTTGGATCCTTTTCCTATTTTAGGTTATGACACAATGTTGAGTAGTCTTCTCTTGGTATTCCGTAGGTCTTTGGTGATTATATACTTCACCTGTGTTTGTATATCTCTGTTAACTCTGACATCCTAATGTATCCAATCCTCACACCTTTCCATTGGTGAACCATAAGTTTGTTTAATGAATCTGTGATTGCCTTTCTCTGTGGAAATATCCTCACTGGTATCAATTTTTAGGTAACACCTATAAGTGATATCACAGGATACGTGTCTTTCGCTTTCTGACTTACTACAAGTTGCGTGATTACTTCTAGACTCATCTACGGTGATGCAAATGGCATTGTGTCATTGTTTTCCTTGGCTAATATTCCATCTGTACGTGGACCAGTTTTTCTTTGTCCACTCACCTGTTGATGGACTTTTGGGTTGCTTCCATGTCTTGGTTATTGTAACACTGCTGAAATGCACATTTGCCTGCCTGTGTCTTTCAACTATGTCTTCTTCGGTTATAGGCCCAGGAGAGGGCCTGTTGGATCATATGGTAGCAAAATGTTTACCTTGTAAAGGCGTCTCCATTCTGTTCTCATTAGTGGCTCTTACCAGGTTATGTTCCACTTAAATTTGAGGGTATGCCCTTGTCCACAACCCTTTCAGCATTTATTGTTTGTAGTTTTTCTGCTGATGTTTATTCTGACAGGTGTGAGCTGACACCTCTTTGAGGTTGGATTTGCATGCATCTCATAATCCCTTGAAATTGAACTTTCAGGCATGTCCTCTTTTTTTTCAAGTTGTGAGTAGTGCTTACCTCTTCAAATGGTTTTCTTGAAGTATGTGTCACATTTTGAAATATTTTGGCCATTACCTCCCTGAAGACATTTTGAGGGCAGGTTTCATTTACAGCCCTCCAGTACTTGTGCATATGAAGTGACCATGAGCACAGGTTTTAAAGCTGCTGCTGCAGGTATCGGCCATTGGGCGGCAGCATTTCTCCTTTCCCCATTCTGGGAATTACGGAAGGAGTCCTTCCTGCCAGTGGTGTTCCTCCGTTATATATTAGAGAGGAATGTGCCCGGACAAACCCCCAAAAGCTGATGTCTCCTTACTTACGTTTGGTTTCTAAATTGAAAGTATATATATTTTTTTATTGGATAATATTCCATTGTGTACATGGACCACTTCTTCTTTGTGCCTTCCTCTGTTGACAGACATTTTTGTTGCTTCCAAGTGTTGGCTGTGGTAAATATTGCTGGAGTGCAGGATGGCCACCCTGTGTCTTTTGGATTCTCATCCTCTCAGGTGATAGGCCCAGCAGTGGGTATGCTTGATTGAATGGTAGCTCAATATTTACCTTATCAAGGCACCTCCTTTGTGTTTTCATTACTGGTTCTTACCATGTCCCACTTAGAAACGAGGGTGCGCATTTCTCCACAACCCCTTCAGCATTTATTGTTTGCAGAATTTTTGCTGATGGCCATTATGACTGGTGTGAGCTGATAGGTTTTTGTAATTTGGATTTGCATGTCTTTAATAATTCCTAATGTTCAGCATTTTTCCATGCTTTGTTTTCTTTCTGTTACACAAAAACAGAAAAAAACTGTGAGTACAATAAACCACTTGAAGTGGTCTTCTGGGAAGGCTGCCCTGTTTTGAATTTTTCGTCGATTTTTGACCCCAGGATTTTTTTGACAACAGGTGACATTTACAGGCTTGTAATGAGTGTGAATATTTAGTGACCACTACTACTGGCTTTAAAGGTGCTGTTGGGGGAAACGGCCACAAGGCGGCAGCATTTCTCCGTTCCCAAGACTGGTTTCTAGGGCAGCACAACATTTCTGGAAGTTGTGTTCCCAGGTTGTAAATTAGAATGGAATGTGCTAGGAAAAAAACCCATAAGTTAATATTCCATTATTTCTTTTTCGATTTTTTAGTCTTTTTAAATCGAGGTAATGTTTAGAATATTGTTTGTCCTACGTGTATACAATCTGGTTCATTTGTACATTACACACACACATATACACACACACACACACACACACACACACACGTACGTAATATATTCATGTGCAGGTACTCTTCCCATGTAAATTATTGCAGAGTGCTCCATTGACCTCCCTTGCTATATGGTCGGTCTGTTTGATAAATGTATTTAGTAGGTATTTGTACACATATGGTAACCCTAATCTTAATTTTCCATACCACCCACCTTTCCATTTACATAAGAATAGTTTGTTCTCTAAGTCTGTGAGTTTCTTTCTCTGTGAAAATGCTATCATATTTGTCAGTTGTTAGATAACACCTATAAGTGATATCATACTATATGTCTTTTTCTTTCTGACTTACGTCATGTTCTGAGATTATATCTAGGCTCATAAATGGTGCCTCAACGAGCAGTGTTTCACTGTTTTGCATGGCTAATATTCCATTATGTACATGGACCACTTCTTCTTTATCCATTCATCCATTGATGGACATTTTGGTTGCTTCCGTGTCTTGGCTATTGTGAAAAATCCTGCAGTGAAGCTGTTGCAGCCTGTGTCTTCTCGACTCTGGTATTTTCAGGTGAGAGGCTCAGCGGTGGGCCTGCTGAATGGAATGCTGGCTCAATTTTTACTTTTAAACACAGCTCCTTTCTGTTCTCACTATTGGCTCTTATCACTTTACATCTCACCAGCAGCTAGAGGGTACACAGTTCTCTAAAACCCCTTCCGCATTTATTGTTTGTAGACTTTTGGCTGATGGTAGTTGACGTGTGTGAGTTGAAATCTTTTTGTAGGCTAGATTTGCATGAGTTTAAAAATTTATGTTGTTGAGCTTTTATCCACTTTCCTTGTTTTTAGAAAAATAATGAGTAAAATTTACCTCTTCATACTAGCTCCTTGAAAATTTTGCCAGTTGTGAATTTTTGAGGGCAGTTGTCCTTTACTGTCCTGAGTCCTTGTGAATGTTAAGTGACCGTTAGCTGTGGTTTTAAAGCCGCTCTTGTGGGAAACGGCCACAAGGCGGCAGCATTTCTACATTTCCAACTCTGGGTTTTTGGGCAACAGAGGGTTCCTGGAAATCGTGTTTGTAAGCTGCAAATTAGAGCAGAATGTGCCACGGCAAACTCCCAAGAGCTTATATCTCCTTACTTCTTGTTTGTTTTTTACATTTAGTTTTTATTTATTATCACAGCAAATTGGATAAAAATACTGTGTTTTTTCTAGGTGTACGGAATCTGGTTCATTATATCAATGTATTGATCTATTCATCTTTGGATCCTTTCCCGTGTAGGTTATTACAGAGTGTTGAGTACACCTCTTTTAGCATTCCATAGGTATTTTGTGATTATATATTTCATATGTATTACTACATGTCTGTTAACCCCCATATCCTAATTCATACATTCCTTACACCTTTCCAATTGGTTTTCTGAATCTATGAGTGTCCTTCTCTTGGAAATTATTTCATGGGTATCAATTTTTAGGTAACACCTATAAGTGATGTAATAGGATATCTGTCTTTCGTTTTCTTTCTTACTTCAGGTAGGGTGATTATCTCTAGATCCTTCTATGCTGGTGCCAACAGCATTGTTCCATGCTTTTCCATGGCTAATATTCCATTGTGTTCATGGACCACTTCTTCTTGGTGCATTTTTCTGTTGATGGACATTTTGGTTTCTTCCAGCTCTTGGCTATGGTACATGTTGCTGCAGTGAAGGATTGCCAGCCTGTGTCTTTTCGATTCAGGTCTACTCAGCGGATAGGCCCATCAGTGGGCCTACCAGATCACATAGTAGCTCAAGTTTTACCTTTAAACACACCTCCATTTTGTTCTCTGTACTGGCTGTTACCAGGTTACATCCCATCAGCAGCTAGAGGGTACACAGTTCTCTAAAAGCCCTTCAGCATTTATACTATGTAGACTTTTTTGCTGATGATCCTTCTGACGGCTGTGAGGTGAATGTGTTTCTAGACTGGATTTGCATGGCTTTATTAATTCCTGACGTTGAGCGTTTTTCCATGCCTTTTTCTATAACAAACAAAAGAGACAGAATATAAAATGTGCATAAAATATGCCTCTTGAAATTGTCGTTTTGAAATATGGATGTCTTTTGAGATTTTTGCTCGATTTACGACCGAAGGATTGTTTTGAGGACAGGTGTCATTTACAGGCCTGCAATTATTTTGACTATCAAGTAACCATTACAGCTGCAGTTAGAGCTGCTGTTGTGTGAAACGGCCACAAGGCGGCAGCAGTTCTCATTAACCAAATCTGGTTACTAGGGAAACAGAGCCTCAATGGAAGTCCTGTTCTAGGTTGCAAATTAGAATGGAATGGGCCAGGAAAAAGCCCCTTAAGTTTATATCTCACTAAATATTGTTCTTTATTTAAATTTAATTTTCATTGTTTATCACAGCAAGTGTGATTACAATGTTTTGCTTGTTTTAGGTGTGCAAGATGTGGTTGTTTTCCACATATACCTATCTCTTTTCTTCTTTGGATCCTTTTCCTATTTTAGGTTATGACACAATGTTGAGTAGTCTTCTCTTGGTATTCCGTAGGTCTTTGGTGATTATATACTTCACCTGTGTTTGTATATCTCTGTTAACTCTGACATCCTAATGTATCCAATCCTCACACCTTTCCATTGGTGAACCATAAGTTTGTTTAATGAATCTGTGATTGCCTTTCTCTGTGGAAATATCCTCACTGGTATCAATTTTTAGGTAACACCTATAAGTGATATCACAGGATACGTGTCTTTCGCTTTCTGACTTACTACAAGTTGCGTGATTACTTCTAGACTCATCTACGGTGATGCAAATGGCATTGTGTCATTGTTTTCCTTGGCTAATATTCCATCTGTACGTGGACCAGTTTTTCTTTGTCCACTCACCTGTTGATGGACTTTTGGGTTGCTTCCATGTCTTGGTTATTGTAACACTGCTGAAATGCACATTTGCCTGCCTGTGTCTTTCAACTATGTCTTCTTCGGTTATAGGCCCAGGAGAGGGCCTGTTGGATCATATGGTAGCAAAATGTTTACCTTGTAAAGGCGTCTCCATTCTGTTCTCATTAGTGGCTCTTACCAGGTTATGTTCCACTTAAATTTGAGGGTATGCCCTTGTCCACAACCCTTTCAGCATTTATTGTTTGTAGTTTTTCTGCTGATGTTTATTCTGACAGGTGTGAGCTGACACCTCTTTGAGGTTGGATTTGCATGCATCTCATAATCCCTTGAAATTGAACTTTCAGGCATGTCCTCTTTTTTTTCAAGTTGTGAGTAGTGCTTACCTCTTCAAATGGTTTTCTTGAAGTATGTGTCACATTTTGAAATATTTTGGCCATTACCTCCCTGAAGACATTTTGAGGGCAGGTTTCATTTACAGCCCTCCAGTACTTGTGCATATGAAGTGACCATGAGCACAGGTTTTAAAGCTGCTGCTGCAGGTATCGGCCATTGGGCGGCAGCATTTCTCCTTTCCCCATTCTGGGAATTACGGAAGGAGTCCTTCCTGCCAGTGGTGTTCCTCCGTTATATATTAGAGAGGAATGTGCCCGGACAAACCCCCAAAAGCTGATGTCTCCTTACTTACGTTTGGTTTCTAAATTGAAAGTATATATATTTTTTTATTGGATAATATTCCATTGTGTACATAGACCACTTCTTCTTTGTGCCTTCCTCTGTTGACAGACATTTTTGTTGCTTCCAAGTGTTGGCTGTGGTAAATATTGCTGGAGTGCAGGATGGCCACCCTGTGTCTTTTGGATTCTCATCCTCTCAGGTGATAGGCCCAGCAGTGGGTATGCTTGATTGAATGGTAGCTCAATATTTACCTTATCAAGGCACCTCCTTTGTGTTTTCATTACTGGTTCTTACCATGTCCCACTTAGAAACGAGGGTGCGCATTTCTCCACAACCCCTTCAGCATTTATTGTTTGCAGAATTTTTGCTGATGGCCATTATGACTGGTGTGAGCTGATAGGTTTTTGTAATTTGGATTTGCATGTCTTTAATAATTCCTAATGTTCAGCATTTTTCCATGCTTTGTTTTCTTTCTGTTACACAAAAACAGAAAAAAACTGTGAGTACAATAAACCACTTGAAGTGGTCTTCTGGGAAGGCTGCCCTGTTTTGAATTTTTCGTCGATTTTTGACCCCAGGATTTTTTTGACAACAGGTGACATTTACAGGCTTGTAATGAGTGTGAATATTTAGTGACCACTACTACTGGCTTTAAAGGTGCTGTTGGGGGAAACGGCCACAAGGCGGCAGCATTTCTCCGTTCCCAAGACTGGTTTCTAGGGCAGCACAACATTTCTGGAAGTTGTGTTCCCAGGTTGTAAATTAGAATGGAATGTGCTAGGAAAAAAACCCATAAGTTAATATTCCATTATTTCTTTTTCGATTTTTTAGTCTTTTTAAATCGAGGTAATGTTTAGAATATTGTTTGTCCTACGTGTATACAATCTGGTTCATTTGTACATTACACACACACATACACACACACACACACACACACACACACACACACATACGTAATATATTCATGTGCAGGTACTCTTCCCATGTAAATTATTGCAGAGTGCTCCATTGACCTCCCTTGCTATATGGTCGGTCTGTTTGATAAATGTATTTAGTAGGTATTTGTACACATATGGTAACCCTAATCTTAATTTTCCATACCACCCACCTTTCCATTTACATAAGAATAGTTTGTTCTCTAAGTCTGTGAGTTTCTTTCTCTGTGAAAATGCTATCATATTTGTCAGTTGTTAGATAACACCTATAAGTGATATCATACTATATGTCTTTTTCTTTCTGACTTACGTCATGTTCTGAGATTATATCTAGGCTCATAAATGGTGCCTCAACGAGCAGTGTTTCACTGTTTTGCATGGCTAATATTCCATTATGTACATGGACCACTTCTTCTTTATCCATTCATCCATTGATGGACATTTTGGTTGCTTCCGTGTCTTGGCTATTGTGAAAAATCCTGCAGTGAAGCTGTTGCAGCCTGTGTCTTCTCGACTCTGGTATTTTCAGGTGAGAGGCTCAGCGGTGGGCCTGCTGAATGGAATGCTGGCTCAATTTTTACTTTTAAACACAGCTCCTTTCTGTTCTCACTATTGGCTCTTATCACTTTACATCTCACCAGCAGCTAGAGGGTACACAGTTCTCTAAAACCCCTTCCGCATTTATTGTTTGTAGACTTTTGGCTGATGGTAGTTGACGTGTGTGAGTTGAAATCTTTTTGTAGGCTAGATTTGCATGAGTTTAAAAATTTATGTTGTTGAGCTTTTATCCACTTTCCTTGTTTTTAGAAAAATAATGAGTAAAATTTACCTCTTCATACTAGCTCCTTGAAAATTTTGCCAGTTGTGAATTTTTGAGGGCAGTTGTCCTTTACTGTCCTGAGTCCTTGTGAATGTTAAGTGACCGTTAGCTGTGGTTTTAAAGCCGCTCTTGTGGGAAACGGCCACAAGGCGGCAGCATTTCTACATTTCCAACTCTGGGTTTTTGGGCAACAGAGGGTTCCTGGAAATCGTGTTTGTAAGCTGCAAATTAGAGCAGAATGTGCCACGGCAAACTCCCAAGAGCTTATATCTCCTTACTTCTTGTTTGTTTTTTACATTTAGTTTTTATTTATTATCACAGCAAATTGGATAAAAATACTGTGTTTTTTCTAGGTGTACGGAATCTGGTTCATTATATCAATGTATTGATCTATTCATCTTTGGATCCTTTCCCGTGTAGGTTATTACAGAGTGTTGAGTACACCTCTTTTAGCATTCCATAGGTATTTTGTGATTATATATTTCATATGTATTACTACATGTCTGTTAACCCCCATATCCTAATTCATACATTCCTTACACCTTTCCAATTGGTTTTCTGAATCTATGAGTGTCCTTCTCTTGGAAATTATTTCATGGGTATCAATTTTTAGGTAACACCTATAAGTGATGTAATAGGATATCTGTCTTTCGTTTTCTTTCTTACTTCAGGTAGGGTGATTATCTCTAGATCCTTCTATGCTGGTGCCAACAGCATTGTTCCATGCTTTTCCATGGCTAATATTCCATTGTGTTCATGGACCACTTCTTCTTGGTGCATTTTTCTGTTGATGGACATTTTGGTTTCTTCCAGCTCTTGGCTATGGTACATGTTGCTGCAGTGAAGGATTGCCAGCCTGTGTCTTTTCGATTCAGGTCTACTCAGCGGATAGGCCCATCAGTGGGCCTACCAGATCACATAGTAGCTCAAGTTTTACCTTTAAACACACCTCCATTTTGTTCTCTGTACTGGCTGTTACCAGGTTACATCCCATCAGCAGCTAGAGGGTACACAGTTCTCTAAAAGCCCTTCAGCATTTATACTATGTAGACTTTTTTGCTGATGATCCTTCTGACGGCTGTGAGGTGAATGTGTTTCTAGACTGGATTTGCATGGCTTTATTAATTCCTGACGTTGAGCGTTTTTCCATGCCTTTTTCTATAACAAACAAAAGAGACAGAATATAAAATGTGCATAAAATATGCCTCTTGAAATTGTCGTTTTGAAATATGGATGTCTTTTGAGATTTTTGCTCGATTTACGACCGAAGGATTGTTTTGAGGACAGGTGTCATTTACAGGCCTGCAATTATTTTGACTATCAAGTAACCATTACAGCTGCAGTTAGAGCTGCTGTTGTGTGAAACGGCCACAAGGCGGCAGCAGTTCTCATTAACCAAATCTGGTTACTAGGGAAACAGAGCCTCAATGGAAGTCCTGTTCTAGGTTGCAAATTAGAATGGAATGGGCCAGGAAAAAGCCCCTTAAGTTTATATCTCACTAAATATTGTTCTTTATTTAAATTTAATTTTCATTGTTTATCACAGCAAGTGTGATTACAATGTTTTGCTTGTTTTAGGTGTGCAAGATGTGGTTGTTTTCCACATATACCTATCTCTTTTCTTCTTTGGATCCTTTTCCTATTTTAGGTTATGACACAATGTTGAGTAGTCTTCTCTTGGTATTCCGTAGGTCTTTGGTGATTATATACTTCACCTGTGTTTGTATATCTCTGTTAACTCTGACATCCTAATGTATCCAATCCTCACACCTTTCCATTGGTGAACCATAAGTTTGTTTAATGAATCTGTGATTGCCTTTCTCTGTGGAAATATCCTCACTGGTATCAATTTTTAGGTAACACCTATAAGTGATATCACAGGATACGTGTCTTTCGCTTTCTGACTTACTACAAGTTGCGTGATTACTTCTAGACTCATCTACGGTGATGCAAATGGCATTGTGTCATTGTTTTCCTTGGCTAATATTCCATCTGTACGTGGACCAGTTTTTCTTTGTCCACTCACCTGTTGATGGACTTTTGGGTTGCTTCCATGTCTTGGTTATTGTAACACTGCTGAAATGCACATTTGCCTGCCTGTGTCTTTCAACTATGTCTTCTTCGGTTATAGGCCCAGGAGAGGGCCTGTTGGATCATATGGTAGCAAAATGTTTACCTTGTAAAGGCGTCTCCATTCTGTTCTCATTAGTGGCTCTTACCAGGTTATGTTCCACTTAAATTTGAGGGTATGCCCTTGTCCACAACCCTTTCAGCATTTATTGTTTGTAGTTTTTCTGCTGATGTTTATTCTGACAGGTGTGAGCTGACACCTCTTTGAGGTTGGATTTGCATGCATCTCATAATCCCTTGAAATTGAACTTTCAGGCATGTCCTCTTTTTTTTCAAGCTGTGAGTAGTGCTTACCTCTTCAAATGGTTTTCTTGAAGTATGTGTCACATTTTGAAATATTTTGGCCATTACCTCCCTGAAGACATTTTGAGGGCAGGTTTCATTTACAGCCCTCCAGTACTTGTGCATATGAAGTGACCATGAGCACAGGTTTTAAAGCTGCTGCTGCAGGTATCGGCCATTGGGCGGCAGCATTTCTCCTTTCCCCATTCTGGGAATTACGGAAGGAGTCCTTCCTGCCAGTGGTGTTCCTCCGTTATATATTAGAGAGGAATGTGCCCGGACAAACCCCCAAAAGCTGATGTCTCCTTACTTACGTTTGGTTTCTAAATTGAAAGTATATATATTTTTTTATTGGATAATATTCCATTGTGTACATAGACCACTTCTTCTTTGTGCCTTCCTCTGTTGACAGACATTTTTGTTGCTTCCAAGTGTTGGCTGTGGTAAATATTGCTGGAGTGCAGGATGGCCACCCTGTGTCTTTTGGATTCTCATCCTCTCAGGTGATAGGCCCAGCAGTGGGTATGCTTGATTGAATGGTAGCTCAATATTTACCTTATCAAGGCACCTCCTTTGTGTTTTCATTACTGGTTCTTACCATGTCCCACTTAGAAACGAGGGTGCGCATTTCTCCACAACCCCTTCAGCATTTATTGTTTGCAGAATTTTTGCTGATGGCCATTATGACTGGTGTGAGCTGATAGGTTTTTGTAATTTGGATTTGCATGTCTTTAATAATTCCTAATGTTCAGCATTTTTCCATGCTTTGTTTTCTTTCTGTTACACAAAAACAGAAAAAAACTGTGAGTACAATAAACCACTTGAAGTGGTCTTCTGGGAAGGCTGCCCTGTTTTGAATTTTTCGTCGATTTTTGACCCCAGGATTTTTTTGACAACAGGTGACATTTACAGGCTTGTAATGAGTGTGAATATTTAGTGACCACTACTACTGGCTTTAAAGGTGCTGTTGGGGGAAACGGCCACAAGGCGGCAGCATTTCTCCGTTCCCAAGACTGGTTTCTAGGGCAGCACAACATTTCTGGAAGTTGTGTTCCCAGGTTGTAAATTAGAATGGAATGTGCTAGGAAAAAAACCCATAAGTTAATATTCCATTATTTCTTTTTCGATTTTTTAGTCTTTTTAAATCGAGGTAATGTTTAGAATATTGTTTGTCCTACGTGTATACAATCTGGTTCATTTGTACATTACACACACACATACACACACACACACACACACACACACACACACATACGTAATATATTCATGTGCAGGTACTCTTCCCATGTAAATTATTGCAGAGTGCTCCATTGACCTCCCTTGCTATATGGTTGGTCTGTTTGATAAATGTATTTAGTAGGTATTTGTACACATATGGTAACCCTAATCTTAATTTTCCATACCACCCACCTTTCCATTTACATAAGAATAGTTTGTTCTCTAAGTCTGTGAGTTTCTTTCTCTGTGAAAATGCTATCATATTTGTCAGTTGTTAGATAACACCTATAAGTGATATCATACTATATGTCTTTTTCTTTCTGACTTACGTCATGTTCTGAGATTATATCTAGGCTCATAAATGGTGCCTCAACGAGCAGTGTTTCACTGTTTTGCATGGCTAATATTCCATTATGTACATGGACCACTTCTTCTTTATCCATTCATCCATTGATGGACATTTTGGTTGCTTCCGTGTCTTGGCTATTGTGAAAAATCCTGCAGTGAAGCTGTTGCAGCCTGTGCCTTCTCGACTCTGGTATTTTCAGGTGAGAGGCTCAGCGGTGGGCCTGCTGAATGGAATGCTGGCTCAATTTTTACTTTTAAACACAGCTCCTTTCTGTTCTCACTATTGGCTCTTATCACTTTACATCTCACCAGCAGCTAGAGGGTACACAGTTCTCTAAAACCCCTTCCGCATTTATTGTTTGTAGACTTTTGGCTGATGGTAGTTGACGTGTGTGAGTTGAAATCTTTTTGTAGGCTAGATTTGCATGAGTTTAAAAATTTATGTTGTTGAGCTTTTATCCATTTTCCTTGTTTTTAGAAAAATAATGAGTAAAATTTACCTCTTCATACTAGCTCCTTGAAAATTTTGCCAGTTGTGAATTTTTGAGGGCAGTTGTCCTTTACTGTCCTGAGTCCTTGTGAATGTTAAGTGACCGTTAGCTGTGGTTTTAAAGCCGCTCTTGTGGGAAACGGCCACAAGGCGGCAGCATTTCTACATTTCCAACTCTGGGTTTTTGGGCAACAGAGGGTTCCTGGAAATCGTGTTTGTAAGCTGCAAATTAGAGCAGAATGTGCCACGGCAAACTCCCAAGAGCTTATATCTCCTTACTTCTTGTTTGTTTTTTACATTTAGTTTTTATTTATTATCACAGCAAATTGGATAAAAATACTGTGTTTTTTCTAGGTGTACGGAATCTGGTTCATTATATCAATGTATTGATCTATTCATCTTTGGATCCTTTCCCGTGTAGGTTATTACAGAGTGTTGAGTACACCTCTTTTAGCATTCCATAGGTATTTTGTGATTAGATATTTCATATGTATTACTACATGTCTGTTAACCCCCATATCCTAATTCATACATTCCTTACACCTTTCCATTTGGTTAAACATAATTTGGTTTTCTGAATCTATGAGTGTCCTTCTCTTGGAAATTATTTCATGGGTATCAATTTTTAGGTAACACCTATAAGTGATGTAATAGGATATCTGTCTTTCGTTTTCTTTCTTACTTCAGGTAGGGTGATTATCTCTAGATCCTTCTATGCTGGTGCCAACAGCATTGTTCCATGCTTTTCCATGGCTAATATTCCATTGTGTTCATGGACCACTTCTTCTTGGTGCATTTTTCTGTTGATGGACATTTTGGTTTCTTCCAGCTCTTGGCTATGGTACATGTTGCTGCAGTGAAGGATTGCCAGCCTGTGTCTTTTCGATTCAGGTCTACTCAGCGGATAGGCCCATCAGTGGGCCTACCAGATCACATAGTAGCTCAAGTTTTACCTTTAAACACACCTCCATTTTGTTCTCTGTACTGGCTGTTACCAGGTTACATCCCATCAGCAGCTAGAGGGTACACAGTTCTCTAAAAGCCCTTCAGCATTTATACTATGTAGACTTTTTTGCTGATGATCCTTCTGACGGCTGTGAGGTGAATGTGTTTCTAGACTGGATTTGCATGGCTTTATTAATTCCTGACGTTGAGCGTTTTTCCATGCCTTTTTCTATAACAAACAAAAGAGACAGAATATAAAATGTGCATAAAATATGCCTCTTGAAATTGTCGTTTTGAAATATGGATGTCTTTTGAGATTTTTGCTCGATTTACGACCGAAGGATTGTTTTGAGGACAGGTGTCATTTACAGGCCTGCAATTATTTTGACTATCAAGTAACCATTACAGCTGCAGTTAGAGCTGCTGTTGTGTGAAACGGCCACAAGGCGGCAGCAGTTCTCATTAACCAAATCTGGTTACTAGGGAAACAGAGCCTCAATGGAAGTCCTGTTCTAGGTTGCAAATTAGAATGGAATGGGCCAGGAAAAAGCCCCTTAAGTTTATATCTCACTAAATATTGTTCTTTATTTAAATTTAATTTTCATTGTTTATCACAGCAAGTGTGATTACAATGTTTTGCTTGTTTTAGGTGTGCAAGATGTGGTTGTTTTCCACATATACCTATCTCTTTTCTTCTTTGGATCCTTTTCCTATTTTAGGTTATGACACAATGTTGAGTAGTCTTCTCTTGGTATTCCGTAGGTCTTTGGTGATTATATACTTCACCTGTGTTTGTATATCTCTGTTAACTCTGACATCCTAATGTATCCAATCCTCACACCTTTCCATTGGTGAACCATAAGTTTGTTTAATGAATCTGTGATTGCCTTTCTCTGTGGAAATATCCTCACTGGTATCAATTTTTAGGTAACACCTATAAGTGATATCACAGGATACGTGTCTTTCGCTTTCTGACTTACTACAAGTTGCGTGATTACTTCTAGACTCATCTACGGTGATGCAAATGGCATTGTGTCATTGTTTTCCTTGGCTAATATTCCATCTGTACGTGGACCAGTTTTTCTTTGTCCACTCACCTGTTGATGGACTTTTGGGTTGCTTCCATGTCTTGGTTATTGTAACACTGCTGAAATGCACATTTGCCTGCCTGTGTCTTTCAACTATGTCTTCTTCGGTTATAGGCCCAGGAGAGGGCCTGTTGGATCATATGGTAGCAAAATGTTTACCTTGTAAAGGCGTCTCCATTCTGTTCTCATTAGTGGCTCTTACCAGGTTATGTTCCACTTAAATTTGAGGGTATGCCCTTGTCCACAACCCTTTCAGCATTTATTGTTTGTAGTTTTTCTGCTGATGTTTATTCTGACAGGTGTGAGCTGACACCTCTTTGAGGTTGGATTTGCATGCATCTCATAATCCCTTGAAATTGAACTTTCAGGCATGTCCTCTTTTTTTTCAAGCTGTGAGTAGTGCTTACCTCTTCAAATGGTTTTCTTGAAGTATGTGTCACATTTTGAAATATTTTGGCCATTACCTCCCTGAAGACATTTTGAGGGCAGGTTTCATTTACAGCCCTCCAGTACTTGTGCATATGAAGTGACCATGAGCACAGGTTTTAAAGCTGCTGCTGCAGGTATCGGCCATTGGGCGGCAGCATTTCTCCTTTCCCCATTCTGGGAATTACGGAAGGAGTCCTTCCTGCCAGTGGTGTTCCTCCGTTATATATTAGAGAGGAATGTGCCCGGACAAACCCCCAAAAGCTGATGTCTCCTTACTTACGTTTGGTTTCTAAATTGAAAGTATATATATTTTTTTATTGGATAATATTCCATTGTGTACATGGACCACTTCTTCTTTGTGCCTTCCTCTGTTGACAGACATTTTTGTTGCTTCCAAGTGTTGGCTGTGGTAAATATTGCTGGAGTGCAGGATGGCCACCCTGTGTCTTTTGGATTCTCATCCTCTCAGGTGATAGGCCCAGCAGTGGGTATGCTTGATTGAATGGTAGCTCAATATTTACCTTATCAAGGCACCTCCTTTGTGTTTTCATTACTGGTTCTTACCATGTCCCACTTAGAAACGAGGGTGCGCATTTCTCCACAACCCCTTCAGCATTTATTGTTTGCAGAATTTTTGCTGATGGCCATTATGACTGGTGTGAGCTGATAGGTTTTTGTAATTTGGATTTGCATGTCTTTAATAATTCCTAATGTTCAGCATTTTTCCATGCTTTGTTTTCTTTCTGTTACACAAAAACAGAAAAAAACTGTGAGTACAATAAACCACTTGAAGTGGTCTTCTGGGAAGGCTGCCCTGTTTTGAATTTTTCGTCGATTTTTGACCCCAGGATTTTTTTGACAACAGGTGACATTTACAGGCTTGTAATGAGTGTGAATATTTAGTGACCACTACTACTGGCTTTAAAGGTGCTGTTGGGGGAAACGGCCACAAGGCGGCAGCATTTCTCCGTTCCCAAGACTGGTTTCTAGGGCAGCACAACATTTCTGGAAGTTGTGTTCCCAGGTTGTAAATTAGAATGGAATGTGCTAGGAAAAAAACCCATAAGTTAATATTCCATTATTTCTTTTTCGATTTTTTAGTCTTTTTAAATCGAGGTAATGTTTAGAATATTGTTTGTCCTACGTGTATACAATCTGGTTCATTTGTACATTACACACACACATACACACACACACACACACACACACACATACGTAATATATTCATGTGCAGGTACTCTTCCCATGTAAATTATTGCAGAGTGCTCCATTGACCTCCCTTGCTATATGGTCGGTCTGTTTGATAAATGTATTTAGTAGGTATTTGTACACATATGGTAACCCTAATCTTAATTTTCCATACCACCCACCTTTCCATTTACATAAGAATAGTTTGTTCTCTAAGTCTGTGAGTTTCTTTCTCTGTGAAAATGCTATCATATTTGTCAGTTGTTAGATAACACCTATAAGTGATATCATACTATATGTCTTTTTCTTTCTGACTTACGTCATGTTCTGAGATTATATCTAGGCTCATAAATGGTGCCTCAACGAGCAGTGTTTCACTGTTTTGCATGGCTAATATTCCATTATGTACATGGACCACTTCTTCTTTATCCATTCATCCATTGATGGACATTTTGGTTGCTTCCGTGTCTTGGCTATTGTGAAAAATCCTGCAGTGAAGCTGTTGCAGCCTGTGTCTTCTCGACTCTGGTATTTTCAGGTGAGAGGCTCAGCGGTGGGCCTGCTGAATGGAATGCTGGCTCAATTTTTACTTTTAAACACAGCTCCTTTCTGTTCTCACTATTGGCTCTTATCACTTTACATCTCACCAGCAGCTAGAGGGTACACAGTTCTCTAAAACCCCTTCCGCATTTATTGTTTGTAGACTTTTGGCTGATGGTAGTTGACGTGTGTGAGTTGAAATCTTTTTGTAGGCTAGATTTGCATGAGTTTAAAAATTTATGTTGTTGAGCTTTTATCCACTTTCCTTGTTTTTAGAAAAATAATGAGTAAAATTTACCTCTTCATACTAGCTCCTTGAAAATTTTGCCAGTTGTGAATTTTTGAGGGCAGTTGTCCTTTACTGTCCTGAGTCCTTGTGAATGTTAAGTGACCGTTAGCTGTGGTTTTAAAGCCGCTCTTGTGGGAAACGGCCACAAGGCGGCAGCATTTCTACATTTCCAACTCTGGGTTTTTGGGCAACAGAGGGTTCCTGGAAATCGTGTTTGTAAGCTGCAAATTAGAGCAGAATGTGCCACGGCAAACTCCCAAGAGCTTATATCTCCTTACTTCTTGTTTGTTTTTTACATTTAGTTTTTATTTATTATCACAGCAAATTGGATAAAAATACTGTGTTTTTTCTAGGTGTACGGAATCTGGTTCATTATATCAATGTATTGATCTATTCATCTTTGGATCCTTTCCCGTGTAGGTTATTACAGAGTGTTGAGTACACCTCTTTTAGCATTCCATAGGTATTTTGTGATTATATATTTCATATGTATTACTACATGTCTGTTAACCCCCATATCCTAATTCATACATTCCTTACACCTTTCCAATTGGTTTTCTGAATCTATGAGTGTCCTTCTCTTGGAAATTATTTCATGGGTATCAATTTTTAGGTAACACCTATAAGTGATGTAATAGGATATCTGTCTTTCGTTTTCTTTCTTACTTCAGGTAGGGTGATTATCTCTAGATCCTTCTATGCTGGTGCCAACAGCATTGTTCCATGCTTTTCCATGGCTAATATTCCATTGTGTTCATGGACCACTTCTTCTTGGTGCATTTTTCTGTTGATGGACATTTTGGTTTCTTCCAGCTCTTGGCTATGGTACATGTTGCTGCAGTGAAGGATTGCCAGCCTGTGTCTTTTCGATTCAGGTCTACTCAGCGGATAGGCCCATCAGTGGGCCTACCAGATCACATAGTAGCTCAAGTTTTACCTTTAAACACACCTCCATTTTGTTCTCTGTACTGGCTGTTACCAGGTTACATCCCATCAGCAGCTAGAGGGTACACAGTTCTCTAAAAGCCCTTCAGCATTTATACTATGTAGACTTTTTTGCTGATGATCCTTCTGACGGCTGTGAGGTGAATGTGTTTCTAGACTGGATTTGCATGGCTTTATTAATTCCTGACGTTGAGCGTTTTTCCATGCCTTTTTCTATAACAAACAAAAGAGACAGAATATAAAATGTGCATAAAATATGCCTCTTGAAATTGTCGTTTTGAAATATGGATGTCTTTTGAGATTTTTGCTCGATTTACGACCGAAGGATTGTTTTGAGGACAGGTGTCATTTACAGGCCTGCAATTATTTTGACTATCAAGTAACCATTACAGCTGCAGTTAGAGCTGCTGTTGTGTGAAACGGCCACAAGGCGGCAGCAGTTCTCATTAACCAAATCTGGTTACTAGGGAAACAGAGCCTCAATGGAAGTCCTGTTCTAGGTTGCAAATTAGAATGGAATGGGCCAGGAAAAAGCCCCTTAAGTTTATATCTCACTAAATATTGTTCTTTATTTAAATTTAATTTTCATTGTTTATCACAGCAAGTGTGATTACAATGTTTTGCTTGTTTTAGGTGTGCAAGATGTGGTTGTTTTCCACATATACCTATCTCTTTTCTTCTTTGGATCCTTTTCCTATTTTAGGTTATGACACAATGTTGAGTAGTCTTCTCTTGGTATTCCGTAGGTCTTTGGTGATTATATACTTCACCTGTGTTTGTATATCTCTGTTAACTCTGACATCCTAATGTATCCAATCCTCACACCTTTCCATTGGTGAACCATAAGTTTGTTTAATGAATCTGTGATTGCCTTTCTCTGTGGAAATATCCTCACTGGTATCAATTTTTAGGTAACACCTATAAGTGATATCACAGGATACGTGTCTTTCGCTTTCTGACTTACTACAAGTTGCGTGATTACTTCTAGACTCATCTACGGTGATGCAAATGGCATTGTGTCATTGTTTTCCTTGGCTAATATTCCATCTGTACGTGGACCAGTTTTTCTTTGTCCACTCACCTGTTGATGGACTTTTGGGTTGCTTCCATGTCTTGGTTATTGTAACACTGCTGAAATGCACATTTGCCTGCCTGTGTCTTTCAACTATGTCTTCTTCGGTTATAGGCCCAGGAGAGGGCCTGTTGGATCATATGGTAGCAAAATGTTTACCTTGTAAAGGCGTCTCCATTCTGTTCTCATTAGTGGCTCTTACCAGGTTATGTTCCACTTAAATTTGAGGGTATGCCCTTGTCCACAACCCTTTCAGCATTTATTGTTTGTAGTTTTTCTGCTGATGTTTATTCTGACAGGTGTGAGCTGACACCTCTTTGAGGTTGGATTTGCATGCATCTCATAATCCCTTGAAATTGAACTTTCAGGCATGTCCTCTTTTTTTTCAAGCTGTGAGTAGCGCTTACCTCTTCAAATGGTTTTCTTGAAGTATGTGTCACATTTTGAAATATTTTGGCCATTACCTCCCTGAAGACATTTTGAGGGCAGGTTTCATTTACAGCCCTCCAGTACTTGTGCATATGAAGTGACCATGAGCACAGGTTTTAAAGCTGCTGCTGCAGGTATCGGCCATTGGGCGGCAGCATTTCTCCTTTCCCCATTCTGGGAATTACGGAAGGAGTCCTTCCTGCCAGTGGTGTTCCTCCGTTATATATTAGAGAGGAATGTGCCCGGACAAACCCCCAAAAGCTGATGTCTCCTTACTTACGTTTGGTTTCTAAATTGAAAGTATATATATTTTTTTATTGGATAATATTCCATTGTGTACATAGACCACTTCTTCTTTGTGCCTTCCTCTGTTGACAGACATTTTTGTTGCTTCCAAGTGTTGGCTGTGGTAAATATTGCTGGAGTGCAGGATGGCCACCCTGTGTCTTTTGGATTCTCATCCTCTCAGGTGATAGGCCCAGCAGTGGGTATGCTTGATTGAATGGTAGCTCAATATTTACCTTATCAAGGCACCTCCTTTGTGTTTTCATTACTGGTTCTTACCATGTCCCACTTAGAAACGAGGGTGCGCATTTCTCCACAACCCCTTCAGCATTTATTGTTTGCAGAATTTTTGCTGATGGCCATTATGACTGGTGTGAGCTGATAGGTTTTTGTAATTTGGATTTGCATGTCTTTAATAATTCCTAATGTTCAGCATTTTTCCATGCTTTGTTTTCTTTCTGTTACACAAAAACAGAAAAAAACTGTGAGTACAATAAACCACTTGAAGTGGTCTTCTGGGAAGGCTGCCCTGTTTTGAATTTTTCGTCGATTTTTGACCCCAGGATTTTTTTGACAACAGGTGACATTTACAGGCTTGTAATGAGTGTGAATATTTAGTGACCACTACTACTGGCTTTAAAGGTGCTGTTGGGGGAAACGGCCACAAGGCGGCAGCATTTCTCCGTTCCCAAGACTGGTTTCTAGGGCAGCACAACATTTCTGGAAGTTGTGTTCCCAGGTTGTAAATTAGAATGGAATGTGCTAGGAAAAAAACCCATAAGTTAATATTCCATTATTTCTTTTTCGATTTTTTAGTCTTTTTAAATCGAGGTAATGTTTAGAATATTGTTTGTCCTACGTGTATACAATCTGGTTCATTTGTACATTACACACACACATACACACACACACACACACACACACACACACACACACATACGTAATATATTCATGTGCAGGTACTCTTCCCATGTAAATTATTGCAGAGTGCTCCATTGACCTCCCTTGCTATATGGTTGGTCTGTTTGATAAATGTATTTAGTAGGTATTTGTACACATATGGTAACCCTAATCTTAATTTTCCATACCACCCACCTTTCCATTTACATAAGAATAGTTTGTTCTCTAAGTCTGTGAGTTTCTTTCTCTGTGAAAATGCTATCATATTTGTCAGTTGTTAGATAACACCTATAAGTGATATCATACTATATGTCTTTTTCTTTCTGACTTACGTCATGTTCTGAGATTATATCTAGGCTCATAAATGGTGCCTCAACGAGCAGTGTTTCACTGTTTTGCATGGCTAATATTCCATTATGTACATGGACCACTTCTTCTTTATCCATTCATCCATTGATGGACATTTTGGTTGCTTCCGTGTCTTGGCTATTGTGAAAAATCCTGCAGTGAAGCTGTTGCAGCCTGTGCCTTCTCGACTCTGGTATTTTCAGGTGAGAGGCTCAGCGGTGGGCCTGCTGAATGGAATGCTGGCTCAATTTTTACTTTTAAACACAGCTCCTTTCTGTTCTCACTATTGGCTCTTATCACTTTACATCTCACCAGCAGCTAGAGGGTACACAGTTCTCTAAAACCCCTTCCGCATTTATTGTTTGTAGACTTTTGGCTGATGGTAGTTGACGTGTGTGAGTTGAAATCTTTTTGTAGGCTAGATTTGCATGAGTTTAAAAATTTATGTTGTTGAGCTTTTATCCATTTTCCTTGTTTTTAGAAAAATAATGAGTAAAATTTACCTCTTCATACTAGCTCCTTGAAAATTTTGCCAGTTGTGAATTTTTGAGGGCAGTTGTCCTTTACTGTCCTGAGTCCTTGTGAATGTTAAGTGACCGTTAGCTGTGGTTTTAAAGCCGCTCTTGTGGGAAACGGCCACAAGGCGGCAGCATTTCTACATTTCCAACTCTGGGTTTTTGGGCAACAGAGGGTTCCTGGAAATCGTGTTTGTAAGCTGCAAATTAGAGCAGAATGTGCCACGGCAAACTCCCAAGAGCTTATATCTCCTTACTTCTTGTTTGTTTTTTACATTTAGTTTTTATTTATTATCACAGCAAATTGGATAAAAATACTGTGTTTTTTCTAGGTGTACGGAATCTGGTTCATTATATCAATGTATTGATCTATTCATCTTTGGATCCTTTCCCGTGTAGGTTATTACAGAGTGTTGAGTACACCTCTTTTAGCATTCCATAGGTATTTTGTGATTAGATATTTCATATGTATTACTACATGTCTGTTAACCCCCATATCCTAATTCATACATTCCTTACACCTTTCCATTTGGTTAAACATAATTTGGTTTTCTGAATCTATGAGTGTCCTTCTCTTGGAAATTATTTCATGGGTATCAATTTTTAGGTAACACCTATAAGTGATGTAATAGGATATCTGTCTTTCGTTTTCTTTCTTACTTCAGGTAGGGTGATTATCTCTAGATCCTTCTATGCTGGTGCCAACAGCATTGTTCCATGCTTTTCCATGGCTAATATTCCATTGTGTTCATGGACCACTTCTTCTTGGTGCATTTTTCTGTTGATGGACATTTTGGTTTCTTCCAGCTCTTGGCTATGGTACATGTTGCTGCAGTGAAGGATTGCCAGCCTGTGTCTTTTCGATTCAGGTCTACTCAGCGGATAGGCCCATCAGTGGGCCTACCAGATCACATAGTAGCTCAAGTTTTACCTTTAAACACACCTCCATTTTGTTCTCTGTACTGGCTGTTACCAGGTTACATCCCATCAGCAGCTAGAGGGTACACAGTTCTCTAAAAGCCCTTCAGCATTTATACTATGTAGACTTTTTTGCTGATGATCCTTCTGACGGCTGTGAGGTGAATGTGTTTCTAGACTGGATTTGCATGGCTTTATTAATTCCTGACGTTGAGCGTTTTTCCATGCCTTTTTCTATAACAAACAAAAGAGACAGAATATAAAATGTGCATAAAATATGCCTCTTGAAATTGTCGTTTTGAAATATGGATGTCTTTTGAGATTTTTGCTCGATTTACGACCGAAGGATTGTTTTGAGGACAGGTGTCATTTACAGGCCTGCAATTATTTTGACTATCAAGTAACCATTACAGCTGCAGTTAGAGCTGCTGTTGTGTGAAACGGCCACAAGGCGGCAGCAGTTCTCATTAACCAAATCTGGTTACTAGGGAAACAGAGCCTCAATGGAAGTCCTGTTCTAGGTTGCAAATTAGAATGGAATGGGCCAGGAAAAAGCCCCTTAAGTTTATATCTCACTAAATATTGTTCTTTATTTAAATTTAATTTTCATTGTTTATCACAGCAAGTGTGATTACAATGTTTTGCTTGTTTTAGGTGTGCAAGATGTGGTTGTTTTCCACATATACCTATCTCTTTTCTTCTTTGGATCCTTTTCCTATTTTAGGTTATGACACAATGTTGAGTAGTCTTCTCTTGGTATTCCGTAGGTCTTTGGTGATTATATACTTCACCTGTGTTTGTATATCTCTGTTAACTCTGACATCCTAATGTATCCAATCCTCACACCTTTCCATTGGTGAACCATAAGTTTGTTTAATGAATCTGTGATTGCCTTTCTCTGTGGAAATATCCTCACTGGTATCAATTTTTAGGTAACACCTATAAGTGATATCACAGGATACGTGTCTTTCGCTTTCTGACTTACTACAAGTTGCGTGATTACTTCTAGACTCATCTACAGTGATGCAAATGGCATTGTGTCATTGTTTTCCTTGGCTAATATTCCATCTGTACGTGGACCAGTTTTTCTTTGTCCACTCACCTGTTGATGGACTTTTGGGTTGCTTCCATGTCTTGGTTATTGTAACACTGCTGAAATGCACATTTGCCTGCCTGTGTCTTTCAACTATGTCTTCTTCGGTTATAGGCCCAGGAGAGGGCCTGTTGGATCATATGGTAGCAAAATGTTTACCTTGTAAAGGCGTCTCCATTCTGTTCTCATTAGTGGCTCTTACCAGGTTATGTTCCACTTAAATTTGAGGGTATGCCCTTGTCCACAACCCTTTCAGCATTTATTGTTTGTAGTTTTTCTGCTGATGTTTATTCTGACAGGTGTGAGCTGACACCTCTTTGAGGTTGGATTTGCATGCATCTCATAATCCCTTGAAATTGAACTTTCAGGCATGTCCTCTTTTTTTTCAAGCTGTGAGTAGCGCTTACCTCTTCAAATGGTTTTCTTGAAGTATGTGTCACATTTTGAAATATTTTGGCCATTACCTCCCTGAAGACATTTTGAGGGCAGGTTTCATTTACAGCCCTCCAGTACTTGTGCATATGAAGTGACCATGAGCACAGGTTTTAAAGCTGCTGCTGCAGGTATCGGCCATTGGGCGGCAGCATTTCTCCTTTCCCCATTCTGGGAATTACGGAAGGAGTCCTTCCTGCCAGTGGTGTTCCTCCGTTATATATTAGAGAGGAATGTGCCCGGACAAACCCCCAAAAGCTGATGTCTCCTTACTTACGTTTGGTTTCTAAATTGAAAGTATATATATTTTTTTATTGGATAATATTCCATTGTGTACATGGACCACTTCTTCTTTGTGCCTTCCTCTGTTGACAGACATTTTTGTTGCTTCCAAGTGTTGGCTGTGGTAAATATTGCTGGAGTGCAGGATGGCCACCCTGTGTCTTTTGGATTCTCATCCTCTCAGGTGATAGGCCCAGCAGTGGGTATGCTTGATTGAATGGTAGCTCAATATTTACCTTATCAAGGCACCTCCTTTGTGTTTTCATTACTGGTTCTTACCATGTCCCACTTAGAAACGAGGGTGCGCATTTCTCCACAACCCCTTCAGCATTTATTGTTTGCAGAATTTTTGCTGATGGCCATTATGACTGGTGTGAGCTGATAGGTTTTTGTAATTAGGATTTGCATGTCTTTAATAATTCCTAATGTTCAGCATTTTTCCATGCTTTGTTTTCTTTCTGTTACACAAAAACAGAAAAAAACTGTGAGTACAATAAACCACTTGAAGTGGTCTTCTGGGAAGGCTGCCCTGTTTTGAATTTTTCGTCGATTTTTGACCCCAGGATTTTTTTGACAACAGGTGACATTTACAGGCTTGTAATGAGTGTGAATATTTAGTGACCACTACTACTGGCTTTAAAGGTGCTGTTGGGGGAAACGGCCACAAGGCGGCAGCATTTCTCCGTTCCCAAGACTGGTTTCTAGGGCAGCACAACATTTCTGGAAGTTGTGTTCCCAGGTTGTAAATTAGAATGGAATGTGCTAGGAAAAAAACCCATAAGTTAATATTCCATTATTTCTTTTTCGATTTTTTAGTCTTTTTAAATCGAGGTAATGTTTAGAATATTGTTTGTCCTACGTGTATACAATCTGGTTCATTTGTACATTACACACACACATACACACACACACACACACACACACACACACACATACGTAATATATTCATGTGCAGGTACTCTTCCCATGTAAATTATTGCAGAGTGCTCCATTGACCTCCCTTGCTATATGGTCGGTCTGTTTGATAAATGTATTTAGTAGGTATTTGTACACATATGGTAACCCTAATCTTAATTTTCCATACCACCCACCTTTCCATTTACATAAGAATAGTTTGTTCTCTAAGTCTGTGAGTTTCTTTCTCTGTGAAAATGCTATCATATTTGTCAGTTGTTAGATAACACCTATAAGTGATATCATACTATATGTCTTTTTCTTTCTGACTTACGTCATGTTCTGAGATTATATCTAGGCTCATAAATGGTGCCTCAACGAGCAGTGTTTCACTGTTTTGCATGGCTAATATTCCATTATGTACATGGACCACTTCTTCTTTATCCATTCATCCATTGATGGACATTTTGGTTGCTTCCGTGTCTTGGCTATTGTGAAAAATCCTGCAGTGAAGCTGTTGCAGCCTGTGCCTTCTCGACTCTGGTATTTTCAGGTGAGAGGCTCAGCGGTGGGCCTGCTGAATGGAATGCTGGCTCAATTTTTACTTTTAAACACAGCTCCTTTCTGTTCTCACTATTGGCTCTTATCACTTTACATCTCACCAGCAGCTAGAGGGTACACAGTTCTCTAAAACCCCTTCCGCATTTATTGTTTGTAGACTTTTGGCTGATGGTAGTTGACGTGTGTGAGTTGAAATCTTTTTGTAGGCTAGATTTGCATGAGTTTAAAAATTTATGTTGTTGAGCTTTTATCCATTTTCCTTGTTTTTAGAAAAATAATGAGTAAAATTTACCTCTTCATACTAGCTCCTTGAAAATTTTGCCAGTTGTGAATTTTTGAGGGCAGTTGTCCTTTACTGTCCTGAGTCCTTGTGAATGTTAAGTGACCGTTAGCTGTGGTTTTAAAGCCGCTCTTGTGGGAAACGGCCACAAGGCGGCAGCATTTCTACATTTCCAACTCTGGGTTTTTGGGCAACAGAGGGTTCCTGGAAATCGTGTTTGTAAGCTGCAAATTAGAGCAGAATGTGCCACGGCAAACTCCCAAGAGCTTATATCTCCTTACTTCTTGTTTGTTTTTTACATTTAGTTTTTATTTATTATCACAGCAAATTGGATAAAAATACTGTGTTTTTTCTAGGTGTACGGAATCTGGTTCATTATATCAATGTATTGATCTATTCATCTTTGGATCCTTTCCCGTGTAGGTTATTACAGAGTGTTGAGTACACCTCTTTTAGCATTCCATAGGTATTTTGTGATTATATATTTCATATGTATTACTACATGTCTGTTAACCCCCATATCCTAATTCATACATTCCTTACACCTTTCCAATTGGTTTTCTGAATCTATGAGTGTCCTTCTCTTGGAAATTATTTCATGGGTATCAATTTTTAGGTAACACCTATAAGTGATGTAATAGGATATCTGTCTTTCGTTTTCTTTCTTACTTCAGGTAGGGTGATTATCTCTAGATCCTTCTATGCTGGTGCCAACAGCATTGTTCCATGCTTTTCCATGGCTAATATTCCATTGTGTTCATGGACCACTTCTTCTTGGTGCATTTTTCTGTTGATGGACATTTTGGTTTCTTCCAGCTCTTGGCTATGGTACATGTTGCTGCAGTGAAGGATTGCCAGCCTGTGTCTTTTCGATTCAGGTCTACTCAGCGGATAGGCCCATCAGTGGGCCTACCAGATCACATAGTAGCTCAAGTTTTACCTTTAAACACACCTCCATTTTGTTCTCTGTACTGGCTGTTACCAGGTTACATCCCATCAGCAGCTAGAGGGTACACAGTTCTCTAAAAGCCCTTCAGCATTTATACTATGTAGACTTTTTTGCTGATGATCCTTCTGACGGCTGTGAGGTGAATGTGTTTCTAGACTGGATTTGCATGGCTTTATTAATTCCTGACGTTGAGCGTTTTTCCATGCCTTTTTCTATAACAAACAAAAGAGACAGAATATAAAATGTGCATAAAATATGCCTCTTGAAATTGTCGTTTTGAAATATGGATGTCTTTTGAGATTTTTGCTCGATTTACGACCGAAGGATTGTTTTGAGGACAGGTGTCATTTACAGGCCTGCAATTATTTTGACTATCAAGTAACCATTACAGCTGCAGTTAGAGCTGCTGTTGTGTGAAACGGCCACAAGGCGGCAGCAGTTCTCATTAACCAAATCTGGTTACTAGGGAAACAGAGCCTCAATGGAAGTCCTGTTCTAGGTTGCAAATTAGAATGGAATGGGCCAGGAAAAAGCCCCTTAAGTTTATATCTCACTAAATATTGTTCTTTATTTAAATTTAATTTTCATTGTTTATCACAGCAAGTGTGATTACAATGTTTTGCTTGTTTTAGGTGTGCAAGATGTGGTTGTTTTCCACATATACCTATCTCTTTTCTTCTTTGGATCCTTTTCCTATTTTAGGTTATGACACAATGTTGAGTAGTCTTCTCTTGGTATTCCGTAGGTCTTTGGTGATTATATACTTCACCTGTGTTTGTATATCTCTGTTAACTCTGACATCCTAATGTATCCAATCCTCACACCTTTCCATTGGTGAACCATAAGTTTGTTTAATGAATCTGTGATTGCCTTTCTCTGTGGAAATATCCTCACTGGTATCAATTTTTAGGTAACACCTATAAGTGATATCACAGGATACGTGTCTTTCGCTTTCTGACTTACTACAAGTTGCGTGATTACTTCTAGACTCATCTACGGTGATGCAAATGGCATTGTGTCATTGTTTTCCTTGGCTAATATTCCATCTGTACGTGGACCAGTTTTTCTTTGTCCACTCACCTGTTGATGGACTTTTGGGTTGCTTCCATGTCTTGGTTATTGTAACACTGCTGAAATGCACATTTGCCTGCCTGTGTCTTTCAACTATGTCTTCTTCGGTTATAGGCCCAGGAGAGGGCCTGTTGGATCATATGGTAGCAAAATGTTTACCTTGTAAAGGCGTCTCCATTCTGTTCTCATTAGTGGCTCTTACCAGGTTATGTTCCACTTAAATTTGAGGGTATGCCCTTGTCCACAACCCTTTCAGCATTTATTGTTTGTAGTTTTTCTGCTGATGTTTATTCTGACAGGTGTGAGCTGACACCTCTTTGAGGTTGGATTTGCATGCATCTCATAATCCCTTGAAATTGAACTTTCAGGCATGTCCTCTTTTTTTTCAAGCTGTGAGTAGCGCTTACCTCTTCAAATGGTTTTCTTGAAGTATGTGTCACATTTTGAAATATTTTGGCCATTACCTCCCTGAAGACATTTTGAGGGCAGGTTTCATTTACAGCCCTCCAGTACTTGTGCATATGAAGTGACCATGAGCACAGGTTTTAAAGCTGCTGCTGCAGGTATCGGCCATTGGGCGGCAGCATTTCTCCTTTCCCCATTCTGGGAATTACGGAAGGAGTCCTTCCTGCCAGTGGTGTTCCTCCGTTATATATTAGAGAGGAATGTGCCCGGACAAACCCCCAAAAGCTGATGTCTCCTTACTTACGTTTGGTTTCTAAATTGAAAGTATATATATTTTTTTATTGGATAATATTCCATTGTGTACATAGACCACTTCTTCTTTGTGCCTTCCTCTGTTGACAGACATTTTTGTTGCTTCCAAGTGTTGGCTGTGGTAAATATTGCTGGAGTGCAGGATGGCCACCCTGTGTCTTTTGGATTCTCATCCTCTCAGGTGATAGGCCCAGCAGTGGGTATGCTTGATTGAATGGTAGCTCAATATTTACCTTATCAAGGCACCTCCTTTGTGTTTTCATTACTGGTTCTTACCATGTCCCACTTAGAAACGAGGGTGCGCATTTCTCCACAACCCCTTCAGCATTTATTGTTTGCAGAATTTTTGCTGATGGCCATTATGACTGGTGTGAGCTGATAGGTTTTTGTAATTAGGATTTGCATGTCTTTAATAATTCCTAATGTTCAGCATTTTTCCATGCTTTGTTTTCTTTCTGTTACACAAAAACAGAAAAAAACTGTGAGTACAATAAACCACTTGAAGTGGTCTTCTGGGAAGGCTGCCCTGTTTTGAATTTTTCGTCGATTTTTGACCCCAGGATTTTTTTGACAACAGGTGACATTTACAGGCTTGTAATGAGTGTGAATATTTAGTGACCACTACTACTGGCTTTAAAGGTGCTGTTGGGGGAAACGGCCACAAGGCGGCAGCATTTCTCCGTTCCCAAGACTGGTTTCTAGGGCAGCACAACATTTCTGGAAGTTGTGTTCCCAGGTTGTAAATTAGAATGGAATGTGCTAGGAAAAAAACCCATAAGTTAATATTCCATTATTTCTTTTTCGATTTTTTAGTCTTTTTAAATCGAGGTAATGTTTAGAATATTGTTTGTCCTACGTGTATACAATCTGGTTCATTTGTACATTACACACACACATACACACACACACACACACACACACACACACACATACGTAATATATTCATGTGCAGGTACTCTTCCCATGTAAATTATTGCAGAGTGCTCCATTGACCTCCCTTGCTATATGGTCGGTCTGTTTGATAAATGTATTTAGTAGGTATTTGTACACATATGGTAACCCTAATCTTAATTTTCCATACCACCCACCTTTCCATTTACATAAGAATAGTTTGTTCTCTAAGTCTGTGAGTTTCTTTCTCTGTGAAAATGCTATCATATTTGTCAGTTGTTAGATAACACCTATAAGTGATATCATACTATATGTCTTTTTCTTTCTGACTTACGTCATGTTCTGAGATTATATCTAGGCTCATAAATGGTGCCTCAACGAGCAGTGTTTCACTGTTTTGCATGGCTAATATTCCATTATGTACATGGACCACTTCTTCTTTATCCATTCATCCATTGATGGACATTTTGGTTGCTTCCGTGTCTTGGCTATTGTGAAAAATCCTGCAGTGAAGCTGTTGCAGCCTGTGCCTTCTCGACTCTGGTATTTTCAGGTGAGAGGCTCAGCGGTGGGCCTGCTGAATGGAATGCTGGCTCAATTTTTACTTTTAAACACAGCTCCTTTCTGTTCTCACTATTGGCTCTTATCACTTTACATCTCACCAGCAGCTAGAGGGTACACAGTTCTCTAAAACCCCTTCCGCATTTATTGTTTGTAGACTTTTGGCTGATGGTAGTTGACGTGTGTGAGTTGAAATCTTTTTGTAGGCTAGATTTGCATGAGTTTAAAAATTTATGTTGTTGAGCTTTTATCCATTTTCCTTGTTTTTAGAAAAATAATGAGTAAAATTTACCTCTTCATACTAGCTCCTTGAAAATTTTGCCAGTTGTGAATTTTTGAGGGCAGTTGTCCTTTACTGTCCTGAGTCCTTGTGAATGTTAAGTGACCGTTAGCTGTGGTTTTAAAGCCGCTCTTGTGGGAAACGGCCACAAGGCGGCAGCATTTCTACATTTCCAACTCTGGGTTTTTGGGCAACAGAGGGTTCCTGGAAATCGTGTTTGTAAGCTGCAAATTAGAGCAGAATGTGCCACGGCAAACTCCCAAGAGCTTATATCTCCTTACTTCTTGTTTGTTTTTTACATTTAGTTTTTATTTATTATCACAGCAAATTGGATAAAAATACTGTGTTTTTTCTAGGTGTACGGAATCTGGTTCATTATATCAATGTATTGATCTATTCATCTTTGGATCCTTTCCCGTGTAGGTTATTACAGAGTGTTGAGTACACCTCTTTTAGCATTCCATAGGTATTTTGTGATTAGATATTTCATATGTATTACTACATGTCTGTTAACCCCCATATCCTAATTCATACATTCCTTACACCTTTCCATTTGGTTAAACATAATTTGGTTTTCTGAATCTATGAGTGTCCTTCTCTTGGAAATTATTTCATGGGTATCAATTTTTAGGTAACACCTATAAGTGATGTAATAGGATATCTGTCTTTCGTTTTCTTTCTTACTTCAGGTAGGGTGATTATCTCTAGATCCTTCTATGCTGGTGCCAACAGCATTGTTCCATGCTTTTCCATGGCTAATATTCCATTGTGTTCATGGACCACTTCTTCTTGGTGCATTTTTCTGTTGATGGACATTTTGGTTTCTTCCAGCTCTTGGCTATGGTACATGTTGCTGCAGTGAAGGATTGCCAGCCTGTGTCTTTTCGATTCAGGTCTACTCAGCGGATAGGCCCATCAGTGGGCCTACCAGATCACATAGTAGCTCAAGTTTTACCTTTAAACACACCTCCATTTTGTTCTCTGTACTGGCTGTTACCAGGTTACATCCCATCAGCAGCTAGAGGGTACACAGTTCTCTAAAAGCCCTTCAGCATTTATACTATGTAGACTTTTTTGCTGATGATCCTTCTGACGGCTGTGAGGTGAATGTGTTTCTAGACTGGATTTGCATGGCTTTATTAATTCCTGACGTTGAGCGTTTTTCCATGCCTTTTTCTATAACAAACAAAAGAGACAGAATATAAAATGTGCATAAAATATGCCTCTTGAAATTGTCGTTTTGAAATATGGATGTCTTTTGAGATTTTTGCTCGATTTACGACCGAAGGATTGTTTTGAGGACAGGTGTCATTTACAGGCCTGCAATTATTTTGACTATCAAGTAACCATTACAGCTGCAGTTAGAGCTGCTGTTGTGTGAAACGGCCACAAGGCGGCAGCAGTTCTCATTAACCAAATCTGGTTACTAGGGAAACAGAGCCTCAATGGAAGTCCTGTTCTAGGTTGCAAATTAGAATGGAATGGGCCAGGAAAAAGCCCCTTAAGTTTATATCTCACTAAATATTGTTCTTTATTTAAATTTAATTTTCATTGTTTATCACAGCAAGTGTGATTACAATGTTTTGCTTGTTTTAGGTGTGCAAGATGTGGTTGTTTTCCACATATACCTATCTCTTTTCTTCTTTGGATCCTTTTCCTATTTTAGGTTATGACACAATGTTGAGTAGTCTTCTCTTGGTATTCCGTAGGTCTTTGGTGATTATATACTTCACCTGTGTTTGTATATCTCTGTTAACTCTGACATCCTAATGTATCCAATCCTCACACCTTTCCATTGGTGAACCATAAGTTTGTTTAATGAATCTGTGATTGCCTTTCTCTGTGGAAATATCCTCACTGGTATCAATTTTTAGGTAACACCTATAAGTGATATCACAGGATACGTGTCTTTCGCTTTCTGACTTACTACAAGTTGCGTGATTACTTCTAGACTCATCTACGGTGATGCAAATGGCATTGTGTCATTGTTTTCCTTGGCTAATATTCCATCTGTACGTGGACCAGTTTTTCTTTGTCCACTCACCTGTTGATGGACTTTTGGGTTGCTTCCATGTCTTGGTTATTGTAACACTGCTGAAATGCACATTTGCCTGCCTGTGTCTTTCAACTATGTCTTCTTCGGTTATAGGCCCAGGAGAGGGCCTGTTGGATCATATGGTAGCAAAATGTTTACCTTGTAAAGGCGTCTCCATTCTGTTCTCATTAGTGGCTCTTACCAGGTTATGTTCCACTTAAATTTGAGGGTATGCCCTTGTCCACAACCCTTTCAGCATTTATTGTTTGTAGTTTTTCTGCTGATGTTTATTCTGACAGGTGTGAGCTGACACCTCTTTGAGGTTGGATTTGCATGCATCTCATAATCCCTTGAAATTGAACTTTCAGGCATGTCCTCTTTTTTTTCAAGCTGTGAGTAGCGCTTACCTCTTCAAATGGTTTTCTTGAAGTATGTGTCACATTTTGAAATATTTTGGCCATTACCTCCCTGAAGACATTTTGAGGGCAGGTTTCATTTACAGCCCTCCAGTACTTGTGCATATGAAGTGACCATGAGCACAGGTTTTAAAGCTGCTGCTGCAGGTATCGGCCATTGGGCGGCAGCATTTCTCCTTTCCCCATTCTGGGAATTACGGAAGGAGTCCTTCCTGCCAGTGGTGTTCCTCCGTTATATATTAGAGAGGAATGTGCCCGGACAAACCCCCAAAAGCTGATGTCTCCTTACTTACGTTTGGTTTCTAAATTGAAAGTATATATATTTTTTTATTGGATAATATTCCATTGTGTACATGGACCACTTCTTCTTTGTGCCTTCCTCTGTTGACAGACATTTTTGTTGCTTCCAAGTGTTGGCTGTGGTAAATATTGCTGGAGTGCAGGATGGCCACCCTGTGTCTTTTGGATTCTCATCCTCTCAGGTGATAGGCCCAGCAGTGGGTATGCTTGATTGAATGGTAGCTCAATATTTACCTTATCAAGGCACCTCCTTTGTGTTTTCATTACTGGTTCTTACCATGTCCCACTTAGAAACGAGGGTGCGCATTTCTCCACAACCCCTTCAGCATTTATTGTTTGCAGAATTTTTGCTGATGGCCATTATGACTGGTGTGAGCTGATAGGTTTTTGTAATTAGGATTTGCATGTCTTTAATAATTCCTAATGTTCAGCATTTTTCCATGCTTTGTTTTCTTTCTGTTACACAAAAACAGAAAAAAACTGTGAGTACAATAAACCACTTGAAGTGGTCTTCTGGGAAGGCTGCCCTGTTTTGAATTTTTCGTCGATTTTTGACCCCAGGATTTTTTTGACAACAGGTGACATTTACAGGCTTGTAATGAGTGTGAATATTTAGTGACCACTACTACTGGCTTTAAAGGTGCTGTTGGGGGAAACGGCCACAAGGCGGCAGCATTTCTCCGTTCCCAAGACTGGTTTCTAGGGCAGCACAACATTTCTGGAAGTTGTGTTCCCAGGTTGTAAATTAGAATGGAATGTGCTAGGAAAAAAACCCATAAGTTAATATTCCATTATTTCTTTTTCGATTTTTTAGTCTTTTTAAATCGAGGTAATGTTTAGAATATTGTTTGTCCTACGTGTATACAATCTGGTTCATTTGTACATTACACACACACATACACACACACACACACACACACACACACACACACATACGTAATATATTCATGTGCAGGTACTCTTCCCATGTAAATTATTGCAGAGTGCTCCATTGACCTCCCTTGCTATATGGTCGGTCTGTTTGATAAATGTATTTAGTAGGTATTTGTACACATATGGTAACCCTAATCTTAATTTTCCATACCACCCACCTTTCCATTTACATAAGAATAGTTTGTTCTCTAAGTCTGTGAGTTTCTTTCTCTGTGAAAATGCTATCATATTTGTCAGTTGTTAGATAACACCTATAAGTGATATCATACTATATGTCTTTTTCTTTCTGACTTACGTCATGTTCTGAGATTATATCTAGGCTCATAAATGGTGCCTCAACGAGCAGTGTTTCACTGTTTTGCATGGCTAATATTCCATTATGTACATGGACCACTTCTTCTTTATCCATTCATCCATTGATGGACATTTTGGTTGCTTCCGTGTCTTGGCTATTGTGAAAAATCCTGCAGTGAAGCTGTTGCAGCCTGTGCCTTCTCGACTCTGGTATTTTCAGGTGAGAGGCTCAGCGGTGGGCCTGCTGAATGGAATGCTGGCTCAATTTTTACTTTTAAACACAGCTCCTTTCTGTTCTCACTATTGGCTCTTATCACTTTACATCTCACCAGCAGCTAGAGGGTACACAGTTCTCTAAAACCCCTTCCGCATTTATTGTTTGTAGACTTTTGGCTGATGGTAGTTGACGTGTGTGAGTTGAAATCTTTTTGTAGGCTAGATTTGCATGAGTTTAAAAATTTATGTTGTTGAGCTTTTATCCATTTTCCTTGTTTTTAGAAAAATAATGAGTAAAATTTACCTCTTCATACTAGCTCCTTGAAAATTTTGCCAGTTGTGAATTTTTGAGGGCAGTTGTCCTTTACTGTCCTGAGTCCTTGTGAATGTTAAGTGACCGTTAGCTGTGGTTTTAAAGCCGCTCTTGTGGGAAACGGCCACAAGGCGGCAGCATTTCTACATTTCCAACTCTGGGTTTTTGGGCAACAGAGGGTTCCTGGAAATCGTGTTTGTAAGCTGCAAATTAGAGCAGAATGTGCCACGGCAAACTCCCAAGAGCTTATATCTCCTTACTTCTTGTTTGTTTTTTACATTTAGTTTTTATTTATTATCACAGCAAATTGGATAAAAATACTGTGTTTTTTCTAGGTGTACGGAATCTGGTTCATTATATCAATGTATTGATCTATTCATCTTTGGATCCTTTCCCGTGTAGGTTATTACAGAGTGTTGAGTACACCTCTTTTAGCATTCCATAGGTATTTTGTGATTAGATATTTCATATGTATTACTACATGTCTGTTAACCCCCATATCCTAATTCATACATTCCTTACACCTTTCCATTTGGTTAAACATAATTTGGTTTTCTGAATCTATGAGTGTCCTTCTCTTGGAAATTATTTCATGGGTATCAATTTTTAGGTAACACCTATAAGTGATGTAATAGGATATCTGTCTTTCGTTTTCTTTCTTACTTCAGGTAGGGTGATTATCTCTAGATCCTTCTATGCTGGTGCCAACAGCATTGTTCCATGCTTTTCCATGGCTAATATTCCATTGTGTTCATGGACCACTTCTTCTTGGTGCATTTTTCTGTTGATGGACATTTTGGTTTCTTCCAGCTCTTGGCTATGGTACATGTTGCTGCAGTGAAGGATTGCCAGCCTGTGTCTTTTCGATTCAGGTCTACTCAGCGGATAGGCCCATCAGTGGGCCTACCAGATCACATAGTAGCTCAAGTTTTACCTTTAAACACACCTCCATTTTGTTCTCTGTACTGGCTGTTACCAGGTTACATCCCATCAGCAGCTAGAGGGTACACAGTTCTCTAAAAGCCCTTCAGCATTTATACTATGTAGACTTTTTTGCTGATGATCCTTCTGACGGCTGTGAGGTGAATGTGTTTCTAGACTGGATTTGCATGGCTTTATTAATTCCTGACGTTGAGCGTTTTTCCATGCCTTTTTCTATAACAAACAAAAGAGACAGAATATAAAATGTGCATAAAATATGCCTCTTGAAATTGTCGTTTTGAAATATGGATGTCTTTTGAGATTTTTGCTCGATTTATGACCGAAGGATTGTTTTGAGGACAGGTGTCATTTACAGGCCTGCAATTATTTTGACTATCAAGTAACCATTACAGCTGCAGTTAGAGCTGCTGTTGTGTGAAACGGCCACAAGGCGGCAGCAGTTCTCATTAACCAAATCTGGTTACTAGGGAAACAGAGCCTCAATGGAAGTCCTGTTCTAGGTTGCAAATTAGAATGGAATGGGCCAGGAAAAAGCCCCTTAAGTTTATATCTCACTAAATATTGTTCTTTATTTAAATTTAATTTTCATTGTTTATCACAGCAAGTGTGATTACAATGTTTTGCTTGTTTTAGGTGTGCAAGATGTGGTTGTTTTCCACATATACCTATCTCTTTTCTTCTTTGGATCCTTTTCCTATTTTAGGTTATGACACAATGTTGAGTAGTCTTCTCTTGGTATTCCGTAGGTCTTTGGTGATTATATACTTCACCTGTGTTTGTATATCTCTGTTAACTCTGACATCCTAATGTATCCAATCCTCACACCTTTCCATTGGTGAACCATAAGTTTGTTTAATGAATCTGTGATTGCCTTTCTCTGTGGAAATATCCTCACTGGTATCAATTTTTAGGTAACACCTATAAGTGATATCACAGGATACGTGTCTTTCGCTTTCTGACTTACTACAAGTTGCGTGATTACTTCTAGACTCATCTACAGTGATGCAAATGGCATTGTGTCATTGTTTTCCTTGGCTAATATTCCATCTGTACGTGGACCAGTTTTTCTTTGTCCACTCACCTGTTGATGGACTTTTGGGTTGCTTCCATGTCTTGGTTATTGTAACACTGCTGAAATGCACATTTGCCTGCCTGTGTCTTTCAACTATGTCTTCTTCGGTTATAGGCCCAGGAGAGGGCCTGTTGGATCATATGGTAGCAAAATGTTTACCTTGTAAAGGCGTCTCCATTCTGTTCTCATTAGTGGCTCTTACCAGGTTATGTTCCACTTAAATTTGAGGGTATGCCCTTGTCCACAACCCTTTCAGCATTTATTGTTTGTAGTTTTTCTGCTGATGTTTATTCTGACAGGTGTGAGCTGACACCTCTTTGAGGTTGGATTTGCATGCATCTCATAATCCCTTGAAATTGAACTTTCAGGCATGTCCTCTTTTTTTCAAGCTGTGAGTAGTGCTTACCTCTTCAAATGGTTTTCTTGAAGTATGTGTCACATTTTGAAATATTTTGGCCATTACCTCCCTGAAGACATTTTGAGGGCAGGTTTCATTTACAGCCCTCCAGTACTTGTGCATATGAAGTGACCATGAGCACAGGTTTTAAAGCTGCTGCTGCAGGTATCGGCCATTGGGCGGCAGCATTTCTCCTTTCCCCATTCTGGGAATTACGGAAGGAGTCCTTCCTGCCAGTGGTGTTCCTCCGTTATATATTAGAGAGGAATGTGCCCAGACAAACCCCCAAAAGCTGATGTCTCCTTACTTACGTTTGGTTTCTAAATTGAAAGTATATATATTTTTTTATTGGATAATATTCCATTGTGTACATGGACCACTTCTTCTTTGTGCCTTCCTCTGTTGACAGACATTTTTGTTGCTTCCAAGTGTTGGCTGTGGTAAATATTGCTGGAGTGCAGGATGGCCACCCTGTGTCTTTTGGATTCTCATCCTCTCAGGTGATAGGCCCAGCAGTGGGTATGCTTGATTGAATGGTAGCTCAATATTTACCTTATCAAGGCACCTCCTTTGTGTTTTCATTACTGGTTCTTACCATGTCCCACTTAGAAACGAGGGTGCGCATTTCTCCACAACCCCTTCAGCATTTATTGTTTGCAGAATTTTTGCTGATGGCCATTATGACTGGTGTGAGCTGATAGGTTTTTGTAATTAGGATTTGCATGTCTTTAATAATTCCTAATGTTCAGCATTTTTCCATGCTTTGTTTTCTTTCTGTTACACAAAAACAGAAAAAAACTGTGAGTACAATAAACCACTTGAAGTGGTCTTCTGGGAAGGCTGCCCTGTTTTGAATTTTTCGTCGATTTTTGACCCCAGGATTTTTTTGACAACAGGTGACATTTACAGGCTTGTAATGAGTGTGAATATTTAGTGACCACTACTACTGGCTTTAAAGGTGCTGTTGGGGGAAACGGCCACAAGGCGGCAGCATTTCTCCGTTCCCAAGACTGGTTTCTAGGGCAGCACAACATTTCTGGAAGTTGTGTTCCCAGGTTGTAAATTAGAATGGAATGTGCTAGGAAAAAAACCCATAAGTTAATATTCCATTATTTCTTTTTCGATTTTTTAGTCTTTTTAAATCGAGGTAATGTTTAGAATATTGTTTGTCCTACGTGTATACAATCTGGTTCATTTGTACATTACACACACACATACACACACACACACACACACACACACACACATACGTAATATATTCATGTGCAGGTACTCTTCCCATGTAAATTATTGCAGAGTGCTCCATTGACCTCCCTTGCTATATGGTCGGTCTGTTTGATAAATGTATTTAGTAGGTATTTGTACACATATGGTAACCCTAATCTTAATTTTCCATACCACCCACCTTTCCATTTACATAAGAATAGTTTGTTCTCTAAGTCTGTGAGTTTCTTTCTCTGTGAAAATGCTATCATATTTGTCAGTTGTTAGATAACACCTATAAGTGATATCATACTATATGTCTTTTTCTTTCTGACTTACGTCATGTTCTGAGATTATATCTAGGCTCATAAATGGTGCCTCAACGAGCAGTGTTTCACTGTTTTGCATGGCTAATATTCCATTATGTACATGGACCACTTCTTCTTTATCCATTCATCCATTGATGGACATTTTGGTTGCTTCCGTGTCTTGGCTATTGTGAAAAATCCTGCAGTGAAGCTGTTGCAGCCTGTGCCTTCTCGACTCTGGTATTTTCAGGTGAGAGGCTCAGCGGTGGGCCTGCTGAATGGAATGCTGGCTCAATTTTTACTTTTAAACACAGCTCCTTTCTGTTCTCACTATTGGCTCTTATCACTTTACATCTCACCAGCAGCTAGAGGGTACACAGTTCTCTAAAACCCCTTCCGCATTTATTGTTTGTAGACTTTTGGCTGATGGTAGTTGACGTGTGTGAGTTGAAATCTTTTTGTAGGCTAGATTTGCATGAGTTTAAAAATTTATGTTGTTGAGCTTTTATCCACTTTCCTTGTTTTTAGAAAAATAATGAGTAAAATTTACCTCTTCATACTAGCTCCTTGAAAATTTTGCCAGTTGTGAATTTTTGAGGGCAGTTGTCCTTTACTGTCCTGAGTCCTTGTGAATGTTAAGTGACCGTTAGCTGTGGTTTTAAAGCCGCTCTTGTGGGAAACGGCCACAAGGCGGCAGCATTTCTACATTTCCAACTCTGGGTTTTTGGGCAACAGAGGGTTCCTGGAAATCGTGTTTGTAAGCTGCAAATTAGAGCAGAATGTGCCACGGCAAACTCCCAAGAGCTTATATCTCCTTACTTCTTGTTTGTTTTTTACATTTAGTTTTTATTTATTATCACAGCAAATTGGATAAAAATACTGTGTTTTTTCTAGGTGTACGGAATCTGGTTCATTATATCAATGTATTGATCTATTCATCTTTGGATCCTTTCCCGTGTAGGTTATTACAGAGTGTTGAGTACACCTCTTTGAGCATTCCATAGGTATTTTGTGATTATATATTTCATATGTATTACTACATGTCTGTTAACCCCCATATCCTAATTCATACATTCCTTACACCTTTCCAATTGGTTTTCTGAATCTATGAGTGTCCTTCTCTTGGAAATTATTTCATGGGTATCAATTTTTAGGTAACACCTATAAGTGATGTAATAGGATATCTGTCTTTCGTTTTCTTTCTTACTTCAGGTAGGGTGATTATCTCTAGATCCTTCTATGCTGGTGCCAACAGCATTGTTCCATGCTTTTCCATGGCTAATATTCCATTGTGTTCATGGACCACTTCTTCTTGGTGCATTTTTCTGTTGATGGACATTTTGGTTTCTTCCAGCTCTTGGCTATGGTACATGTTGCTGCAGTGAAGGATTGCCAGCCTGTGTCTTTTCGATTCAGGTCTACTCAGCGGATAGGCCCATCAGTGGGCCTACCAGATCACATAGTAGCTCAAGTTTTACCTTTAAACACACCTCCATTTTGTTCTCTGTACTGGCTGTTACCAGGTTACATCCCATCAGCAGCTAGAGGGTACACAGTTCTCTAAAAGCCCTTCAGCATTTATACTATGTAGACTTTTTTGCTGATGATCCTTCTGACGGCTGTGAGGTGAATGTGTTTCTAGACTGGATTTGCATGGCTTTATTAATTCCTGACGTTGAGCGTTTTTCCATGCCTTTTTCTATAACAAACAAAAGAGACAGAATATAAAATGTGCATAAAATATGCCTCTTGAAATTGTCGTTTTGAAATATGGATGTCTTTTGAGATTTTTGCTCGATTTACGACCGAAGGATTGTTTTGAGGACAGGTGTCATTTACAGGCCTGCAATTATTTTGACTATCAAGTAACCATTACAGCTGCAGTTAGAGCTGCTGTTGTGTGAAACGGCCACAAGGCGGCAGCAGTTCTCATTAACCAAATCTGGTTACTAGGGAAACAGAGCCTCAATGGAAGTCCTGTTCTAGGTTGCAAATTAGAATGGAATGGGCCAGGAAAAAGCCCCTTAAGTTTATATCTCACTAAATATTGTTCTTTATTTAAATTTAATTTTCATTGTTTATCACAGCAAGTGTGATTACAATGTTTTGCTTGTTTTAGGTGTGCAAGATGTGGTTGTTTTCCACATATACCTATCTCTTTTCTTCTTTGGATCCTTTTCCTATTTTAGGTTATGACACAATGTTGAGTAGTCTTCTCTTGGTATTCCGTAGGTCTTTGGTGATTATATACTTCACCTGTGTTTGTATATCTCTGTTAACTCTGACATCCTAATGTATCCAATCCTCACACCTTTCCATTGGTGAACCATAAGTTTGTTTAATGAATCTGTGATTGCCTTTCTCTGTGGAAATATCCTCACTGGTATCAATTTTTAGGTAACACCTATAAGTGATATCACAGGATACGTGTCTTTCGCTTTCTGACTTACTACAAGTTGCGTGATTACTTCTAGACTCATCTACGGTGATGCAAATGGCATTGTGTCATTGTTTTCCTTGGCTAATATTCCATCTGTACGTGGACCAGTTTTTCTTTGTCCACTCACCTGTTGATGGACTTTTGGGTTGCTTCCATGTCTTGGTTATTGTAACACTGCTGAAATGCACATTTGCCTGCCTGTGTCTTTCAACTATGTCTTCTTCGGTTATAGGCCCAGGAGAGGGCCTGTTGGATCATATGGTAGCAAAATGTTTACCTTGTAAAGGCGTCTCCATTCTGTTCTCATTAGTGGCTCTTACCAGGTTATGTTCCACTTAAATTTGAGGGTATGCCCTTGTCCACAACCCTTTCAGCATTTATTGTTTGTAGTTTTTCTGCTGATGTTTATTCTGACAGGTGTGAGCTGACACCTCTTTGAGGTTGGATTTGCATGCATCTCATAATCCCTTGAAATTGAACTTTCAGGCATGTCCTCTTTTTTTTCAAGCTGTGAGTAGTGCTTACCTCTTCAAATGGTTTTCTTGAAGTATGTGTCACATTTTGAAATATTTTGGCCATTACCTCCCTGAAGACATTTTGAGGGCAGGTTTCATTTACAGCCCTCCAGTACTTGTGCATATGAAGTGACCATGAGCACAGGTTTTAAAGCTGCTGCTGCAGGTATCGGCCATTGGGCGGCAGCATTTCTCCTTTCCCCATTCTGGGAATTACGGAAGGAGTCCTTCCTGCCAGTGGTGTTCCTCCGTTATATATTAGAGAGGAATGTGCCCGGACAAACCCCCAAAAGCTGATGTCTCCTTACTTACGTTTGGTTTCTAAATTGAAAGTATATATATTTTTTTATTGGATAATATTCCATTGTGTACATGGACCACTTCTTCTTTGTGCCTTCCTCTGTTGACAGACATTTTTGTTGCTTCCAAGTGTTGGCTGTGGTAAATATTGCTGGAGTGCAGGATGGCCACCCTGTGTCTTTTGGATTCTCATCCTCTCAGGTGATAGGCCCAGCAGTGGGTATGCTTGATTGAATGGTAGCTCAATATTTACCTTATCAAGGCACCTCCTTTGTGTTTTCATTACTGGTTCTTACCATGTCCCACTTAGAAACGAGGGTGCGCATTTCTCCACAACCCCTTCAGCATTTATTGTTTGCAGAATTTTTGCTGATGGCCATTATGACTGGTGTGAGCTGATAGGTTTTTGTAATTTGGATTTGCATGTCTTTAATAATTCCTAATGTTCAGCATTTTTCCATGCTTTGTTTTCTTTCTGTTACACAAAAACAGAAAAAAACTGTGAGTACAATAAACCACTTGAAGTGGTCTTCTGGGAAGGCTGCCCTGTTTTGAATTTTTCGTCGATTTTTGACCCCAGGATTTTTTTGACAACAGGTGACATTTACAGGCTTGTAATGAGTGTGAATATTTAGTGACCACTACTACTGGCTTTAAAGGTGCTGTTGGGGGAAACGGCCACAAGGCGGCAGCATTTCTCCGTTCCCAAGACTGGTTTCTAGGGCAGCACAACATTTCTGGAAGTTGTGTTCCCAGGTTGTAAATTAGAATGGAATGTGCTAGGAAAAAAACCCATAAGTTAATATTCCATTATTTCTTTTTCGATTTTTTAGTCTTTTTAAATCGAGGTAATGTTTAGAATATTGTTTGTCCTACGTGTATACAATCTGGTTCATTTGTACATTACACACACACATACACACACACACACACACACACACACATACGTAATATATTCATGTGCAGGTACTCTTCCCATGTAAATTATTGCAGAGTGCTCCATTGACCTCCCTTGCTATATGGTCGGTCTGTTTGATAAATGTATTTAGTAGGTATTTGTACACATATGGTAACCCTAATCTTAATTTTCCATACCACCCACCTTTCCATTTACATAAGAATAGTTTGTTCTCTAAGTCTGTGAGTTTCTTTCTCTGTGAAAATGCTATCATATTTGTCAGTTGTTAGATAACACCTATAAGTGATATCATACTATATGTCTTTTTCTTTCTGACTTACGTCATGTTCTGAGATTATATCTAGGCTCATAAATGGTGCCTCAACGAGCAGTGTTTCACTGTTTTGCATGGCTAATATTCCATTATGTACATGGACCACTTCTTCTTTATCCATTCATCCATTGATGGACATTTTGGTTGCTTCCGTGTCTTGGCTATTGTGAAAAATCCTGCAGTGAAGCTGTTGCAGCCTGTGTCTTCTCGACTCTGGTATTTTCAGGTGAGAGGCTCAGCGGTGGGCCTGCTGAATGGAATGCTGGCTCAATTTTTACTTTTAAACACAGCTCCTTTCTGTTCTCACTATTGGCTCTTATCACTTTACATCTCACCAGCAGCTAGAGGGTACACAGTTCTCTAAAACCCCTTCCGCATTTATTGTTTGTAGACTTTTGGCTGATGGTAGTTGACGTGTGTGAGTTGAAATCTTTTTGTAGGCTAGATTTGCATGAGTTTAAAAATTTATGTTGTTGAGCTTTTATCCACTTTCCTTGTTTTTAGAAAAATAATGAGTAAAATTTACCTCTTCATACTAGCTCCTTGAAAATTTTGCCAGTTGTGAATTTTTGAGGGCAGTTGTCCTTTACTGTCCTGAGTCCTTGTGAATGTTAAGTGACCGTTAGCTGTGGTTTTAAAGCCGCTCTTGTGGGAAACGGCCACAAGGCGGCAGCATTTCTACATTTCCAACTCTGGGTTTTTGGGCAACAGAGGGTTCCTGGAAATCGTGTTTGTAAGCTGCAAATTAGAGCAGAATGTGCCACGGCAAACTCCCAAGAGCTTATATCTCCTTACTTCTTGTTTGTTTTTTACATTTAGTTTTTATTTATTATCACAGCAAATTGGATAAAAATACTGTGTTTTTTCTAGGTGTACGGAATCTGGTTCATTATATCAATGTATTGATCTATTCATCTTTGGATCCTTTCCCGTGTAGGTTATTACAGAGTGTTGAGTACACCTCTTTTAGCATTCCATAGGTATTTTGTGATTATATATTTCATATGTATTACTACATGTCTGTTAACCCCCATATCCTAATTCATACATTCCTTACACCTTTCCAGTTGGTTTTCTGAATCTATGAGTGTCCTTCTCTTGGAAATTATTTCATGGGTATCAATTTTTAGGTAACACCTATAAGTGATGTAATAGGATATCTGTCTTTCGTTTTCTTTCTTACTTCAGGTAGGGTGATTATCTCTAGATCCTTCTATGCTGGTGCCAACAGCATTGTTCCATGCTTTTCCATGGCTAATATTCCATTGTGTTCATGGACCACTTCTTCTTGGTGCATTTTTCTGTTGATGGACATTTTGGTTTCTTCCAGCTCTTGGCTATGGTACATGTTGCTGCAGTGAAGGATTGCCAGCCTGTGTCTTTTCGATTCAGGTCTACTCAGCGGATAGGCCCATCAGTGGGCCTACCAGATCACATAGTAGCTCAAGTTTTACCTTTAAACACACCTCCATTTTGTTCTCTGTACTGGCTGTTACCAGGTTACATCCCATCAGCAGCTAGAGGGTACACAGTTCTCTAAAAGCCCTTCAGCATTTATACTATGTAGACTTTTTTGCTGATGATCCTTCTGACGGCTGTGAGGTGAATGTGTTTCTAGACTGGATTTGCATGGCTTTATTAATTCCTGACGTTGAGCGTTTTTCCATGCCTTTTTCTATAACAAACAAAAGAGACAGAATATAAAATGTGCATAAAATATGCCTCTTGAAATTGTCGTTTTGAAATATGGATGTCTTTTGAGATTTTTGCTCGATTTACGACCGAAGGATTGTTTTGAGGACAGGTGTCATTTACAGGCCTGCAATTATTTTGACTATCAAGTAACCATTACAGCTGCAGTTAGAGCTGCTGTTGTGTGAAACGGCCACAAGGCGGCAGCAGTTCTCATTAACCAAATCTGGTTACTAGGGAAACAGAGCCTCAATGGAAGTCCTGTTCTAGGTTGCAAATTAGAATGGAATGGGCCAGGAAAAAGCCCCTTAAGTTTATATCTCACTAAATATTGTTCTTTATTTAAATTTAATTTTCATTGTTTATCACAGCAAGTGTGATTACAATGTTTTGCTTGTTTTAGGTGTGCAAGATGTGGTTGTTTTCCACATATACCTATCTCTTTTCTTCTTTGGATCCTTTTCCTATTTTAGGTTATGACACAATGTTGAGTAGTCTTCTCTTGGTATTCCGTAGGTCTTTGGTGATTATATACTTCACCTGTGTTTGTATATCTCTGTTAACTCTGACATCCTAATGTATCCAATCCTCACACCTTTCCATTGGTGAACCATAAGTTTGTTTAATGAATCTGTGATTGCCTTTCTCTGTGGAAATATCCTCACTGGTATCAATTTTTAGGTAACACCTATAAGTGATATCACAGGATACGTGTCTTTCGCTTTCTGACTTACTACAAGTTGCGTGATTACTTCTAGACTCATCTACGGTGATGCAAATGGCATTGTGTCATTGTTTTCCTTGGCTAATATTCCATCTGTACGTGGACCAGTTTTTCTTTGTCCACTCACCTGTTGATGGACTTTTGGGTTGCTTCCATGTCTTGGTTATTGTAACACTGCTGAAATGCACATTTGCCTGCCTGTGTCTTTCAACTATGTCTTCTTCGGTTATAGGCCCAGGAGAGGGCCTGTTGGATCATATGGTAGCAAAATGTTTACCTTGTAAAGGCGTCTCCATTCTGTTCTCATTAGTGGCTCTTACCAGGTTATGTTCCACTTAAATTTGAGGGTATGCCCTTGTCCACAACCCTTTCAGCATTTATTGTTTGTAGTTTTTCTGCTGATGTTTATTCTGACAGGTGTGAGCTGACACCTCTTTGAGGTTGGATTTGCATGCATCTCATAATCCCTTGAAATTGAACTTTCAGGCATGTCCTCTTTTTTTTCAAGCTGTGAGTAGCGCTTACCTCTTCAAATGGTTTTCTTGAAGTATGTGTCACATTTTGAAATATTTTGGCCATTACCTCCCTGAAGACATTTTGAGGGCAGGTTTCATTTACAGCCCTCCAGTACTTGTGCATATGAAGTGACCATGAGCACAGGTTTTAAAGCTGCTGCTGCAGGTATCGGCCATTGGGCGGCAGCATTTCTCCTTTCCCCATTCTGGGAATTACGGAAGGAGTCCTTCCTGCCAGTGGTGTTCCTCCGTTATATATTAGAGAGGAATGTGCCCGGACAAACCCCCAAAAGCTGATGTCTCCTTACTTACGTTTGGTTTCTAAATTGAAAGTATATATATTTTTTTATTGGATAATATTCCATTGTGTACATAGACCACTTCTTCTTTGTGCCTTCCTCTGTTGACAGACATTTTTGTTGCTTCCAAGTGTTGGCTGTGGTAAATATTGCTGGAGTGCAGGATGGCCACCCTGTGTCTTTTGGATTCTCATCCTCTCAGGTGATAGGCCCAGCAGTGGGTATGCTTGATTGAATGGTAGCTCAATATTTACCTTATCAAGGCACCTCCTTTGTGTTTTCATTACTGGTTCTTACCATGTCCCACTTAGAAACGAGGGTGCGCATTTCTCCACAACCCCTTCAGCATTTATTGTTTGCAGAATTTTTGCTGATGGCCATTATGACTGGTGTGAGCTGATAGGTTTTTGTAATTTGGATTTGCATGTCTTTAATAATTCCTAATGTTCAGCATTTTTCCATGCTTTGTTTTCTTTCTGTTACACAAAAACAGAAAAAAACTGTGAGTACAATAAACCACTTGAAGTGGTCTTCTGGGAAGGCTGCCCTGTTTTGAATTTTTCGTCGATTTTTGACCCCAGGATTTTTTTGACAACAGGTGACATTTACAGGCTTGTAATGAGTGTGAATATTTAGTGACCACTACTACTGGCTTTAAAGGTGCTGTTGGGGGAAACGGCCACAAGGCGGCAGCATTTCTCCGTTCCCAAGACTGGTTTCTAGGGCAGCACAACATTTCTGGAAGTTGTGTTCCCAGGTTGTAAATTAGAATGGAATGTGCTAGGAAAAAAACCCATAAGTTAATATTCCATTATTTCTTTTTCGATTTTTTAGTCTTTTTAAATCGAGGTAATGTTTAGAATATTGTTTGTCCTACGTGTATACAATCTGGTTCATTTGTACATTACACACACACATACACACACACACACACACACACACACACACACATACGTAATATATTCATGTGCAGGTACTCTTCCCATGTAAATTATTGCAGAGTGCTCCATTGACCTCCCTTGCTATATGGTTGGTCTGTTTGATAAATGTATTTAGTAGGTATTTGTACACATATGGTAACCCTAATCTTAATTTTCCATACCACCCACCTTTCCATTTACATAAGAATAGTTTGTTCTCTAAGTCTGTGAGTTTCTTTCTCTGTGAAAATGCTATCATATTTGTCAGTTGTTAGATAACACCTATAAGTGATATCATACTATATGTCTTTTTCTTTCTGACTTACGTCATGTTCTGAGATTATATCTAGGCTCATAAATGGTGCCTCAACGAGCAGTGTTTCACTGTTTTGCATGGCTAATATTCCATTATGTACATGGACCACTTCTTCTTTATCCATTCATCCATTGATGGACATTTTGGTTGCTTCCGTGTCTTGGCTATTGTGAAAAATCCTGCAGTGAAGCTGTTGCAGCCTGTGCCTTCTCGACTCTGGTATTTTCAGGTGAGAGGCTCAGCGGTGGGCCTGCTGAATGGAATGCTGGCTCAATTTTTACTTTTAAACACAGCTCCTTTCTGTTCTCACTATTGGCTCTTATCACTTTACATCTCACCAGCAGCTAGAGGGTACACAGTTCTCTAAAACCCCTTCCGCATTTATTGTTTGTAGACTTTTGGCTGATGGTAGTTGACGTGTGTGAGTTGAAATCTTTTTGTAGGCTAGATTTGCATGAGTTTAAAAATTTATGTTGTTGAGCTTTTATCCATTTTCCTTGTTTTTAGAAAAATAATGAGTAAAATTTACCTCTTCATACTAGCTCCTTGAAAATTTTGCCAGTTGTGAATTTTTGAGGGCAGTTGTCCTTTACTGTCCTGAGTCCTTGTGAATGTTAAGTGACCGTTAGCTGTGGTTTTAAAGCCGCTCTTGTGGGAAACGGCCACAAGGCGGCAGCATTTCTACATTTCCAACTCTGGGTTTTTGGGCAACAGAGGGTTCCTGGAAATCGTGTTTGTAAGCTGCAAATTAGAGCAGAATGTGCCACGGCAAACTCCCAAGAGCTTATATCTCCTTACTTCTTGTTTGTTTTTTACATTTAGTTTTTATTTATTATCACAGCAAATTGGATAAAAATACTGTGTTTTTTCTAGGTGTACGGAATCTGGTTCATTATATCAATGTATTGATCTATTCATCTTTGGATCCTTTCCCGTGTAGGTTATTACAGAGTGTTGAGTACACCTCTTTTAGCATTCCATAGGTATTTTGTGATTAGATATTTCATATGTATTACTACATGTCTGTTAACCCCCATATCCTAATTCATACATTCCTTACACCTTTCCATTTGGTTAAACATAATTTGGTTTTCTGAATCTATGAGTGTCCTTCTCTTGGAAATTATTTCATGGGTATCAATTTTTAGGTAACACCTATAAGTGATGTAATAGGATATCTGTCTTTCGTTTTCTTTCTTACTTCAGGTAGGGTGATTATCTCTAGATCCTTCTATGCTGGTGCCAACAGCATTGTTCCATGCTTTTCCATGGCTAATATTCCATTGTGTTCATGGACCACTTCTTCTTGGTGCATTTTTCTGTTGATGGACATTTTGGTTTCTTCCAGCTCTTGGCTATGGTACATGTTGCTGCAGTGAAGGATTGCCAGCCTGTGTCTTTTCGATTCAGGTCTACTCAGCGGATAGGCCCATCAGTGGGCCTACCAGATCACATAGTAGCTCAAGTTTTACCTTTAAACACACCTCCATTTTGTTCTCTGTACTGGCTGTTACCAGGTTACATCCCATCAGCAGCTAGAGGGTACACAGTTCTCTAAAAGCCCTTCAGCATTTATACTATGTAGACTTTTTTGCTGATGATCCTTCTGACGGCTGTGAGGTGAATGTGTTTCTAGACTGGATTTGCATGGCTTTATTAATTCCTGACGTTGAGCGTTTTTCCATGCCTTTTTCTATAACAAACAAAAGAGACAGAATATAAAATGTGCATAAAATATGCCTCTTGAAATTGTCGTTTTGAAATATGGATGTCTTTTGAGATTTTTGCTCGATTTACGACCGAAGGATTGTTTTGAGGACAGGTGTCATTTACAGGCCTGCAATTATTTTGACTATCAAGTAACCATTACAGCTGCAGTTAGAGCTGCTGTTGTGTGAAACGGCCACAAGGCGGCAGCAGTTCTCATTAACCAAATCTGGTTACTAGGGAAACAGAGCCTCAATGGAAGTCCTGTTCTAGGTTGCAAATTAGAATGGAATGGGCCAGGAAAAAGCCCCTTAAGTTTATATCTCACTAAATATTGTTCTTTATTTAAATTTAATTTTCATTGTTTATCACAGCAAGTGTGATTACAATGTTTTGCTTGTTTTAGGTGTGCAAGATGTGGTTGTTTTCCACATATACCTATCTCTTTTCTTCTTTGGATCCTTTTCCCATTTTAGGTTATGACACAATGTTGAGTAGTCTTCTCTTGGTATTCCGTAGGTCTTTGGTGATTATATACTTCACCTGTGTTTGTATATCTCTGTTAACTCTGACATCCTAATGTATCCAATCCTCACACCTTTCCATTGGTGAACCATAAGTTTGTTTAATGAATCTGTGATTGCCTTTCTCTGTGGAAATATCCTCACTGGTATCAATTTTTAGGTAACACCTATAAGTGATATCACAGGATACGTGTCTTTCGCTTTCTGACTTACTACAAGTTGCGTGATTACTTCTAGACTCATCTACGGTGATGCAAATGGCATTGTGTCATTGTTTTCCTTGGCTAATATTCCATCTGTACGTGGACCAGTTTTTCTTTGTCCACTCACCTGTTGATGGACTTTTGGGTTGCTTCCATGTCTTGGTTATTGTAACACTGCTGAAATGCACATTTGCCTGCCTGTGTCTTTCAACTATGTCTTCTTCGGTTATAGGCCCAGGAGAGGGCCTGTTGGATCATATGGTAGCAAAATGTTTACCTTGTAAAGGCGTCTCCATTCTGTTCTCATTAGTGGCTCTTACCAGGTTATGTTCCACTTAAATTTGAGGGTATGCCCTTGTCCACAACCCTTTCAGCATTTATTGTTTGTAGTTTTTCTGCTGATGTTTATTCTGACAGGTGTGAGCTGACACCTCTTTGAGGTTGGATTTGCATGCATCTCATAATCCCTTGAAATTGAACTTTCAGGCATGTCCTCTTTTTTTTCAAGCTGTGAGTAGCGCTTACCTCTTCAAATGGTTTTCTTGAAGTATGTGTCACATTTTGAAATATTTTGGCCATTACCTCCCTGAAGACATTTTGAGGGCAGGTTTCATTTACAGCCCTCCAGTACTTGTGCATATGAAGTGACCATGAGCACAGGTTTTAAAGCTGCTGCTGCAGGTATCGGCCATTGGGCGGCAGCATTTCTCCTTTCCCCATTCTGGGAATTACGGAAGGAGTCCTTCCTGCCAGTGGTGTTCCTCCGTTATATATTAGAGAGGAATGTGCCCGGACAAACCCCCAAAAGCTGATGTCTCCTTACTTACGTTTGGTTTCTAAATTGAAAGTATATATATTTTTTTATTGGGTAATATTCCATTGTGTACATGGACCACTTCTTCTTTGTGCCTTCCTCTGTTGACAGACATTTTTGTTGCTTCCAAGTGTTGGCTGTGGTAAATATTGCTGGAGTGCAGGATGGCCACCCTGTGTCTTTTGGATTCTCATCCTCTCAGGTGATAGGCCCAGCAGTGGGTATGCTTGATTGAATGGTAGCTCAATATTTACCTTATCAAGGCACCTCCTTTGTGTTTTCATTACTGGTTCTTACCATGTCCCACTTAGAAACGAGGGTGCGCATTTCTCCACAACCCCTTCAGCATTTATTGTTTGCAGAATTTTTGCTGATGGCCATTATGACTGGTGTGAGCTGATAGGTTTTTGTAATTAGGATTTGCATGTCTTTAATAATTCCTAATGTTCAGCATTTTTCCATGCTTTGTTTTCTTTCTGTTACACAAAAACAGAAAAAAACTGTGAGTACAATAAACCACTTGAAGTGGTCTTCTGGGAAGGCTGCCCTGTTTTGAATTTTTCGTCGATTTTTGACCCCAGGATTTTTTTGACAACAGGTGACATTTACAGGCTTGTAATGAGTGTGAATATTTAGTGACCACTACTACTGGCTTTAAAGGTGCTGTTGGGGGAAACGGCCACAAGGCGGCAGCATTTCTCCGTTCCCAAGACTGGTTTCTAGGGCAGCACAACATTTCTGGAAGTTGTGTTCCCAGGTTGTAAATTAGAATGGAATGTGCTAGGAAAAAAACCCATAAGTTAATATTCCATTATTTCTTTTTCGATTTTTTAGTCTTTTTAAATCGAGGTAATGTTTAGAATATTGTTTGTCCTACGTGTATACAATCTGGTTCATTTGTACATTACACACACACATACACACACACACACACACACACACACACACACACATATGTAATATATTCATGTGCAGGTACTCTTCCCATGTAAATTATTGCAGAGTGCTCCATTGACCTCCCTTGCTATATGGTCGGTCTGTTTGATAAATGTATTTAGTAGGTATTTGTACACATATGGTAACCCTAATCTTAATTTTCCATACCACCCACCTTTCCATTTACATAAGAATAGTTTGTTCTCTAAGTCTGTGAGTTTCTTTCTCTGTGAAAATGCTATCATATTTGTCAGTTGTTAGATAACACCTATAAGTGATATCATACTATATGTCTTTTTCTTTCTGACTTACGTCATGTTCTGAGATTATATCTAGGCTCATAAATGGTGCCTCAACGAGCAGTGTTTCACTGTTTTGCATGGCTAATATTCCATTATGTACATGGACCACTTCTTCTTTATCCATTCATCCATTGATGGACATTTTGGTTGCTTCCGTGTCTTGGCTATTGTGAAAAATCCTGCAGTGAAGCTGTTGCAGCCTGTGCCTTCTCGACTCTGGTATTTTCAGGTGAGAGGCTCAGCGGTGGGCCTGCTGAATGGAATGCTGGCTCAATTTTTACTTTTAAACACAGCTCCTTTCTGTTCTCACTATTGGCTCTTATCACTTTACATCTCACCAGCAGCTAGAGGGTACACAGTTCTCTAAAACCCCTTCCGCATTTATTGTTTGTAGACTTTTGGCTGATGGTAGTTGACGTGTGTGAGTTGAAATCTTTTTGTAGGCTAGATTTGCATGAGTTTAAAAATTTATGTTGTTGAGCTTTTATCCATTTTCCTTGTTTTTAGAAAAATAATGAGTAAAATTTACCTCTTCATACTAGCTCCTTGAAAATTTTGCCAGTTGTGAATTTTTGAGGGCAGTTGTCCTTTACTGTCCTGAGTCCTTGTGAATGTTAAGTGACCGTTAGCTGTGGTTTTAAAGCCGCTCTTGTGGGAAACGGCCACAAGGCGGCAGCATTTCTACATTTCCAACTCTGGGTTTTTGGGCAACAGAGGGTTCCTGGAAATCGTGTTTGTAAGCTGCAAATTAGAGCAGAATGTGCCACGGCAAACTCCCAAGAGCTTATATCTCCTTACTTCTTGTTTGTTTTTTACATTTAGTTTTTATTTATTATCACAGCAAATTGGATAAAAATACTGTGTTTTTTCTAGGTGTACGGAATCTGGTTCATTATATCAATGTATTGATCTATTCATCTTTGGATCCTTTCCCGTGTAGGTTATTACAGAGTGTTGAGTACACCTCTTTGAGCATTCCATAGGTATTTTGTGATTATATATTTCATATGTATTACTACATGTCTGTTAACCCCCATATCCTAATTCATACATTCCTTACACCTTTCCAATTGGTTTTCTGAATCTATGAGTGTCCTTCTCTTGGAAATTATTTCATGGGTATCAATTTTTAGGTAACACCTATAAGTGATGTAATAGGATATCTGTCTTTCGTTTTCTTTCTTACTTCAGGTAGGGTGATTATCTCTAGATCCTTCTATGCTGGTGCCAACAGCATTGTTCCATGCTTTTCCATGGCTAATATTCCATTGTGTTCATGGACCACTTCTTCTTGGTGCATTTTTCTGTTGATGGACATTTTGGTTTCTTCCAGCTCTTGGCTATGGTACATGTTGCTGCAGTGAAGGATTGCCAGCCTGTGTCTTTTCGATTCAGGTCTACTCAGCGGATAGGCCCATCAGTGGGCCTACCAGATCACATAGTAGCTCAAGTTTTACCTTTAAACACACCTCCATTTTGTTCTCTGTACTGGCTGTTACCAGGTTACATCCCATCAGCAGCTAGAGGGTACACAGTTCTCTAAAAGCCCTTCAGCATTTATACTATGTAGACTTTTTTGCTGATGATCCTTCTGACGGCTGTGAGGTGAATGTGTTTCTAGACTGGATTTGCATGGCTTTATTAATTCCTGACGTTGAGCGTTTTTCCATGCCTTTTTCTATAACAAACAAAAGAGACAGAATATAAAATGTGCATAAAATATGCCTCTTGAAATTGTCGTTTTGAAATATGGATGTCTTTTGAGATTTTTGCTCGATTTATGACCGAAGGATTGTTTTGAGGACAGGTGTCATTTACAGGCCTGCAATTATTTTGACTATCAAGTAACCATTACAGCTGCAGTTAGAGCTGCTGTTGTGTGAAACGGCCACAAGGCGGCAGCAGTTCTCATTAACCAAATCTGGTTACTAGGGAAACAGAGCCTCAATGGAAGTCCTGTTCTAGGTTGCAAATTAGAATGGAATGGGCCAGGAAAAAGCCCCTTAAGTTTATATCTCACTAAATATTGTTCTTTATTTAAATTTAATTTTCATTGTTTATCACAGCAAGTGTGATTACAATGTTTTGCTTGTTTTAGGTGTGCAAGATGTGGTTGTTTTCCACATATACCTATCTCTTTTCTTCTTTGGATCCTTTTCCTATTTTAGGTTATGACACAATGTTGAGTAGTCTTCTCTTGGTATTCCGTAGGTCTTTGGTGATTATATACTTCACCTGTGTTTGTATATCTCTGTTAACTCTGACATCCTAATGTATCCAATCCTCACACCTTTCCATTGGTGAACCATAAGTTTGTTTAATGAATCTGTGATTGCCTTTCTCTGTGGAAATATCCTCACTGGTATCAATTTTTAGGTAACACCTATAAGTGATATCACAGGATACGTGTCTTTCGCTTTCTGACTTACTACAAGTTGCGTGATTACTTCTAGACTCATCTACAGTGATGCAAATGGCATTGTGTCATTGTTTTCCTTGGCTAATATTCCATCTGTACGTGGACCAGTTTTTCTTTGTCCACTCACCTGTTGATGGACTTTTGGGTTGCTTCCATGTCTTGGTTATTGTAACACTGCTGAAATGCACATTTGCCTGCCTGTGTCTTTCAACTATGTCTTCTTCGGTTATAGGCCCAGGAGAGGGCCTGTTGGATCATATGGTAGCAAAATGTTTACCTTGTAAAGGCGTCTCCATTCTGTTCTCATTAGTGGCTCTTACCAGGTTATGTTCCACTTAAATTTGAGGGTATGCCCTTGTCCACAACCCTTTCAGCATTTATTGTTTGTAGTTTTTCTGCTGATGTTTATTCTGACAGGTGTGAGCTGACACCTCTTTGAGGTTGGATTTGCATGCATCTCATAATCCCTTGAAATTGAACTTTCAGGCATGTCCTCTTTTTTTCAAGCTGTGAGTAGTGCTTACCTCTTCAAATGGTTTTCTTGAAGTATGTGTCACATTTTGAAATATTTTGGCCATTACCTCCCTGAAGACATTTTGAGGGCAGGTTTCATTTACAGCCCTCCAGTACTTGTGCATATGAAGTGACCATGAGCACAGGTTTTAAAGCTGCTGCTGCAGGTATCGGCCATTGGGCGGCAGCATTTCTCCTTTCCCCATTCTGGGAATTACGGAAGGAGTCCTTCCTGCCAGTGGTGTTCCTCCATTATATATTAGAGAGGAATGTGCCCAGACAAACCCCCAAAAGCTGATGTCTCCTTACTTACGTTTGGTTTCTAAATTGAAAGTATATATATTTTTTTATTGGATAATATTCCATTGTGTACATGGACCACTTCTTCTTTGTGCCTTCCTCTGTTGACAGACATTTTTGTTGCTTCCAAGTGTTGGCTGTGGTAAATATTGCTGGAGTGCAGGATGGCCACCCTGTGTCTTTTGGATTCTCATCCTCTCAGGTGATAGGCCCAGCAGTGGGTATGCTTGATTGAATGGTAGCTCAATATTTACCTTATCAAGGCACCTCCTTTGTGTTTTCATTACTGGTTCTTACCATGTCCCACTTAGAAACGAGGGTGCGCATTTCTCCACAACCCCTTCAGCATTTATTGTTTGCAGAATTTTTGCTGATGGCCATTATGACTGGTGTGAGCTGATAGGTTTTTGTAATTAGGATTTGCATGTCTTTAATAATTCCTAATGTTCAGCATTTTTCCATGCTTTGTTTTCTTTCTGTTACACAAAAACAGAAAAAAACTGTGAGTACAATAAACCACTTGAAGTGGTCTTCTGGGAAGGCTGCCCTGTTTTGAATTTTTCGTCGATTTTTGACCCCAGGATTTTTTTGACAACAGGTGACATTTACAGGCTTGTAATGAGTGTGAATATTTAGTGACCACTACTACTGGCTTTAAAGGTGCTGTTGGGGGAAACGGCCACAAGGCGGCAGCATTTCTCCGTTCCCAAGACTGGTTTCTAGGGCAGCACAACATTTCTGGAAGTTGTGTTCCCAGGTTGTAAATTAGAATGGAATGTGCTAGGAAAAAAACCCATAAGTTAATATTCCATTATTTCTTTTTCGATTTTTTAGTCTTTTTAAATCGAGGTAATGTTTAGAATATTGTTTGTCCTACGTGTATACAATCTGGTTCATTTGTACATTACACACACACATACACACACACACACACACACACACACACACATACGTAATATATTCATGTGCAGGTACTCTTCCCATGTAAATTATTGCAGAGTGCTCCATTGACCTCCCTTGCTATATGGTCGGTCTGTTTGATAAATGTATTTAGTAGGTATTTGTACACATATGGTAACCCTAATCTTAATTTTCCATACCACCCACCTTTCCATTTACATAAGAATAGTTTGTTCTCTAAGTCTGTGAGTTTCTTTCTCTGTGAAAATGCTATCATATTTGTCAGTTGTTAGATAACACCTATAAGTGATATCATACTATATGTCTTTTTCTTTCTGACTTACGTCATGTTCTGAGATTATATCTAGGCTCATAAATGGTGCCTCAACGAGCAGTGTTTCACTGTTTTGCATGGCTAATATTCCATTATGTACATGGACCACTTCTTCTTTATCCATTCATCCATTGATGGACATTTTGGTTGCTTCCGTGTCTTGGCTATTGTGAAAAATCCTGCAGTGAAGCTGTTGCAGCCTGTGCCTTCTCGACTCTGGTATTTTCAGGTGAGAGGCTCAGCGGTGGGCCTGCTGAATGGAATGCTGGCTCAATTTTTACTTTTAAACACAGCTCCTTTCTGTTCTCACTATTGGCTCTTATCACTTTACATCTCACCAGCAGCTAGAGGGTACACAGTTCTCTAAAACCCCTTCCGCATTTATTGTTTGTAGACTTTTGGCTGATGGTAGTTGACGTGTGTGAGTTGAAATCTTTTTGTAGGCTAGATTTGCATGAGTTTAAAAATTTATGTTGTTGAGCTTTTATCCACTTTCCTTGTTTTTAGAAAAATAATGAGTAAAATTTACCTCTTCATACTAGCTCCTTGAAAATTTTGCCAGTTGTGAATTTTTGAGGGCAGTTGTCCTTTACTGTCCTGAGTCCTTGTGAATGTTAAGTGACCGTTAGCTGTGGTTTTAAAGCCGCTCTTGTGGGAAACGGCCACAAGGCGGCAGCATTTCTACATTTCCAACTCTGGGTTTTTGGGCAACAGAGGGTTCCTGGAAATCGTGTTTGTAAGCTGCAAATTAGAGCAGAATGTGCCACGGCAAACTCCCAAGAGCTTATATCTCCTTACTTCTTGTTTGTTTTTTACATTTAGTTTTTATTTATTATCACAGCAAATTGGATAAAAATACTGTGTTTTTTCTAGGTGTACGGAATCTGGTTCATTATATCAATGTATTGATCTATTCATCTTTGGATCCTTTCCCGTGTAGGTTATTACAGAGTGTTGAGTACACCTCTTTTAGCATTCCATAGGTATTTTGTGATTATATATTTCATATGTATTACTACATGTCTGTTAACCCCCATATCCTAATTCATACATTCCTTACACCTTTCCAATTGGTTTTCTGAATCTATGAGTGTCCTTCTCTTGGAAATTATTTCATGGGTATCAATTTTTAGGTAACACCTATAAGTGATGTAATAGGATATCTGTCTTTCGTTTTCTTTCTTACTTCAGGTAGGGTGATTATCTCTAGATCCTTCTATGCTGGTGCCAACAGCATTGTTCCATGCTTTTCCATGGCTAATATTCCATTGTGTTCATGGACCACTTCTTCTTGGTGCATTTTTCTGTTGATGGACATTTTGGTTTCTTCCAGCTCTTGGCTATGGTACATGTTGCTGCAGTGAAGGATTGCCAGCCTGTGTCTTTTCGATTCAGGTCTACTCAGCGGATAGGCCCATCAGTGGGCCTACCAGATCACATAGTAGCTCAAGTTTTACCTTTAAACACACCTCCATTTTGTTCTCTGTACTGGCTGTTACCAGGTTACATCCCATCAGCAGCTAGAGGGTACACAGTTCTCTAAAAGCCCCTCAGCATTTATACTATGTAGACTTTTTTGCTGATGATCCTTCTGACGGCTGTGAGGTGAATGTGTTTCTAGACTGGATTTGCATGGCTTTATTAATTCCTGACGTTGAGCGTTTTTCCATGCCTTTTTCTATAACAAACAAAAGAGACAGAATATAAAATGTGCATAAAATATGCCTCTTGAAATTGTCGTTTTGAAATATGGATGTCTTTTGAGATTTTTGCTCGATTTACGACCGAAGGATTGTTTTGAGGACAGGTGTCATTTACAGGCCTGCAATTATTTTGACTATCAAGTAACCATTACAGCTGCAGTTAGAGCTGCTGTTGTGTGAAACGGCCACAAGGCGGCAGCAGTTCTCATTAACCAAATCTGGTTACTAGGGAAACAGAGCCTCAATGGAAGTCCTGTTCTAGGTTGCAAATTAGAATGGAATGGGCCAGGAAAAAGCCCCTTAAGTTTATATCTCACTAAATATTGTTCTTTATTTAAATTTAATTTTCATTGTTTATCACAGCAAGTGTGATTACAATGTTTTGCTTGTTTTAGGTGTGCAAGATGTGGTTGTTTTCCACATATACCTATCTCTTTTCTTCTTTGGATCCTTTTCCTATTTTAGGTTATGACACAATGTTGAGTAGTCTTCTCTTGGTATTCCGTAGGTCTTTGGTGATTATATACTTCACCTGTGTTTGTATATCTCTGTTAACTCTGACATCCTAATGTATCCAATCCTCACACCTTTCCATTGGTGAACCATAAGTTTGTTTAATGAATCTGTGATTGCCTTTCTCTGTGGAAATATCCTCACTGGTATCAATTTTTAGGTAACACCTATAAGTGATATCACAGGATACGTGTCTTTCGCTTTCTGACTTACTACAAGTTGCGTGATTACTTCTAGACTCATCTACGGTGATGCAAATGGCATTGTGTCATTGTTTTCCTTGGCTAATATTCCATCTGTACGTGGACCAGTTTTTCTTTGTCCACTCACCTGTTGATGGACTTTTGGGTTGCTTCCATGTCTTGGTTATTGTAACACTGCTGAAATGCACATTTGCCTGCCTGTGTCTTTCAACTATGTCTTCTTCGGTTATAGGCCCAGGAGAGGGCCTGTTGGATCATATGGTAGCAAAATGTTTACCTTGTAAAGGCGTCTCCATTCTGTTCTCATTAGTGGCTCTTACCAGGTTATGTTCCACTTAAATTTGAGGGTATGCCCTTGTCCACAACCCTTTCAGCATTTATTGTTTGTAGTTTTTCTGCTGATGTTTATTCTGACAGGTGTGAACTGACACCTCTTTGAGGTTGGATTTGCATGCATCTCATAATCCCTTGAAATTGAACTTTCAGGCATGTCCTCTTTTTTTTCAAGCTGTGAGTAGCGCTTACCTCTTCAAATGGTTTTCTTGAAGTATGTGTCACATTTTGAAATATTTTGGCCATTACCTCCCTGAAGACATTTTGAGGGCAGGTTTCATTTACAGCCCTCCAGTACTTGTGCATATGAAGTGACCATGAGCACAGGTTTTAAAGCTGCTGCTGCAGGTATCGGCCATTGGGTGGCAGCATTTCTCCTTTCCCCATTCTGGGAATTACGGAAGGAGTCCTTCCTGCCAGTGGTGTTCCTCCGTTATATATTAGAGAGGAATGTGCCCGGACAAACCCCCAAAAGCTGATGTCTCCTTACTTACGTTTGGTTTCTAAATTGAAAGTATATATATTTTTTTATTGGATAATATTCCATTGTGTACATGGACCACTTCTTCTTTGTGCCTTCCTCTGTTGACAGACATTTTTGTTGCTTCCAAGTGTTGGCTGTGGTAAATATTGCTGGAGTGCAGGATGGCCACCCTGTGTCTTTTGGATTCTCATCCTCTCAGGTGATAGGCCCAGCAGTGGGTATGCTTGATTGAATGGTAGCTCAATATTTACCTTATCAAGGCACCTCCTTTGTGTTTTCATTACTGGTTCTTACCATGTCCCACTTAGAAACGAGGGTGCGCATTTCTCCACAACCCCTTCAGCATTTATTGTTTGCAGAATTTTTGCTGATGGCCATTATGACTGGTGTGAGCTGATAGGTTTTTGTAATTTGGATTTGCATGTCTTTAATAATTCCTAATGTTCAGCATTTTTCCATGCTTTGTTTTCTTTCTGTTACACAAAAACAGAAAAAAACTGTGAGTACAATAAACCACTTGAAGTGGTCTTCTGGGAAGGCTGCCCTGTTTTGAATTTTTCGTCGATTTTTGACCCCAGGATTTTTTTGACAACAGGTGACATTTACAGGCTTGTAATGAGTGTGAATATTTAGTGACCACTACTACTGGCTTTAAAGGTGCTGTTGGGGGAAACGGCCACAAGGCGGCAGCATTTCTCCGTTCCCAAGACTGGTTTCTAGGGCAGCACAACATTTCTGGAAGTTGTGTTCCCAGGTTGTAAATTAGAATGGAATGTGCTAGGAAAAAAACCCATAAGTTAATATTCCATTATTTCTTTTTCGATTTTTTAGTCTTTTTAAATCGAGGTAATGTTTAGAATATTGTTTGTCCTACGTGTATACAATCTGGTTCATTTGTACATTACACACACACATACACACACACACACACACACACACACACACATACGTAATATATTCATGTGCAGGTACTCTTCCCATGTAAATTATTGCAGAGTGCTCCATTGACCTCCCTTGCTATATGGTCGGTCTGTTTGATAAATGTATTTAGTAGGTATTTGTACACATATGGTAACCCTAATCTTAATTTTCCATACCACCCACCTTTCCATTTACATAAGAATAGTTTGTTCTCTAAGTCTGTGAGTTTCTTTCTCTGTGAAAATGCTATCATATTTGTCAGTTGTTAGATAACACCTATAAGTGATATCATACTATATGTCTTTTTCTTTCTGACTTACGTCATGTTCTGAGATTATATCTAGGCTCATAAATGGTGCCTCAACGAGCAGTGTTTCACTGTTTTGCATGGCTAATATTCCATTATGTACATGGACCACTTCTTCTTTATCCATTCATCCATTGATGGACATTTTGGTTGCTTCCGTGTCTTGGCTATTGTGAAAAATCCTGCAGTGAAGCTGTTGCAGCCTGTGCCTTCTCGACTCTGGTATTTTCAGGTGAGAGGCTCAGCGGTGGGCCTGCTGAATGGAATGCTGGCTCAATTTTTACTTTTAAACACAGCTCCTTTCTGTTCTCACTATTGGCTCTTATCACTTTACATCTCACCAGCAGCTAGAGGGTACACAGTTCTCTAAAACCCCTTCCGCATTTATTGTTTGTAGACTTTTGGCTGATGGTAGTTGACGTGTGTGAGTTGAAATCTTTTTGTAGGCTAGATTTGCATGAGTTTAAAAATTTATGTTGTTGAGCTTTTATCCACTTTCCTTGTTTTTAGAAAAATAATGAGTAAAATTTACCTCTTCATACTAGCTCCTTGAAAATTTTGCCAGTTGTGAATTTTTGAGGGCAGTTGTCCTTTACTGTCCTGAGTCCTTGTGAATGTTAAGTGACCGTTAGCTGTGGTTTTAAAGCCGCTCTTGTGGGAAACGGCCACAAGGCGGCAGCATTTCTACATTTCCAACTCTGGGTTTTTGGGCAACAGAGGGTTCCTGGAAATCGTGTTTGTAAGCTGCAAATTAGAGCAGAATGTGCCACGGCAAACTCCCAAGAGCTTATATCTCCTTACTTCTTGTTTGTTTTTTACATTTAGTTTTTATTTATTATCACAGCAAATTGGATAAAAATACTGTGTTTTTTCTAGGTGTACGGAATCTGGTTCATTATATCAATGTATTGATCTATTCATCTTTGGATCCTTTCCCGTGTAGGTTATTACAGAGTGTTGAGTACACCTCTTTTAGCATTCCATAGGTATTTTGTGATTATATATTTCATATGTATTACTACATGTCTGTTAACCCCCATATCCTAATTCATACATTCCTTACACCTTTCCAATTGGTTTTCTGAATCTATGAGTGTCCTTCTCTTGGAAATTATTTCATGGGTATCAATTTTTAGGTAACACCTATAAGTGATGTAATAGGATATCTGTCTTTCGTTTTCTTTCTTACTTCAGGTAGGGTGATTATCTCTAGATCCTTCTATGCTGGTGCCAACAGCATTGTTCCATGCTTTTCCATGGCTAATATTCCATTGTGTTCATGGACCACTTCTTCTTGGTGCATTTTTCTGTTGATGGACATTTTGGTTTCTTCCAGCTCTTGGCTATGGTACATGTTGCTGCAGTGAAGGATTGCCAGCCTGTGTCTTTTCGATTCAGGTCTACTCAGCGGATAGGCCCATCAGTGGGCCTACCAGATCACATAGTAGCTCAAGTTTTACCTTTAAACACACCTCCATTTTGTTCTCTGTACTGGCTGTTACCAGGTTACATCCCATCAGCAGCTAGAGGGTACACAGTTCTCTAAAAGCCCTTCAGCATTTATACTATGTAGACTTTTTTGCTGATGATCCTTCTGACGGCTGTGAGGTGAATGTGTTTCTAGACTGGATTTGCATGGCTTTATTAATTCCTGACGTTGAGCGTTTTTCCATGCCTTTTTCTATAACAAACAAAAGAGACAGAATATAAAATGTGCATAAAATATGCCTCTTGAAATTGTCGTTTTGAAATATGGATGTCTTTTGAGATTTTTGCTCGATTTACGACCGAAGGATTGTTTTGAGGACAGGTGTCATTTACAGGCCTGCAATTATTTTGACTATCAAGTAACCATTACAGCTGCAGTTAGAGCTGCTGTTGTGTGAAACGGCCACAAGGCGGCAGCAGTTCTCATTAACCAAATCTGGTTACTAGGGAAACAGAGCCTCAATGGAAGTCCTGTTCTAGGTTGCAAATTAGAATGGAATGGGCCAGGAAAAAGCCCCTTAAGTTTATATCTCACTAAATATTGTTCTTTATTTAAATTTAATTTTCATTGTTTATCACAGCAAGTGTGATTACAATGTTTTGCTTGTTTTAGGTGTGCAAGATGTGGTTGTTTTCCACATATACCTATCTCTTTTCTTCTTTGGATCCTTTTCCTATTTTAGGTTATGACACAATGTTGAGTAGTCTTCTCTTGGTATTCCGTAGGTCTTTGGTGATTATATACTTCACCTGTGTTTGTATATCTCTGTTAACTCTGACATCCTAATGTATCCAATCCTCACACCTTTCCATTGGTGAACCATAAGTTTGTTTAATGAATCTGTGATTGCCTTTCTCTGTGGAAATATCCTCACTGGTATCAATTTTTAGGTAACACCTATAAGTGATATCACAGGATACGTGTCTTTCGCTTTCTGACTTACTACAAGTTGCGTGATTACTTCTAGACTCATCTACGGTGATGCAAATGGCATTGTGTCATTGTTTTCCTTGGCTAATATTCCATCTGTACGTGGACCAGTTTTTCTTTGTCCACTCACCTGTTGATGGACTTTTGGGTTGCTTCCATGTCTTGGTTATTGTAACACTGCTGAAATGCACATTTGCCTGCCTGTGTCTTTCAACTATGTCTTCTTCGGTTATAGGCCCAGGAGAGGGCCTGTTGGATCATATGGTAGCAAAATGTTTACCTTGTAAAGGCGTCTCCATTCTGTTCTCATTAGTGGCTCTTACCAGGTTATGTTCCACTTAAATTTGAGGGTATGCCCTTGTCCACAACCCTTTCAGCATTTATTGTTTGTAGTTTTTCTGCTGATGTTTATTCTGACAGGTGTGAGCTGACACCTCTTTGAGGTTGGATTTGCATGCATCTCATAATCCCTTGAAATTGAACTTTCAGGCATGTCCTCTTTTTTTTCAAGCTGTGAGTAGTGCTTACCTCTTCAAATGGTTTTCTTGAAGTATGTGTCACATTTTGAAATATTTTGGCCATTACCTCCCTGAAGACATTTTGAGGGCAGGTTTCATTTACAGCCCTCCAGTACTTGTGCATATGAAGTGACCATGAGCACAGGTTTTAAAGTTGCTGCTGCAGGTATCGGCCATTGGGCGGCAGCATTTCTCCTTTCCCCATTCTGGGAATTACGGAAGGAGTCCTTCCTGCCAGTGGTGTTCCTCCGTTATATATTAGAGAGGAATGTGCCCGGACAAACCCCCAAAAGCTGATGTCTCCTTACTTACGTTTGGTTTCTAAATTGAAAGTATATATATTTTTTTATTGGATAATATTCCATTGTGTACATGGACCACTTCTTCTTTGTGCCTTCCTCTGTTGACAGACATTTTTGTTGCTTCCAAGTGTTGGCTGTGGTAAATATTGCTGGAGTGCAGGATGGCCACCCTGTGTCTTTTGGATTCTCATCCTCTCAGGTGATAGGCCCAGCAGTGGGTATGCTTGATTGAATGGTAGCTCAATATTTACCTTATCAAGGCACCTCCTTTGTGTTTTCATTACTGGTTCTTACCATGTCCCACTTAGAAACGAGGGTGCGCATTTCTCCACAACCCCTTCAGCATTTATTGTTTGCAGAATTTTTGCTGATGGCCATTATGACTGGTGTGAGCTGATAGGTTTTTGTAATTTGGATTTGCATGTCTTTAATAATTCCTAATGTTCAGCATTTTTCCATGCTTTGTTTTCTTTCTGTTACACAAAAACAGAAAAAAACTGTGAGTACAATAAACCACTTGAAGTGGTCTTCTGGGAAGGCTGCCCTGTTTTGAATTTTTCGTCGATTTTTGACCCCAGGATTTTTTTGACAACAGGTGACATTTACAGGCTTGTAATGAGTGTGAATATTTAGTGACCACTACTACTGGCTTTAAAGGTGCTGTTGGGGGAAACGGCCACAAGGCGGCAGCATTTCTCCGTTCCCAAGACTGGTTTCTAGGGCAGCACAACATTTCTGGAAGTTGTGTTCCCAGGTTGTAAATTAGAATGGAATGTGCTAGGAAAAAAACCCATAAGTTAATATTCCATTATTTCTTTTTCGATTTTTTAGTCTTTTTAAATCGAGGTAATGTTTAGAATATTGTTTGTCCTACGTGTATACAATCTGGTTCATTTGTACATTACACACACACATATACACACACACACACACACACACACACACGTACGTAATATATTCATGTGCAGGTACTCTTCCCATGTAAATTATTGCAGAGTGCTCCATTGACCTCCCTTGCTATATGGTCGGTCTGTTTGATAAATGTATTTAGTAGGTATTTGTACACATATGGTAACCCTAATCTTAATTTTCCATACCACCCACCTTTCCATTTACATAAGAATAGTTTGTTCTCTAAGTCTGTGAGTTTCTTTCTCTGTGAAAATGCTATCATATTTGTCAGTTGTTAGATAACACCTATAAGTGATATCATACTATATGTCTTTTTCTTTCTGACTTACGTCATGTTCTGAGATTATATCTAGGCTCATAAATGGTGCCTCAACGAGCAGTGTTTCACTGTTTTGCATGGCTAATATTCCATTATGTACATGGACCACTTCTTCTTTATCCATTCATCCATTGATGGACATTTTGGTTGCTTCCGTGTCTTGGCTATTGTGAAAAATCCTGCAGTGAAGCTGTTGCAGCCTGTGCCTTCTCGACTCTGGTATTTTCAGGTGAGAGGCTCAGCGGTGGGCCTGCTGAATGGAATGCTGGCTCAATTTTTACTTTTAAACACAGCTCCTTTCTGTTCTCACTATTGGCTCTTATCACTTTACATCTCACCAGCAGCTAGAGGGTACACAGTTCTCTAAAACCCCTTCCGCATTTATTGTTTGTAGACTTTTGGCTGATGGTAGTTGACGTGTGTGAGTTGAAATCTTTTTGTAGGCTAGATTTGCATGAGTTTAAAAATTTATGTTGTTGAGCTTTTATCCATTTTCCTTGTTTTTAGAAAAATAATGAGTAAAATTTACCTCTTCATACTAGCTCCTTGAAAATTTTGCCAGTTGTGAATTTTTGAGGGCAGTTGTCCTTTACTGTCCTGAGTCCTTGTGAATGTTAAGTGACCGTTAGCTGTGGTTTTAAAGCCGCTCTTGTGGGAAACGGCCACAAGGCGGCAGCATTTCTACATTTCCAACTCTGGGTTTTTGGGCAACAGAGGGTTCCTGGAAATCGTGTTTGTAAGCTGCAAATTAGAGCAGAATGTGCCACGGCAAACTCCCAAGAGCTTATATCTCCTTACTTCTTGTTTGTTTTTTACATTTAGTTTTTATTTATTATCACAGCAAATTGGATAAAAATACTGTGTTTTTTCTAGGTGTACGGAATCTGGTTCATTATATCAATGTATTGATCTATTCATCTTTGGATCCTTTCCCGTGTAGGTTATTACAGAGTGTTGAGTACACCTCTTTTAGCATTCCATAGGTATTTTGTGATTATATATTTCATATGTATTACTACATGTCTGTTAACCCCCATATCCTAATTCATACATTCCTTACACCTTTCCAATTGGTTTTCTGAATCTATGAGTGTCCTTCTCTTGGAAATTATTTCATGGGTATCAATTTTTAGGTAACACCTATAAGTGATGTAATAGGATATCTGTCTTTCGTTTTCTTTCTTACTTCAGGTAGGGTGATTATCTCTAGATCCTTCTATGCTGGTGCCAACAGCATTGTTCCATGCTTTTCCATGGCTAATATTCCATTGTGTTCATGGACCACTTCTTCTTGGTGCATTTTTCTGTTGATGGACATTTTGGTTTCTTCCAGCTCTTGGCTATGGTACATGTTGCTGCAGTGAAGGATTGCCAGCCTGTGTCTTTTCGATTCAGGTCTACTCAGCGGATAGGCCCATCAGTGGGCCTACCAGATCACATAGTAGCTCAAGTTTTACCTTTAAACACACCTCCATTTTGTTCTCTGTACTGGCTGTTACCAGGTTACATCCCATCAGCAGCTAGAGGGTACACAGTTCTCTAAAAGCCCTTCAGCATTTATACTATGTAGACTTTTTTGCTGATGATCCTTCTGACGGCTGTGAGGTGAATGTGTTTCTAGACTGGATTTGCATGGCTTTATTAATTCCTGACGTTGAGCGTTTTTCCATGCCTTTTTCTATAACAAACAAAAGAGACAGAATATAAAATGTGCATAAAATATGCCTCTTGAAATTGTCGTTTTGAAATATGGATGTCTTTTGAGATTTTTGCTCGATTTACGACCGAAGGATTGTTTTGAGGACAGGTGTCATTTACAGGCCTGCAATTATTTTGACTATCAAGTAACCATTACAGCTGCAGTTAGAGCTGCTGTTGTGTGAAACGGCCACAAGGCGGCAGCAGTTCTCATTAACCAAATCTGGTTACTAGGGAAACAGAGCCTCAATGGAAGTCCTGTTCTAGGTTGCAAATTAGAATGGAATGGGCCAGGAAAAAGCCCCTTAAGTTTATATCTCACTAAATATTGTTCTTTATTTAAATTTAATTTTCATTGTTTATCACAGCAAGTGTGATTACAATGTTTTGCTTGTTTTAGGTGTGCAAGATGTGGTTGTTTTCCACATATACCTATCTCTTTTCTTCTTTGGATCCTTTTCCTATTTTAGGTTATGACACAATGTTGAGTAGTCTTCTCTTGGTATTCCGTAGGTCTTTGGTGATTATATACTTCACCTGTGTTTGTATATCTCTGTTAACTCTGACATCCTAATGTATCCAATCCTCACACCTTTCCATTGGTGAACCATAAGTTTGTTTAATGAATCTGTGATTGCCTTTCTCTGTGGAAATATCCTCACTGGTATCAATTTTTAGGTAACACCTATAAGTGATATCACAGGATACGTGTCTTTCGCTTTCTGACTTACTACAAGTTGCGTGATTACTTCTAGACTCATCTACGGTGATGCAAATGGCATTGTGTCATTGTTTTCCTTGGCTAATATTCCATCTGTACGTGGACCAGTTTTTCTTTGTCCACTCACCTGTTGATGGACTTTTGGGTTGCTTCCATGTCTTGGTTATTGTAACACTGCTGAAATGCACATTTGCCTGCCTGTGTCTTTCAACTATGTCTTCTTCGGTTATAGGCCCAGGAGAGGGCCTGTTGGATCATATGGTAGCAAAATGTTTACCTTGTAAAGGCGTCTCCATTCTGTTCTCATTAGTGGCTCTTACCAGGTTATGTTCCACTTAAATTTGAGGGTATGCCCTTGTCCACAACCCTTTCAGCATTTATTGTTTGTAGTTTTTCTGCTGATGTTTATTCTGACAGGTGTGAGCTGACACCTCTTTGAGGTTGGATTTGCATGCATCTCATAATCCCTTGAAATTGAACTTTCAGGCATGTCCTCTTTTTTTTCAAGCTGTGAGTAGTGCTTACCTCTTCAAATGGTTTTCTTGAAGTATGTGTCACATTTTGAAATATTTTGGCCATTACCTCCCTGAAGACATTTTGAGGGCAGGTTTCATTTACAGCCCTCCAGTACTTGTGCATATGAAGTGACCATGAGCACAGGTTTTAAAGCTGCTGCTGCAGGTATCGGCCATTGGGCGGCAGCATTTCTCCTTTCCCCATTCTGGGAATTACGGAAGGAGTCCTTCCTGCCAGTGGTGTTCCTCCGTTATATATTAGAGAGGAATGTGCCCGGACAAACCCCCAAAAGCTGATGTCTCCTTACTTACGTTTGGTTTCTAAATTGAAAGTATATATATTTTTTTATTGGATAATATTCCATTGTGTACATGGACCACTTCTTCTTTGTGCCTTCCTCTGTTGACAGACATTTTTGTTGCTTCCAAGTGTTGGCTGTGGTAAATATTGCTGGAGTGCAGGATGGCCACCCTGTGTCTTTTGGATTCTCATCCTCTCAGGTGATAGGCCCAGCAGTGGGTATGCTTGATTGAATGGTAGCTCAATATTTACCTTATCAAGGCACCTCCTTTGTGTTTTCATTACTGGTTCTTACCATGTCCCACTTAGAAACGAGGGTGCGCATTTCTCCACAACCCCTTCAGCATTTATTGTTTGCAGAATTTTTGCTGATGGCCATTATGACTGGTGTGAGCTGATAGGTTTTTGTAATTTGGATTTGCATGTCTTTAATAATTCCTAATGTTCAGCATTTTTCCATGCTTTGTTTTCTTTCTGTTACACAAAAACAGAAAAAAACTGTGAGTACAATAAACCACTTGAAGTGGTCTTCTGGGAAGGCTGCCCTGTTTTGAATTTTTTGTCGATTTTTGACCCCAGGATTTTTTTGACAACAGGTGACATTTACAGGCTTGTAATGAGTGTGAATATTTAGTGACCACTACTACTGGCTTTAAAGGTGCTGTTGGGGGAAACGGCCACAAGGCGGCAGCATTTCTCCGTTCCCAAGACTGGTTTCTAGGGCAGCACAACATTTCTGGAAGTTGTGTTCCCAGGTTGTAAATTAGAATGGAATGTGCTAGGAAAAAAACCCATAAGTTAATATTCCATTATTTCTTTTTCGATTTTTTAGTCTTTTTAAATCGAGGTAATGTTTAGAATATTGTTTGTCCTACGTGTATACAATCTGGTTCATTTGTACATTACACACACACATACACACACACACACACACACACACACATACGTAATATATTCATGTGCAGGTACTCTTCCCATGTAAATTATTGCAGAGTGCTCCATTGACCTCCCTTGCTATATGGTCGGTCTGTTTGATAAATGTATTTAGTAGGTATTTGTACACATATGGTAACCCTAATCTTAATTTTCCATACCACCCACCTTTCCATTTACATAAGAATAGTTTGTTCTCTAAGTCTGTGAGTTTCTTTCTCTGTGAAAATGCTATCATATTTGTCAGTTGTTAGATAACACCTATAAGTGATATCATACTATATGTCTTTTTCTTTCTGACTTACGTCATGTTCTGAGATTATATCTAGGCTCATAAATGGTGCCTCAACGAGCAGTGTTTCACTGTTTTGCATGGCTAATATTCCATTATGTACATGGACCACTTCTTCTTTATCCATTCATCCATTGATGGACATTTTGGTTGCTTCCGTGTCTTGGCTATTGTGAAAAATCCTGCAGTGAAGCTGTTGCAGCCTGTGTCTTCTCGACTCTGGTATTTTCAGGTGAGAGGCTCAGCGGTGGGCCTGCTGAATGGAATGCTGGCTCAATTTTTACTTTTAAACACAGCTCCTTTCTGTTCTCACTATTGGCTCTTATCACTTTACATCTCACCAGCAGCTAGAGGGTACACAGTTCTCTAAAACCCCTTCCGCATTTATTGTTTGTAGACTTTTGGCTGATGGTAGTTGACGTGTGTGAGTTGAAATCTTTTTGTAGCCTAGATTTGCATGAGTTTAAAAATTTATGTTGTTGAGCTTTTATCCACTTTCCTTGTTTTTAGAAAAATAATGAGTAAAATTTACCTCTTCATACTAGCTCCTTGAAAATTTTGCCAGTTGTGAATTTTTGAGGGCAGTTGTCCTTTACTGTCCTGAGTCCTTGTGAATGTTAAGTGACCGTTAGCTGTGGTTTTAAAGCCGCTCTTGTGGGAAACGGCCACAAGGCGGCAGCATTTCTACATTTCCAACTCTGGGTTTTTGGGCAACAGAGGGTTCCTGGAAATCGTGTTTGTAAGCTGCAAATTAGAGCAGAATGTGCCACGGCAAACTCCCAAGAGCTTATATCTCCTTACTTCTTGTTTGTTTTTTACATTTAGTTTTTATTTATTATCACAGCAAATTGGATAAAAATACTGTGTTTTTTCTAGGTGTACGGAATCTGGTTCATTATATCAATGTATTGATCTATTCATCTTTGGATCCTTTCCCGTGTAGGTTATTACAGAGTGTTGAGTACACCTCTTTTAGCATTCCATAGGTATTTTGTGATTATATATTTCATATGTATTACTACATGTCTGTTAACCCCCATATCCTAATTCATACATTCCTTACACCTTTCCAATTGGTTTTCTGAATCTATGAGTGTCCTTCTCTTGGAAATTATTTCATGGGTATCAATTTTTAGGTAACACCTATAAGTGATGTAATAGGATATCTGTCTTTCGTTTTCTTTCTTACTTCAGGTAGGGTGATTATCTCTAGATCCTTCTATGCTGGTGCCAACAGCATTGTTCCATGCTTTTCCATGGCTAATATTCCATTGTGTTCATGGACCACTTCTTCTTGGTGCATTTTTCTGTTGATGGACATTTTGGTTTCTTCCAGCTCTTGGCTATGGTACATGTTGCTGCAGTGAAGGATTGCCAGCCTGTGTCTTTTCGATTCAGGTCTACTCAGCGGATAGGCCCATCAGTGGGCCTACCAGATCACATAGTAGCTCAAGTTTTACCTTTAAACACACCTCCATTTTGTTCTCTGTACTGGCTGTTACCAGGTTACATCCCATCAGCAGCTAGAGGGTACACAGTTCTCTAAAAGCCCTTCAGCATTTATACTATGTAGACTTTTTTGCTGATGATCCTTCTGACGGCTGTGAGGTGAATGTGTTTCTAGACTGGATTTGCATGGCTTTATTAATTCCTGACGTTGAGCGTTTTTCCATGCCTTTTTCTATAACAAACAAAAGAGACAGAATATAAAATGTGCATAAAATATGCCTCTTGAAATTGTCGTTTTGAAATATGGATGTCTTTTGAGATTTTTGCTCGATTTACGACCGAAGGATTGTTTTGAGGACAGGTGTCATTTACAGGCCTGCAATTATTTTGACTATCAAGTAACCATTACAGCTGCAGTTAGAGCTGCTGTTGTGTGAAACGGCCACAAGGCGGCAGCAGTTCTCATTAACCAAATCTGGTTACTAGGGAAACAGAGCCTCAATGGAAGTCCTGTTCTAGGTTGCAAATTAGAATGGAATGGGCCAGGAAAAAGCCCCTTAAGTTTATATCTCACTAAATATTGTTCTTTTTTTAAATTTAATTTTCATTGTTTATCACAGCAAGTGTGATTACAATGTTTTGCTTGTTTTAGGTGTGCAAGATGTGGTTGTTTTCCACATATACCTATCTCTTTTCTTCTTTGGATCCTTTTCCTATTTTAGGTTATGACACAATGTTGAGTAGTCTTCTCTTGGTATTCCGTAGGTCTTTGGTGATTATATACTTCACCTGTGTTTGTATATCTCTGTTAACTCTGACATCCTAATGTATCCAATCCTCACACCTTTCCATTGGTGAACCATAAGTTTGTTTAATGAATCTGTGATTGCCTTTCTCTGTGGAAATATCCTCACTGGTATCAATTTTTAGGTAACACCTATAAGTGATATCACAGGATACGTGTCTTTCGCTTTCTGACTTACTACAAGTTGCGTGATTACTTCTAGACTCATCTACGGTGATGCAAATGGCATTGTGTCATTGTTTTCCTTGGCTAATATTCCATCTGTACGTGGACCAGTTTTTCTTTGTCCACTCACCTGTTGATGGACTTTTGGGTTGCTTCCATGTCTTGGTTATTGTAACACTGCTGAAATGCACATTTGCCTGCCTGTGTCTTTCAACTATGTCTTCTTCGGTTATAGGCCCAGGAGAGGGCCTGTTGGATCATATGGTAGCAAAATGTTTACCTTGTAAAGGCGTCTCCATTCTGTTCTCATTAGTGGCTCTTACCAGGTTATGTTCCACTTAAATTTGAGGGTATGCCCTTGTCCACAACCCTTTCAGCATTTATTGTTTGTAGTTTTTCTGCTGATGTTTATTCTGACAGGTGTGAGCTGACACCTCTTTGAGGTTGGATTTGCATGCATCTCATAATCCCTTGAAATTGAACTTTCAGGCATGTCCTCTTTTTTTTCAAGCTGTGAGTAGCGCTTACCTCTTCAAATGGTTTTCTTGAAGTATGTGTCACATTTTGAAATATTTTGGCCATTACCTCCCTGAAGACATTTTGAGGGCAGGTTTCATTTACAGCCCTCCAGTACTTGTGCATATGAAGTGACCATGAGCACAGGTTTTAAAGCTGCTGCTGCAGGTATCGGCCATTGGGCGGCAGCATTTCTCCTTTCCCCATTCTGGGAATTACGGAAGGAGTCCTTCCTGCCAGTGGTGTTCCTCCGTTATATATTAGAGAGGAATGTGCCCGGACAAACCCCCAAAAGCTGATGTCTCCTTACTTACGTTTGGTTTCTAAATTGAAAGTATATATATTTTTTTATTGGATAATATTCCATTGTGTACATAGACCACTTCTTCTTTGTGCCTTCCTCTGTTGACAGACATTTTTGTTGCTTCCAAGTGTTGGCTGTGGTAAATATTGCTGGAGTGCAGGATGGCCACCCTGTGTCTTTTGGATTCTCATCCTCTCAGGTGATAGGCCCAGCAGTGGGTATGCTTGATTGAATGGTAGCTCAATATTTACCTTATCAAGGCACCTCCTTTGTGTTTTCATTACTGGTTCTTACCATGTCCCACTTAGAAACGAGGGTGCGCATTTCTCCACAACCCCTTCAGCATTTATTGTTTGCAGAATTTTTGCTGATGGCCATTATGACTGGTGTGAGCTGATAGGTTTTTGTAATTTGGATTTGCATGTCTTTAATAATTCCTAATGTTCAGCATTTTTCCATGCTTTGTTTTCTTTCTGTTACACAAAAACAGAAAAAAACTGTGAGTACAATAAACCACTTGAAGTGGTCTTCTGGGAAGGCTGCCCTGTTTTGAATTTTTCGTCGATTTTTGACCCCAGGATTTTTTTGACAACAGGTGACATTTACAGGCTTGTAATGAGTGTGAATATTTAGTGACCACTACTACTGGCTTTAAAGGTGCTGTTGGGGGAAACGGCCACAAGGCGGCAGCATTTCTCCGTTCCCAAGACTGGTTTCTAGGGCAGCACAACATTTCTGGAAGTTGTGTTCCCAGGTTGTAAATTAGAATGGAATGTGCTAGGAAAAAAACCCATAAGTTAATATTCCATTATTTCTTTTTCGATTTTTTAGTCTTTTTAAATCGAGGTAATGTTTAGAATATTGTTTGTCCTACGTGTATACAATCTGGTTCATTTGTACATTACACACACACATACACACACACACACACACACACACACACACACATACGTAATATATTCATGTGCAGGTACTCTTCCCATGTAAATTATTGCAGAGTGCTCCATTGACCTCCCTTGCTATATGGTCGGTCTGTTTGATAAATGTATTTAGTAGGTATTTGTACACATATGGTAACCCTAATCTTAATTTTCCATACCACCCACCTTTCCATTTACATAAGAATAGTTTGTTCTCTAAGTCTGTGAGTTTCTTTCTCTGTGAAAATGCTATCATATTTGTCAGTTGTTAGATAACACCTATAAGTGATATCATACTATATGTCTTTTTCTTTCTGACTTACGTCATGTTCTGAGATTATATCTAGGCTCATAAATGGTGCCTCAACGAGCAGTGTTTCACTGTTTTGCATGGCTAATATTCCATTATGTACATGGACCACTTCTTCTTTATCCATTCATCCATTGATGGACATTTTGGTTGCTTCCGTGTCTTGGCTATTGTGAAAAATCCTGCAGTGAAGCTGTTGCAGCCTGTGCCTTCTCGACTCTGGTATTTTCAGGTGAGAGGCTCAGCGGTGGGCCTGCTGAATGGAATGCTGGCTCAATTTTTACTTTTAAACACAGCTCCTTTCTGTTCTCACTATTGGCTCTTATCACTTTACATCTCACCAGCAGCTAGAGGGTACACAGTTCTCTAAAACCCCTTCCGCATTTATTGTTTGTAGACTTTTGGCTGATGGTAGTTGACGTGTGTGAGTTGAAATCTTTTTGTAGGCTAGATTTGCATGAGTTTAAAAATTTATGTTGTTGAGCTTTTATCCATTTTCCTTGTTTTTAGAAAAATAATGAGTAAAATTTACCTCTTCATACTAGCTCCTTGAAAATTTTGCCAGTTGTGAATTTTTGAGGGCAGTTGTCCTTTACTGTCCTGAGTCCTTGTGAATGTTAAGTGACCGTTAGCTGTGGTTTTAAAGCCGCTCTTGTGGGAAACGGCCACAAGGCGGCAGCATTTCTACATTTCCAACTCTGGGTTTTTGGGCAACAGAGGGTTCCTGGAAATCGTGTTTGTAAGCTGCAAATTAGAGCAGAATGTGCCACGGCAAACTCCCAAGAGCTTATATCTCCTTACTTCTTGTTTGTTTTTTACATTTAGTTTTTATTTATTATCACAGCAAATTGGATAAAAATACTGTGTTTTTTCTAGGTGTACGGAATCTGGTTCATTATATCAATGTATTGATCTATTCATCTTTGGATCCTTTCCCGTGTAGGTTATTACAGAGTGTTGAGTACACCTCTTTTAGCATTCCATAGGTATTTTGTGATTAGATATTTCATATGTATTACTACATGTCTGTTAACCCCCATATCCTAATTCATACATTCCTTACACCTTTCCATTTGGTTAAACATAATTTGGTTTTCTGAATCTATGAGTGTCCTTCTCTTGGAAATTATTTCATGGGTATCAATTTTTAGGTAACACCTATAAGTGATGTAATAGGATATCTGTCTTTCGTTTTCTTTCTTACTTCAGGTAGGGTGATTATCTCTAGATCCTTCTATGCTGGTGCCAACAGCATTGTTCCATGCTTTTCCATGGCTAATATTCCATTGTGTTCATGGACCACTTCTTCTTGGTGCATTTTTCTGTTGATGGACATTTTGGTTTCTTCCAGCTCTTGGCTATGGTACATGTTGCTGCAGTGAAGGATTGCCAGCCTGTGTCTTTTCGATTCAGGTCTACTCAGCGGATAGGCCCATCAGTGGGCCTACCAGATCACATAGTAGCTCAAGTTTTACCTTTAAACACACCTCCATTTTGTTCTCTGTACTGGCTGTTACCAGGTTACATCCCATCAGCAGCTAGAGGGTACACAGTTCTCTAAAAGCCCTTCAGCATTTATACTATGTAGACTTTTTTGCTGATGATCCTTCTGACGGCTGTGAGGTGAATGTGTTTCTAGACTGGATTTGCATGGCTTTATTAATTCCTGACGTTGAGCGTTTTTCCATGCCTTTTTCTATAACAAACAAAAGAGACAGAATATAAAATGTGCATAAAATATGCCTCTTGAAATTGTCGTTTTGAAATATGGATGTCTTTTGAGATTTTTGCTCGATTTACGACCGAAGGATTGTTTTGAGGACAGGTGTCATTTACAGGCCTGCAATTATTTTGACTATCAAGTAACCATTACAGCTGCAGTTAGAGCTGCTGTTGTGTGAAACGGCCACAAGGCGGCAGCAGTTCTCATTAACCAAATCTGGTTACTAGGGAAACAGAGCCTCAATGGAAGTCCTGTTCTAGGTTGCAAATTAGAATGGAATGGGCCAGGAAAAAGCCCCTTAAGTTTATATCTCACTAAATATTGTTCTTTATTTAAATTTAATTTTCATTGTTTATCACAGCAAGTGTGATTACAATGTTTTGCTTGTTTTAGGTGTGCAAGATGTGGTTGTTTTCCACATATACCTATCTCTTTTCTTCTTTGGATCCTTTTCCTATTTTAGGTTATGACACAATGTTGAGTAGTCTTCTCTTGGTATTCCGTAGGTCTTTGGTGATTATATACTTCACCTGTGTTTGTATATCTCTGTTAACTCTGACATCCTAATGTATCCAATCCTCACACCTTTCCATTGGTGAACCATAAGTTTGTTTAATGAATCTGTGATTGCCTTTCTCTGTGGAAATATCCTCACTGGTATCAATTTTTAGGTAACACCTATAAGTGATATCACAGGATACGTGTCTTTCGCTTTCTGACTTACTACAAGTTGCGTGATTACTTCTAGACTCATCTATGGTGATGCAAATGGCATTGTGTCATTGTTTTCCTTGGCTAATATTCCATCTGTACGTGGACCAGTTTTTCTTTGTCCACTCACCTGTTGATGGACTTTTGGGTTGCTTCCATGTCTTGGTTATTGTAACACTGCTGAAATGCACATTTGCCTGCCTGTGTCTTTCAACTATGTCTTCTTCGGTTATAGGCCCAGGAGAGGGCCTGTTGGATCATATGGTAGCAAAATGTTTACCTTGTAAAGGCGTCTCCATTCTGTTCTCATTAGTGGCTCTTACCAGGTTATGTTCCACTTAAATTTGAGGGTATGCCCTTGTCCACAACCCTTTCAGCATTTATTGTTTGTAGTTTTTCTGCTGATGTTTATTCTGACAGGTGTGAGCTGACACCTCTTTGAGGTTGGATTTGCATGCATCTCATAATCCCTTGAAATTGAACTTTCAGGCATGTCCTCTTTTTTTTCAAGCTGTGAGTAGCGCTTACCTCTTCAAATGGTTTTCTTGAAGTATGTGTCACATTTTGAAATATTTTGGCCATTACCTCCCTGAAGACATTTTGAGGGCAGGTTTCATTTACAGCCCTCCAGTACTTGTGCATATGAAGTGACCATGAGCACAGGTTTTAAAGCTGCTGCTGCAGGTATCGGCCATTGGGCGGCAGCATTTCTCCTTTCCCCATTCTGGGAATTACGGAAGGAGTCCTTCCTGCCAGTGGTGTTCCTCCGTTATATATTAGAGAGGAATGTGCCCGGACAAACCCCCAAAAGCTGATGTCTCCTTACTTACGTTTGGTTTCTAAATTGAAAGTATATATATTTTTTTATTGGATAATATTCCATTGTGTACATGGACCACTTCTTCTTTGTGCCTTCCTCTGTTGACAGACATTTTTGTTGCTTCCAAGTGTTGGCTGTGGTAAATATTGCTGGAGTGCAGGATGGCCACCCTGTGTCTTTTGGATTCTCATCCTCTCAGGTGATAGGCCCAGCAGTGGGTATGCTTGATTGAATGGTAGCTCAATATTTACCTTATCAAGGCACCTCCTTTGTGTTTTCATTACTGGTTCTTACCATGTCCCACTTAGAAACGAGGGTGCGCATTTCTCCACAACCCCTTCAGCATTTATTGTTTGCAGAATTTTTGCTGATGGCCATTATGACTGGTGTGAGCTGATAGGTTTTTGTAATTTGGATTTGCATGTCTTTAATAATTCCTAATGTTCAGCATTTTTCCATGCTTTGTTTTCTTTCTGTTACACAAAAACAGAAAAAAACTGTGAGTACAATAAACCACTTGAAGTGGTCTTCTGGGAAGGCTGCCCTGTTTTGAATTTTTCGTCGATTTTTGACCCCAGGATTTTTTTGACAACAGGTGACATTTACAGGCTTGTAATGAGTGTGAATATTTAGTGACCACTACTACTGGCTTTAAAGGTGCTGTTGGGGGAAACGGCCACAAGGCGGCAGCATTTCTCCGTTCCCAAGACTGGTTTCTAGGGCAGCACAACATTTCTGGAAGTTGTGTTCCCAGGTTGTAAATTAGAATGGAATGTGCTAGGAAAAAAACCCATAAGTTAATATTCCATTATTTCTTTTTCGATTTTTTAGTCTTTTTAAATCGAGGTAATGTTTAGAATATTGTTTGTCCTACGTGTATACAATCTGGTTCATTTGTACATTACACACACACATACACACACACACACACACACACATACGTAATATATTCATGTGCAGGTACTCTTCCCATGTAAATTATTGCAGAGTGCTCCATTGACCTCCCTTGCTATATGGTTGGTCTGTTTGATAAATGTATTTAGTAGGTATTTGTACACATATGGTAACCCTAATCTTAATTTTCCATACCACCCACCTTTCCATTTACATAAGAATAGTTTGTTCTCTAAGTCTGTGAGTTTCTTTCTCTGTGAAAATGCTATCATATTTGTCAGTTGTTAGATAACACCTATAAGTGATATCATACTATATGTCTTTTTCTTTCTGACTTACGTCATGTTCTGAGATTATATCTAGGCTCATAAATGGTGCCTCAACGAGCAGTGTTTCACTGTTTTGCATGGCTAATATTCCATTATGTACATGGACCACTTCTTCTTTATCCATTCATCCATTGATGGACATTTTGGTTGCTTCCGTGTCTTGGCTATTGTGAAAAATCCTGCAGTGAAGCTGTTGCAGCCTGTGCCTTCTCGACTCTGGTATTTTCAGGTGAGAGGCTCAGCGGTGGGCCTGCTGAATGGAATGCTGGCTCAATTTTTACTTTTAAACACAGCTCCTTTCTGTTCTCACTATTGGCTCTTATCACTTTACATCTCACCAGCAGCTAGAGGGTACACAGTTCTCTAAAACCCCTTCCGCATTTATTGTTTGTAGACTTTTGGCTGATGGTAGTTGACGTGTGTGAGTTGAAATCTTTTTGTAGCCTAGATTTGCATGAGTTTAAAAATTTATGTTGTTGAGCTTTTATCCACTTTCCTTGTTTTTAGAAAAATAATGAGTAAAATTTACCTCTTCATACTAGCTCCTTGAAAATTTTGCCAGTTGTGAATTTTTGAGGGCAGTTGTCCTTTACTGTCCTGAGTCCTTGTGAATGTTAAGTGACCGTTAGCTGTGGTTTTAAAGCCGCTCTTGTGGGAAACGGCCACAAGGCGGCAGCATTTCTACATTTCCAACTCTGGGTTTTTGGGCAACAGAGGGTTCCTGGAAATCGTGTTTGTAAGCTGCAAATTAGAGCAGAATGTGCCACGGCAAACTCCCAAGAGCTTATATCTCCTTACTTCTTGTTTGTTTTTTACATTTAGTTTTTATTTATTATCACAGCAAATTGGATAAAAATACTGTGTTTTTTCTAGGTGTACGGAATCTGGTTCATTATATCAATGTATTGATCTATTCATCTTTGGATCCTTTCCCGTGTAGGTTATTACAGAGTGTTGAGTACACCTCTTTTAGCATTCCATAGGTATTTTGTGATTATATATTTCATATGTATTACTACATGTCTGTTAACCCCCATATCCTAATTCATACATTCCTTACACCTTTCCAATTGGTTTTCTGAATCTATGAGTGTCCTTCTCTTGGAAATTATTTCATGGGTATCAATTTTTAGGTAACACCTATAAGTGATGTAATAGGATATCTGTCTTTCGTTTTCTTTCTTACTTCAGGTAGGGTGATTATCTCTAGATCCTTCTATGCTGGTGCCAACAGCATTGTTCCATGCTTTTCCATGGCTAATATTCCATTGTGTTCATGGACCACTTCTTCTTGGTGCATTTTTCTGTTGATGGACATTTTGGTTTCTTCCAGCTCTTGGCTATGGTACATGTTGCTGCAGTGAAGGATTGCCAGCCTGTGTCTTTTCGATTCAGGTCTACTCAGCGGATAGGCCCATCAGTGGGCCTACCAGATCACATAGTAGCTCAAGTTTTACCTTTAAACACACCTCCATTTTGTTCTCTGTACTGGCTGTTACCAGGTTACATCCCATCAGCAGCTAGAGGGTACACAGTTCTCTAAAAGCCCTTCAGCATTTATACTATGTAGACTTTTTTGCTGATGATCCTTCTGACGGCTGTGAGGTGAATGTGTTTCTAGACTGGATTTGCATGGCTTTATTAATTCCTGACGTTGAGCGTTTTTCCATGCCTTTTTCTATAACAAACAAAAGAGACAGAATATAAAATGTGCATAAAATATGCCTCTTGAAATTGTCGTTTTGAAATATGGATGTCTTTTGAGATTTTTGCTCGATTTACGACCGAAGGATTGTTTTGAGGACAGGTGTCATTTACAGGCCTGCAATTATTTTGACTATCAAGTAACCATTACAGCTGCAGTTAGAGCTGCTGTTGTGTGAAACGGCCACAAGGCGGCAGCAGTTCTCATTAACCAAATCTGGTTACTAGGGAAACAGAGCCTCAATGGAAGTCCTGTTCTAGGTTGCAAATTAGAATGGAATGGGCCAGGAAAAAGCCCCTTAAGTTTATATCTCACTAAATATTGTTCTTTATTTAAATTTAATTTTCATTGTTTATCACAGCAAGTGTGATTACAATGTTTTGCTTGTTTTAGGTGTGCAAGATGTGGTTGTTTTCCACATATACCTATCTCTTTTCTTCTTTGGATCCTTTTCCTATTTTAGGTTATGACACAATGTTGAGTAGTCTTCTCTTGGTATTCCGTAGGTCTTTGGTGATTATATACTTCACCTGTGTTTGTATATCTCTGTTAACTCTGACATCCTAATGTATCCAATCCTCACACCTTTCCATTGGTGAACCATAAGTTTGTTTAATGAATCTGTGATTGCCTTTCTCTGTGGAAATATCCTCACTGGTATCAATTTTTAGGTAACACCTATAAGTGATATCACAGGATACGTGTCTTTCGCTTTCTGACTTACTACAAGTTGCGTGATTACTTCTAGACTCATCTACGGTGATGCAAATGGCATTGTGTCATTGTTTTCCTTGGCTAATATTCCATCTGTACGTGGACCAGTTTTTCTTTGTCCACTCACCTGTTGATGGACTTTTGGGTTGCTTCCATGTCTTGGTTATTGTAACACTGCTGAAATGCACATTTGCCTGCCTGTGTCTTTCAACTATGTCTTCTTCGGTTATAGGCCCAGGAGAGGGCCTGTTGGATCATATGGTAGCAAAATGTTTACCTTGTAAAGGCGTCTCCATTCTGTTCTCATTAGTGGCTCTTACCAGGTTATGTTCCACTTAAATTTGAGGGTATGCCCTTGTCCACAACCCTTTCAGCATTTATTGTTTGTAGTTTTTCTGCTGATGTTTATTCTGACAGGTGTGAGCTGACACCTCTTTGAGGTTGGATTTGCATGCATCTCATAATCCCTTGAAATTGAACTTTCAGGCATGTCCTCTTTTTTTTCAAGCTGTGAGTAGCGCTTACCTCTTCAAATGGTTTTCTTGAAGTATGTGTCACATTTTGAAATATTTTGGCCATTACCTCCCTGAAGACATTTTGAGGGCAGGTTTCATTTACAGCCCTCCAGTACTTGTGCATATGAAGTGACCATGAGCACAGGTTTTAAAGCTGCTGCTGCAGGTATCGGCCATTGGGCGGCAGCATTTCTCCTTTCCCCATTCTGGGAATTACGGAAGGAGTCCTTCCTGCCAGTGGTGTTCCTCCGTTATATATTAGAGAGGAATGTGCCCGGACAAACCCCCAAAAGCTGATGTCTCCTTACTTACGTTTGGTTTCTAAATTGAAAGTATATATATTTTTTTATTGGATAATATTCCATTGTGTACATAGACCACTTCTTCTTTGTGCCTTCCTCTGTTGACAGACATTTTTGTTGCTTCCAAGTGTTGGCTGTGGTAAATATTGCTGGAGTGCAGGATGGCCACCCTGTGTCTTTTGGATTCTCATCCTCTCAGGTGATAGGCCCAGCAGTGGGTATGCTTGATTGAATGGTAGCTCAATATTTACCTTATCAAGGCACCTCCTTTGTGTTTTCATTACTGGTTCTTACCATGTCCCACTTAGAAACGAGGGTGCGCATTTCTCCACAACCCCTTCAGCATTTATTGTTTGCAGAATTTTTGCTGATGGCCATTATGACTGGTGTGAGCTGATAGGTTTTTGTAATTTGGATTTGCATGTCTTTAATAATTCCTAATGTTCAGCATTTTTCCATGCTTTGTTTTCTTTCTGTTACACAAAAACAGAAAAAAACTGTGAGTACAATAAACCACTTGAAGTGGTCTTCTGGGAAGGCTGCCCTGTTTTGAATTTTTCGTCGATTTTTGACCCCAGGATTTTTTTGACAACAGGTGACATTTACAGGCTTGTAATGAGTGTGAATATTTAGTGACCACTACTACTGGCTTTAAAGGTGCTGTTGGGGGAAACGGCCACAAGGCGGCAGCATTTCTCCGTTCCCAAGACTGGTTTCTAGGGCAGCACAACATTTCTGGAAGTTGTGTTCCCAGGTTGTAAATTAGAATGGAATGTGCTAGGAAAAAAACCCATAAGTTAATATTCCATTATTTCTTTTTCGATTTTTTAGTCTTTTTAAATCGAGGTAATGTTTAGAATATTGTTTGTCCTACGTGTATACAATCTGGTTCATTTGTACATTACACACACACATACACACACACACACACACACACACACACACACATACGTAATATATTCATGTGCAGGTACTCTTCCCATGTAAATTATTGCAGAGTGCTCCATTGACCTCCCTTGCTATATGGTCGGTCTGTTTGATAAATGTATTTAGTAGGTATTTGTACACATATGGTAACCCTAATCTTAATTTTCCATACCACCCACCTTTCCATTTACATAAGAATAGTTTGTTCTCTAAGTCTGTGAGTTTCTTTCTCTGTGAAAATGCTATCATATTTGTCAGTTGTTAGATAACACCTATAAGTGATATCATACTATATGTCTTTTTCTTTCTGACTTACGTCATGTTCTGAGATTATATCTAGGCTCATAAATGGTGCCTCAACGAGCAGTGTTTCACTGTTTTGCATGGCTAATATTCCATTATGTACATGGACCACTTCTTCTTTATCCATTCATCCATTAATGGACATTTTGGTTGCTTCCGTGTCTTGGCTATTGTGAAAAATCCTGCAGTGAAGCTGTTGCAGCCTGTGCCTTCTCGACTCTGGTATTTTCAGGTGAGAGGCTCAGCGGTGGGCCTGCTGAATGGAATGCTGGCTCAATTTTTACTTTTAAACACAGCTCCTTTCTGTTCTCACTATTGGCTCTTATCACTTTACATCTCACCAGCAGCTAGAGGGTACACAGTTCTCTAAAACCCCTTCCGCATTTATTGTTTGTAGACTTTTGGCTGATGGTAGTTGACGTGTGTGAGTTGAAATCTTTTTGTAGGCTAGATTTGCATGAGTTTAAAAATTTATGTTGTTGAGCTTTTATCCATTTTCCTTGTTTTTAGAAAAATAATGAGTAAAATTTACCTCTTCATACTAGCTCCTTGAAAATTTTGCCAGTTGTGAATTTTTGAGGGCAGTTGTCCTTTACTGTCCTGAGTCCTTGTGAATGTTAAGTGACCGTTAGCTGTGGTTTTAAAGCCGCTCTTGTGGGAAACGGCCACAAGGCGGCAGCATTTCTACATTTCCAACTCTGGGTTTTTGGGCAACAGAGGGTTCCTGGAAATCGTGTTTGTAAGCTGCAAATTAGAGCAGAATGTGCCACGGCAAACTCCCAAGAGCTTATATCTCCTTACTTCTTGTTTGTTTTTTACATTTAGTTTTTATTTATTATCACAGCAAATTGGATAAAAATACTGTGTTTTTTCTAGGTGTACGGAATCTGGTTCATTATATCAATGTATTGATCTATTCATCTTTGGATCCTTTCCCGTGTAGGTTATTACAGAGTGTTGAGTACACCTCTTTTAGCATTCCATAGGTATTTTGTGATTAGATATTTCATATGTATTACTACATGTCTGTTAACCCCCATATCCTAATTCATACATTCCTTACACCTTTCCATTTGGTTAAACATAATTTGGTTTTCTGAATCTATGAGTGTCCTTCTCTTGGAAATTATTTCATGGGTATCAATTTTTAGGTAACACCTATAAGTGATGTAATAGGATATCTGTCTTTCGTTTTCTTTCTTACTTCAGGTAGGGTGATTATCTCTAGATCCTTCTATGCTGGTGCCAACAGCATTGTTCCATGCTTTTCCATGGCTAATATTCCATTGTGTTCATGGACCACTTCTTCTTGGTGCATTTTTCTGTTGATGGACATTTTGGTTTCTTCCAGCTCTTGGCTATGGTACATGTTGCTGCAGTGAAGGATTGCCAGCCTGTGTCTTTTCGATTCAGGTCTACTCAGCGGATAGGCCCATCAGTGGGCCTACCAGATCACATAGTAGCTCAAGTTTTACCTTTAAACACACCTCCATTTTGTTCTCTGTACTGGCTGTTACCAGGTTACATCCCATCAGCAGCTAGAGGGTACACAGTTCTCTAAAAGCCCTTCAGCATTTATACTATGTAGACTTTTTTGCTGATGATCCTTCTGACGGCTGTGAGGTGAATGTGTTTCTAGACTGGATTTGCATGGCTTTATTAATTCCTGACGTTGAGCGTTTTTCCATGCCTTTTTCTATAACAAACAAAAGAGACAGAATATAAAATGTGCATAAAATATGCCTCTTGAAATTGTCGTTTTGAAATATGGATGTCTTTTGAGATTTTTGCTCGATTTACGACCGAAGGATTGTTTTGAGGACAGGTGTCATTTACAGGCCTGCAATTATTTTGACTATCAAGTAACCATTACAGCTGCAGTTAGAGCTGCTGTTGTGTGAAACGGCCACAAGGCGGCAGCAGTTCTCATTAACCAAATCTGGTTACTAGGGAAACAGAGCCTCAATGGAAGTCCTGTTCTAGGTTGCAAATTAGAATGGAATGGGCCAGGAAAAAGCCCCTTAAGTTTATATCTCACTAAATATTGTTCTTTATTTAAATTTAATTTTCATTGTTTATCACAGCAAGTGTGATTACAATGTTTTGCTTGTTTTAGGTGTGCAAGATGTGGTTGTTTTCCACATATACCTATCTCTTTTCTTCTTTGGATCCTTTTCCTATTTTAGGTTATGACACAATGTTGAGTAGTCTTCTCTTGGTATTCCGTAGGTCTTTGGTGATTATATACTTCACCTGTGTTTGTATATCTCTGTTAACTCTGACATCCTAATGTATCCAATCCTCACACCTTTCCATTGGTGAACCATAAGTTTGTTTAATGAATCTGTGATTGCCTTTCTCTGTGGAAATATCCTCACTGGTATCAATTTTTAGGTAACACCTATAAGTGATATCACAGGATACGTGTCTTTCGCTTTCTGACTTACTACAAGTTGCGTGATTACTTCTAGACTCATCTACGGTGATGCAAATGGCATTGTGTCATTGTTTTCCTTGGCTAATATTCCATCTGTACGTGGACCAGTTTTTCTTTGTCCACTCACCTGTTGATGGACTTTTGGGTTGCTTCCATGTCTTGGTTATTGTAACACTGCTGAAATGCACATTTGCCTGCCTGTGTCTTTCAACTATGTCTTCTTCGGTTATAGGCCCAGGAGAGGGCCTGTTGGATCATATGGTAGCAAAATGTTTACCTTGTAAAGGCGTCTCCATTCTGTTCTCATTAGTGGCTCTTACCAGGTTATGTTCCACTTAAATTTGAGGGTATGCCCTTGTCCACAACCCTTTCAGCATTTATTGTTTGTAGTTTTTCTGCTGATGTTTATTCTGACAGGTGTGAGCTGACACCTCTTTGAGGTTGGATTTGCATGCATCTCATAATCCCTTGAAATTGAACTTTCAGGCATGTCCTCTTTTTTTTCAAGCTGTGAGTAGCGCTTACCTCTTCAAATGGTTTTCTTGAAGTATGTGTCACATTTTGAAATATTTTGGCCATTACCTCCCTGAAGACATTTTGAGGGCAGGTTTCATTTACAGCCCTCCAGTACTTGTGCATATGAAGTGACCATGAGCACAGGTTTTAAAGCTGCTGCTGCAGGTATCGGCCATTGGGCGGCAGCATTTCTCCTTTCCCCATTCTGGGAATTACGGAAGGAGTCCTTCCTGCCAGTGGTGTTCCTCCGTTATATATTAGAGAGGAATGTGCCCGGACAAACCCCCAAAAGCTGATGTCTCCTTACTTACGTTTGGTTTCTAAATTGAAAGTATATATATTTTTTTATTGGATAATATTCCATTGTGTACATGGACCACTTCTTCTTTGTGCCTTCCTCTGTTGACAGACATTTTTGTTGCTTCCAAGTGTTGGCTGTGGTAAATATTGCTGGAGTGCAGGATGGCCACCCTGTGTCTTTTGGATTCTCATCCTCTCAGGTGATAGGCCCAGCAGTGGGTATGCTTGATTGAATGGTAGCTCAATATTTACCTTATCAAGGCACCTCCTTTGTGTTTTCATTACTGGTTCTTACCATGTCCCACTTAGAAACGAGGGTGCGCATTTCTCCACAACCCCTTCAGCATTTATTGTTTGCAGAATTTTTGCTGATGGCCATTATGACTGGTGTGAGCTGATAGGTTTTTGTAATTTGGATTTGCATGTCTTTAATAATTCCTAATGTTCAGCATTTTTCCATGCTTTGTTTTCTTTCTGTTACACAAAAACAGAAAAAAACTGTGAGTACAATAAACCACTTGAAGTGGTCTTCTGGGAAGGCTGCCCTGTTTTGAATTTTTCGTCGATTTTTGACCCCAGGATTTTTTTGACAACAGGTGACATTTACAGGCTTGTAATGAGTGTGAATATTTAGTGACCACTACTACTGGCTTTAAAGGTGCTGTTGGGGGAAACGGCCACAAGGCGGCAGCATTTCTCCGTTCCCAAGACTGGTTTCTAGGGCAGCACAACATTTCTGGAAGTTGTGTTCCCAGGTTGTAAATTAGAATGGAATGTGCTAGGAAAAAAACCCATAAGTTAATATTCCATTATTTCTTTTTCGATTTTTTAGTCTTTTTAAATCGAGGTAATGTTTAGAATATTGTTTGTCCTACGTGTATACAATCTGGTTCATTTGTACATTACACACACACATACACACACACACACACACACACACACATACGTAATATATTCATGTGCAGGTACTCTTCCCATGTAAATTATTGCAGAGTGCTCCATTGACCTCCCTTGCTATATGGTCGGTCTGTTTGATAAATGTATTTAGTAGGTATTTGTACACATATGGTAACCCTAATCTTAATTTTCCATACCACCCACCTTTCCATTTACATAAGAATAGTTTGTTCTCTAAGTCTGTGAGTTTCTTTCTCTGTGAAAATGCTATCATATTTGTCAGTTGTTAGATAACACCTATAAGTGATATCATACTATATGTCTTTTTCTTTCTGACTTACGTCATGTTCTGAGATTATATCTAGGCTCATAAATGGTGCCTCAACGAGCAGTGTTTCACTGTTTTGCATGGCTAATATTCCATTATGTACATGGACCACTTCTTCTTTATCCATTCATCCATTGATGGACATTTTGGTTGCTTCCGTGTCTTGGCTATTGTGAAAAATCCTGCAGTGAAGCTGTTGCAGCCTGTGCCTTCTCGACTCTGGTATTTTCAGGTGAGAGGCTCAGCGGTGGGCCTGCTGAATGGAATGCTGGCTCAATTTTTACTTTTAAACACAGCTCCTTTCTGTTCTCACTATTGGCTCTTATCACTTTACATCTCACCAGCAGCTAGAGGGTACACAGTTCTCTAAAACCCCTTCCGCATTTATTGTTTGTAGACTTTTGGCTGATGGTAGTTGACGTGTGTGAGTTGAAATCTTTTTGTAGGCTAGATTTGCATGAGTTTAAAAATTTATGTTGTTGAGCTTTTATCCATTTTCCTTGTTTTTAGAAAAATAATGAGTAAAATTTACCTCTTCATACTAGCTCCTTGAAAATTTTGCCAGTTGTGAATTTTTGAGGGCAGTTGTCCTTTACTGTCCTGAGTCCTTGTGAATGTTAAGTGACCGTTAGCTGTGGTTTTAAAGCCGCTCTTGTGGGAAACGGCCACAAGGCGGCAGCATTTCTACATTTCCAACACTGGGTTTTTGGGCAACAGAGAGTTCCTGGAAATCGTGTTTGTAAGCTGCAAATTAGAGCAGAATGTGCCACGGCAAACTCCCAAGAGCTTATATCTCCTTACTTCTTGTTTGTTTTTTACATTTAGTTTTTATTTATTATCACAGCAAATTGGATAAAAATACTGTGTTTTTTCTAGGTGTACGGAATCTGGTTCATTATATCAATGTATTGATCTATTCATCTTTGGATCCTTTCCCGTGTAGGTTATTACAGAGTGTTGAGTACACCTCTTTTAGCATTCCATAGGTATTTTGTGATTATATATTTCATATGTATTACTACATGTCTGTTAACCCCCATATCCTAATTCATACATTCCTTACACCTTTCCAATTGGTTTTCTGAATCTATGAGTGTCCTTCTCTTGGAAATTATTTCATGGGTATCAATTTTTAGGTAACACCTATAAGTGATGTAATAGGATATCTGTCTTTCGTTTTCTTTCTTACTTCAGGTAGGGTGATTATCTCTAGATCCTTCTATGCTGGTGCCAACAGCATTGTTCCATGCTTTTCCATGGCTAATATTCCATTGTGTTCATGGACCACTTCTTCTTGGTGCATTTTTCTGTTGATGGACATTTTGGTTTCTTCCAGCTCTTGGCTATGGTACATGTTGCTGCAGTGAAGGATTGCCAGCCTGTGTCTTTTCGATTCAGGTCTACTCAGCGGATAGGCCCATCAGTGGGCCTACCAGATCACATAGTAGCTCAAGTTTTACCTTTAAACACACCTCCATTTTGTTCTCTGTACTGGCTGTTACCAGGTTACATCCCATCAGCAGCTAGAGGGTACACAGTTCTCTAAAAGCCCTTCAGCATTTATACTATGTAGACTTTTTTGCTGATGATCCTTCTGACGGCTGTGAGGTGAATGTGTTTCTAGACTGGATTTGCATGGCTTTATTAATTCCTGACGTTGAGCGTTTTTCCATGCCTTTTTCTATAACAAACAAAAGAGACAGAATATAAAATGTGCATAAAATATGCCTCTTGAAATTGTCGTTTTGAAATATGGATGTCTTTTGAGATTTTTGCTCGATTTACGACCGAAGGATTGTTTTGAGGACAGGTGTCATTTACAGGCCTGCAATTATTTTGACTATCAAGTAACCATTACAGCTGCAGTTAGAGCTGCTGTTGTGTGAAACGGCCACAAGGCGGCAGCAGTTCTCATTAACCAAATCTGGTTACTAGGGAAACAGAGCCTCAATGGAAGTCCTGTTCTAGGTTGCAAATTAGAATGGAATGGGCCAGGAAAAAGCCCCTTAAGTTTATATCTCACTAAATATTGTTCTTTATTTAAATTTAATTTTCATTGTTTATCACAGCAAGTGTGATTACAATGTTTTGCTTGTTTTAGGTGTGCAAGATGTGGTTGTTTTCCACATATACCTATCTCTTTTCTTCTTTGGATCCTTTTCCTATTTTAGGTTATGACACAATGTTGAGTAGTCTTCTCTTGGTATTCCGTAGGTCTTTGGTGATTATATACTTCACCTGTGTTTGTATATCTCTGTTAACTCTGACATCCTAATGTATCCAATCCTCACACCTTTCCATTGGTGAACCATAAGTTTGTTTAATGAATCTGTGATTGCCTTTCTCTGTGGAAATATCCTCACTGGTATCAATTTTTAGGTAACACCTATAAGTGATATCACAGGATACGTGTCTTTCGCTTTCTGACTTACTACAAGTTGCGTGATTACTTCTAGACTCATCTACGGTGATGCAAATGGCATTGTGTCATTGTTTTCCTTGGCTAATATTCCATCTGTACGTGGACCAGTTTTTCTTTGTCCACTCACCTGTTGATGGACTTTTGGGTTGCTTCCATGTCTTGGTTATTGTAACACTGCTGAAATGCACATTTGCCTGCCTGTGTCTTTCAACTATGTCTTCTTTGTTTATAGGCCCAGGAGAGGGCCTGTTGGATCATATGGTAGCAAAATGTTTACCTTGTAAAGGCGTCTCCATTCTGTTCTCATTAGTGGCTCTTACCAGGTTATGTTCCACTTAAATTTGAGGGTATGCCCTTGTCCACAACCCTTTCAGCATTTATTGTTTGTAGTTTTTCTGCTGATGTTTATTCTGACAGGTGTGAGCTGACACCTCTTTGAGGTTGGATTTGCATGCATCTCATAATCCCTTGAAATTGAACTTTCAGGCATGTCCTCTTTTTTTTCAAGCTGTGAGTAGTGCTTACCTCTTCAAATGGTTTTCTTGAAGTATGTGTCACATTTTGAAATATTTTGGCCATTACCTCCCTGAAGACATTTTGAGGGCAGGTTTCATTTACAGCCCTCCAGTACTTGTGCATATGAAGTGACCATGAGCACAGGTTTTAAAGCTGCTGCTGCAGGTATCGGCCATTGGGCGGCAGCATTTCTCCTTTCCCCATTCTGGGAATTACGGAAGGAGTCCTTCCTGCCAGTGGTGTTCCTCCGTTATATATTAGAGAGGAATGTGCCCGGACAAACCCCCAAAAGCTGATGTCTCCTTACTTACGTTTGGTTTCTAAATTGAAAGTATATATATTTTTTTATTGGATAATATTCCATTGTGTACATGGACCACTTCTTCTTTGTGCCTTCCTCTGTTGACAGACATTTTTGTTGCTTCCAAGTGTTGGCTGTGGTAAATATTGCTGGAGTGCAGGATGGCCACCCTGTGTCTTTTGGATTCTCATCCTCTCAGGTGATAGGCCCAGCAGTGGGTATGCTTGATTGAATGGTAGCTCAATATTTACCTTATCAAGGCACCTCCTTTGTGTTTTCATTACTGGTTCTTACCATGTCCCACTTAGAAACGAGGGTGTGCATTTCTCCACAACCCCTTCAGCATTTATTGTTTGCAGAATTTTTGCTGATGGCCATTATGACTGGTGTGAGCTGATAGGTTTTTGTAATTTGGATTTGCATGTCTTTAATAATTCCTAATGTTCAGCATTTTTCCATGCTTTGTTTTCTTTCTGTTACACAAAAACAGAAAAAAACTGTGAGTACAATAAACCACTTGAAGTGGTCTTCTGGGAAGGCTGCCCTGTTTTGAATTTTTCGTCGATTTTTGACCCCAGGATTTTTTTGACAACAGGTGACATTTACAGGCTTGTAATGAGTGTGAATATTTAGTGACCACTACTACTGGCTTTAAAGGTGCTGTTGGGGGAAACGGCCACAAGGCGGCAGCATTTCTCCGTTCCCAAGACTGGTTTCTAGGGCAGCACAACATTTCTGGAAGTTGTGTTCCCAGGTTGTAAATTAGAATGGAATGTGCTAGGAAAAAAACCCATAAGTTAATATTCCATTATTTCTTTTTCGATTTTTTAGTCTTTTTAAATCGAGGTAATGTTTAGAATATTGTTTGTCCTACGTGTATACAATCTGGTTCATTTGTACATTACACACACACATACACACACACACACACACACACACACACACACATACGTAATATATTCATGTGCAGGTACTCTTCCCATGTAAATTATTGCAGAGTGCTCCATTGACCTCCCTTGCTATATGGTTGGTCTGTTTGATAAATGTATTTAGTAGGTATTTGTACACATATGGTAACCCTAATCTTAATTTTCCATACCACCCACCTTTCCATTTACATAAGAATAGTTTGTTCTCTAAGTCTGTGAGTTTCTTTCTCTGTGAAAATGCTATCATATTTGTCAGTTGTTAGATAACACCTATAAGTGATATCATACTATATGTCTTTTTCTTTCTGACTTACGTCATGTTCTGAGATTATATCTAGGCTCATAAATGGTGCCTCAACGAGCAGTGTTTCACTGTTTTGCATGGCTAATATTCCATTATGTACATGGACCACTTCTTCTTTATCCATTCATCCATTGATGGACATTTTGGTTGCTTCCGTGTCTTGGCTATTGTGAAAAATCCTGCAGTGAAGCTGTTGCAGCCTGTGCCTTCTCGACTCTGGTATTTTCAGGTGAGAGGCTCAACGGTGGGCCTGCTGAATGGAATGCTGGCTCAATTTTTACTTTTAAACACAGCTCCTTTCTGTTCTCACTATTGGCTCTTATCACTTTACATCTCACCAGCAGCTAGAGGGTACACAGTTCTCTAAAACCCCTTCCGCATTTATTGTTTGTAGACTTTTGGCTGATGGTAGTTGACGTGTGTGAGTTGAAATCTTTTTGTAGGCTAGATTTGCATGAGTTTAAAAATTTATGTTGTTGAGCTTTTATCCATTTTCCTTGTTTTTAGAAAAATAATGAGTAAAATTTACCTCTTCATACTAGCTCCTTGAAAATTTTGCCAGTTGTGAATTTTTGAGGGCAGTTGTCCTTTACTGTCCTGAGTCCTTGTGAATGTTAAGTGACCGTTAGCTGTGGTTTTAAAGCCGCTCTTGTGGGAAACGGCCACAAGGCGGCAGCATTTCTACATTTCCAACTCTGGGTTTTTGGGCAACAGAGGGTTCCTGGAAATCGTGTTTGTAAGCTGCAAATTAGAGCAGAATGTGCCACGGCAAACTCCCAAGAGCTTATATCTCCTTACTTCTTGTTTGTTTTTTACATTTAGTTTTTATTTATTATCACAGCAAATTGGATAAAAATACTGTGTTTTTTCTAGGTGTACGGAATCTGGTTCATTATATCAATGTATTGATCTATTCATCTTTGGATCCTTTCCCGTGTAGGTTATTACAGAGTGTTGAGTACACCTCTTTGAGCATTCCATAGGTATTTTGTGATTAGATATTTCATATGTATTACTACATGTCTGTTAACCCCCATATCCTAATTCATACATTCCTTACACCTTTCCATTTGGTTAAACATAATTTGGTTTTCTGAATCTATGAGTGTCCTTCTCTTGGAAATTATTTCATGGGTATCAATTTTTAGGTAACACCTATAAGTGATGTAATAGGATATCTGTCTTTCGTTTTCTTTCTTACTTCAGGTAGGGTGATTATCTCTAGATCCTTCTATGCTGGTGCCAACAGCATTGTTCCATGCTTTTCCATGGCTAATATTCCATTGTGTTCATGGACCACTTCTTCTTGGTGCATTTTTCTGTTGATGGACATTTTGGTTTCTTCCAGCTCTTGGCTATGGTACATGTTGCTGCAGTGAAGGATTGCCAGCCTGTGTCTTTTCGATTCAGGTCTACTCAGCGGATAGGCCCATCAGTGGGCCTACCAGATCACATAGTAGCTCAAGTTTTACCTTTAAACACACCTCCATTTTGTTCTCTGTACTGGCTGTTACCAGGTTACATCCCATCAGCAGCTAGAGGGTACACAGTTCTCTAAAAGCCCTTCAGCATTTATACTATGTAGACTTTTTGCTGATGATCCTTCTGACGGCTGTGAGGTGAATGTGTTTCTAGACTGGATTTGCATGGCTTTATTAATTCCTGACGTTGAGCGTTTTTCCATGCCTTTTTCTATAACAAACAAAAGAGACAGAATATAAAATGTGCATAAAATATGCCTCTTGAAATTGTCGTTTTGAAATATGGATGTCTTTTGAGATTTTTGCTCGATTTATGACCGAAGGATTGTTTTGAGGACAGGTGTCATTTACAGGCCTGCAATTATTTTGACTATCAAGTAACCATTACAGCTGCAGTTAGAGCTGCTGTTGTGTGAAACGGCCACAAGGCGGCAGCAGTTCTCATTAACCAAATCTGGTTACTAGGGAAACAGAGCCTCAATGGAAGTCCTGTTCTAGGTTGCAAATTAGAATGGAATGGGCCAGGAAAAAGCCCCTTAAGTTTATATCTCACTAAATATTGTTCTTTATTTAAATTTAATTTTCATTGTTTATCACAGCAAGTGTGATTACAATGTTTTGCTTGTTTTAGGTGTGCAAGATGTGGTTGTTTTCCACATATACCTATCTCTTTTCTTCTTTGGATCCTTTTCCTATTTTAGGTTATGACACAATGTTGAGTAGTCTTCTCTTGGTATTCCGTAGGTCTTTGGTGATTATATACTTCACCTGTGTTTGTATATCTCTGTTAACTCTGACATCCTAATGTATCCAATCCTCACACCTTTCCATTGGTGAACCATAAGTTTGTTTAATGAATCTGTGATTGCCTTTCTCTGTGGAAATATCCTCACTGGTATCAATTTTTAGGTAACACCTATAAGTGATATCACAGGATACGTGTCTTTCGCTTTCTGACTTACTACAAGTTGCGTGATTACTTCTAGACTCATCTACAGTGATGCAAATGGCATTGTGTCATTGTTTTCCTTGGCTAATATTCCATCTGTACGTGGACCAGTTTTTCTTTGTCCACTCACCTGTTGATGGACTTTTGGGTTGCTTCCATGTCTTGGTTATTGTAACACTGCTGAAATGCACATTTGCCTGCCTGTGTCTTTCAACTATGTCTTCTTCGGTTATAGGCCCAGGAGAGGGCCTGTTGGATCATATGGTAGCAAAATGTTTACCTTGTAAAGGCGTCTCCATTCTGTTCTCATTAGTGGCTCTTACCAGGTTATGTTCCACTTAAATTTGAGGGTATGCCCTTGTCCACAACCCTTTCAGCATTTATTGTTTGTAGTTTTTCTGCTGATGTTTATTCTGACAGGTGTGAGCTGACACCTCTTTGAGGTTGGATTTGCATGCATCTCATAATCCCTTGAAATTGAACTTTCAGGCATGTCCTCTTTTTTTTCAAGCTGTGAGTAGTGCTTACCTCTTCAAATGGTTTTCTTGAAGTATGTGTCACATTTTGAAATATTTTGGCCATTACCTCCCTGAAGACATTTTGAGGGCAGGTTTCATTTACAGCCCTCCAGTACTTGTGCATATGAAGTGACCATGAGCACAGGTTTTAAAGCTGCTGCTGCAGGTATCGGCCATTGGGCGGCAGCATTTCTCCTTTCCCCATTCTGGGAATTACGGAAGGAGTCCTTCCTGCCAGTGGTGTTCCTCCGTTATATATTAGAGAGGAATGTGCCCGGACAAACCCCCAAAAGCTGATGTCTCCTTACTTACGTTTGGTTTCTAAATTGAAAGTATATATATTTTTTTATTGGATAATATTCCATTGTGTACATGGACCACTTCTTCTTTGTGCCTTCCTCTGTTGACAGACATTTTTGTTGCTTCCAAGTGTTGGCTGTGGTAAATATTGCTGGAGTGCAGGATGGCCACCCTGTGTCTTTTGGATTCTCATCCTCTCAGGTGATAGGCCCAGCAGTGGGTATGCTTGATTGAATGGTAGCTCAATATTTACCTTATCAAGGCACCTCCTTTGTGTTTTCATTACTGGTTCTTACCATGTCCCACTTAGAAACGAGGGTGCGCATTTCTCCACAACCCCTTCAGCATTTATTGTTTGCAGAATTTTTGCTGATGGCCATTATGACTGGTGTGAGCTGATAGGTTTTTGTAATTTGGATTTGCATGTCTTTAATAATTCCTAATGTTCAGCATTTTTCCATGCTTTGTTTTCTTTCTGTTACACAAAAACAGAAAAAAACTGTGAGTACAATAAACCACTTGAAGTGGTCTTCTGGGAAGGCTGCCCTGTTTTGAATTTTTCGTCGATTTTTGACCCCAGGATTTTTTTGACAACAGGTGACATTTACAGGCTTGTAATGAGTGTGAATATTTAGTGACCACTACTACTGGCTTTAAAGGTGCTGTTGGGGGAAACGGCCACAAGGCGGCAGCATTTCTCCGTTCCCAAGACTGGTTTCTAGGGCAGCACAACATTTCTGGAAGTTGTGTTCCCAGGTTGTAAATTAGAATGGAATGTGCTAGGAAAAAAACCCATAAGTTAATATTCCATTATTTCTTTTTCGATTTTTTAGTCTTTTTAAATCGAGGTAATGTTTAGAATATTGTTTGTCCTACGTGTATACAATCTGGTTCATTTGTACATTACACACACACATACACACACACACACACACACACACACACACACACATACGTAATATATTCATGTGCAGGTACTCTTCCCATGTAAATTATTGCAGAGTGCTCCATTGACCTCCCTTGCTATATGGTTGGTCTGTTTGATAAATGTATTTAGTAGGTATTTGTACACATATGGTAACCCTAATCTTAATTTTCCATACCACCCACCTTTCCATTTACATAAGAATAGTTTGTTCTCTAAGTCTGTGAGTTTCTTTCTCTGTGAAAATGCTATCATATTTGTCAGTTGTTAGATAACACCTATAAGTGATATCATACTATATGTCTTTTTCTTTCTGACTTACGTCATGTTCTGAGATTATATCTAGGCTCATAAATGGTGCCTCAACGAGCAGTGTTTCACTGTTTTGCATGGCTAATATTCCATTATGTACATGGACCACTTCTTCTTTATCCATTCATCCATTGATGGACATTTTGGTTGCTTCCGTGTCTTGGCTATTGTGAAAAATCCTGCAGTGAAGCTGTTGCAGCCTGTGCCTTCTCGACTCTGGTATTTTCAGGTGAGAGGCTCAGCGGTGGGCCTGCTGAATGGAATGCTGGCTCAATTTTTACTTTTAAACACAGCTCCTTTCTGTTCTCACTATTGGCTCTTATCACTTTACATCTCACCAGCAGCTAGAGGGTACACAGTTCTCTAAAACCCCTTCCGCATTTATTGTTTGTAGACTTTTGGCTGATGGTAGTTGACGTGTGTGAGTTGAAATCTTTTTGTAGGCTAGATTTGCATGAGTTTAAAAATTTATGTTGTTGAGCTTTTATCCATTTTCCTTGTTTTTAGAAAAATAATGAGTAAAATTTACCTCTTCATACTAGCTCCTTGAAAATTTTGCCAGTTGTGAATTTTTGAGGGCAGTTGTCCTTTACTGTCCTGAGTCCTTGTGAATGTTAAGTGACCGTTAGCTGTGGTTTTAAAGCCGCTCTTGTGGGAAACGGCCACAAGGCGGCAGCATTTCTACATTTCCAACTCTGGGTTTTTGGGCAACAGAGGGTTCCTGGAAATCGTGTTTGTAAGCTGCAAATTAGAGCAGAATGTGCCACGGCAAACTCCCAAGAGCTTATATCTCCTTACTTCTTGTTTGTTTTTTACATTTAGTTTTTATTTATTATCACAGCAAATTGGATAAAAATACTGTGTTTTTTCTAGGTGTACGGAATCTGGTTCATTATATCAATGTATTGATCTATTCATCTTTGGATCCTTTCCCGTGTAGGTTATTACAGAGTGTTGAGTACACCTCTTTTAGCATTCCATAGGTATTTTGTGATTAGATATTTCATATGTATTACTACATGTCTGTTAACCCCCATATCCTAATTCATACATTCCTTACACCTTTCCATTTGGTTAAACATAATTTGGTTTTCTGAATCTATGAGTGTCCTTCTCTTGGAAATTATTTCATGGGTATCAATTTTTAGGTAACACCTATAAGTGATGTAATAGGATATCTGTCTTTCGTTTTCTTTCTTACTTCAGGTAGGGTGATTATCTCTAGATCCTTCTATGCTGGTGCCAACAGCATTGTTCCATGCTTTTCCATGGCTAATATTCCATTGTGTTCATGGACCACTTCTTCTTGGTGCATTTTTCTGTTGATGGACATTTTGGTTTCTTCCAGCTCTTGGCTATGGTACATGTTGCTGCAGTGAAGGATTGCCAGCCTGTGTCTTTTCGATTCAGGTCTACTCAGCGGATAGGCCCATCAGTGGGCCTACCAGATCACATAGTAGCTCAAGTTTTACCTTTAAACACACCTCCATTTTGTTCTCTGTACTGGCTGTTACCAGGTTACATCCCATCAGCAGCTAGAGGGTACACAGTTCTCTAAAAGCCCTTCAGCATTTATACTATGTAGACTTTTTGCTGATGATCCTTCTGACGGCTGTGAGGTGAATGTGTTTCTAGACTGGATTTGCATGGCTTTATTAATTCCTGACGTTGAGCGTTTTTCCATGCCTTTTTCTATAACAAACAAAAGAGACAGAATATAAAATGTGCATAAAATATGCCTCTTGAAATTGTCGTTTTGAAATATGGATGTCTTTTGAGATTTTTGCTCGATTTATGACCGAAGGATTGTTTTGAGGACAGGTGTCATTTACAGGCCTGCAATTATTTTGACTATCAAGTAACCATTACAGCTGCAGTTAGAGCTGCTGTTGTGTGAAACGGCCACAAGGCGGCAGCAGTTCTCATTAACCAAATCTGGTTACTAGGGAAACAGAGCCTCAATGGAAGTCCTGTTCTAGGTTGCAAATTAGAATGGAATGGGCCAGGAAAAAGCCCCTTAAGTTTATATCTCACTAAATATTGTTCTTTATTTAAATTTAATTTTCATTGTTTATCACAGCAAGTGTGATTACAATGTTTTGCTTGTTTTAGGTGTGCAAGATGTGGTTGTTTTCCACATATACCTATCTCTTTTCTTCTTTGGATCCTTTTCCTATTTTAGGTTATGACACAATGTTGAGTAGTCTTCTCTTGGTATTCCGTAGGTCTTTGGTGATTATATACTTCACCTGTGTTTGTATATCTCTGTTAACTCTGACATCCTAATGTATCCAATCCTCACACCTTTCCATTGGTGAACCATAAGTTTGTTTAATGAATCTGTGATTGCCTTTCTCTGTGGAAATATCCTCACTGGTATCAATTTTTAGGTAACACCTATAAGTGATATCACAGGATACGTGTCTTTCGCTTTCTGACTTACTACAAGTTGCGTGATTACTTCTAGACTCATCTACAGTGATGCAAATGGCATTGTGTCATTGTTTTCCTTGGCTAATATTCCATCTGTACGTGGACCAGTTTTTCTTTGTCCACTCACCTGTTGATGGACTTTTGGGTTGCTTCCATGTCTTGGTTATTGTAACACTGCTGAAATGCACATTTGCCTGCCTGTGTCTTTCAACTATGTCTTCTTCGGTTATAGGCCCAGGAGAGGGCCTGTTGGATCATATGGTAGCAAAATGTTTACCTTGTAAAGGCGTCTCCATTCTGTTCTCATTAGTGGCTCTTACCAGGTTATGTTCCACTTAAATTTGAGGGTATGCCCTTGTCCACAACCCTTTCAGCATTTATTGTTTGTAGTTTTTCTGCTGATGTTTATTCTGACAGGTGTGAGCTGACACCTCTTTGAGGTTGGATTTGCATGCATCTCATAATCCCTTGAAATTGAACTTTCAGGCATGTCCTCTTTTTTTTCAAGCTGTGAGTAGTGCTTACCTCTTCAAATGGTTTTCTTGAAGTATGTGTCACATTTTGAAATATTTTGGCCATTACCTCCCTGAAGACATTTTGAGGGCAGGTTTCATTTACAGCCCTCCAGTACTTGTGCATATGAAGTGACCATGAGCACAGGTTTTAAAGCTGCTGCTGCAGGTATCGGCCATTGGGCGGCAGCATTTCTCCTTTCCCCATTCTGGGAATTACGGAAGGAGTCCTTCCTGCCAGTGGTGTTCCTCCGTTATATATTAGAGAGGAATGTGCCCGGACAAACCCCCAAAAGCTGATGTCTCCTTACTTACGTTTGGTTTCTAAATTGAAAGTATATATATTTTTTTATTGGATAATATTCCATTGTGTACATGGACCACTTCTTCTTTGTGCCTTCCTCTGTTGACAGACATTTTTGTTGCTTCCAAGTGTTGGCTGTGGTAAATATTGCTGGAGTGCAGGATGGCCACCCTGTGTCTTTTGGATTCTCATCCTCTCAGGTGATAGGCCCAGCAGTGGGTATGCTTGATTGAATGGTAGCTCAATATTTACCTTATCAAGGCACCTCCTTTGTGTTTTCATTACTGGTTCTTACCATGTCCCACTTAGAAACGAGGGTGCGCATTTCTCCACAACCCCTTCAGCATTTATTGTTTGCAGAATTTTTGCTGATGGCCATTATGACTGGTGTGAGCTGATAGGTTTTTGTAATTAGGATTTGCATGTCTTTAATAATTCCTAATGTTCAGCATTTTTCCATGCTTTGTTTTCTTTCTGTTACACAAAAACAGAAAAAAACTGTGAGTACAATAAACCACTTGAAGTGGTCTTCTGGGAAGGCTGCCCTGTTTTGAATTTTTCGTCGATTTTTGACCCCAGGATTTTTTTGACAACAGGTGACATTTACAGGCTTGTAATGAGTGTGAATATTTAGTGACCACTACTACTGGCTTTAAAGGTGCTGTTGGGGGAAACGGCCACAAGGCGGCAGCATTTCTCCGTTCCCAAGACTGGTTTCTAGGGCAGCACAACATTTCTGGAAGTTGTGTTCCCAGGTTGTAAATTAGAATGGAATGTGCTAGGAAAAAAACCCATAAGTTAATATTCCATTATTTCTTTTTCGATTTTTTAGTCTTTTTAAATCGAGGTAATGTTTAGAATATTGTTTGTCCTACGTGTATACAATCTGGTTCATTTGTACATTACACACACACATACACACACACACACACACACACACACACATACGTAATATATTCATGTGCAGGTACTCTTCCCATGTAAATTATTGCAGAGTGCTCCATTGACCTCCCTTGCTATATGGTCGGTCTGTTTGATAAATGTATTTAGTAGGTATTTGTACACATATGGTAACCCTAATCTTAATTTTCCATACCACCCACCTTTCCATTTACATAAGAATAGTTTGTTCTCTAAGTCTGTGAGTTTCTTTCTCTGTGAAAATGCTATCATATTTGTCAGTTGTTAGATAACACCTATAAGTGATATCATACTATATGTCTTTTTCTTTCTGACTTACGTCATGTTCTGAGATTATATCTAGGCTCATAAATGGTGCCTCAACGAGCAGTGTTTCACTGTTTTGCATGGCTAATATTCCATTATGTACATGGACCACTTCTTCTTTATCCATTCATCCATTGATGGACATTTTGGTTGCTTCCGTGTCTTGGCTATTGTGAAAAATCCTGCAGTGAAGCTGTTGCAGCCTGTGCCTTCTCGACTCTGGTATTTTCAGGTGAGAGGCTCAACGGTGGGCCTGCTGAATGGAATGCTGGCTCAATTTTTACTTTTAAACACAGCTCCTTTCTGTTCTCACTATTGGCTCTTATCACTTTACATCTCACCAGCAGCTAGAGGGTACACAGTTCTCTAAAACCCCTTCCGCATTTATTGTTTGTAGACTTTTGGCTGATGGTAGTTGACGTGTGTGAGTTGAAATCTTTTTGTAGGCTAGATTTGCATGAGTTTAAAAATTTATGTTGTTGAGCTTTTATCCATTTTCCTTGTTTTTAGAAAAATAATGAGTAAAATTTACCTCTTCATACTAGCTCCTTGAAAATTTTGCCAGTTGTGAATTTTTGAGGGCAGTTGTCCTTTACTGTCCTGAGTCCTTGTGAATGTTAAGTGACCGTTAGCTGTGGTTTTAAAGCCGCTCTTGTGGGAAACGGCCACAAGGCGGCAGCATTTCTACATTTCCAACTCTGGGTTTTTGGGCAACAGAGGGTTCCTGGAAATCGTGTTTGTAAGCTGCAAATTAGAGCAGAATGTGCCACGGCAAACTCCCAAGAGCTTATATCTCCTTACTTCTTGTTTGTTTTTTACATTTAGTTTTTATTTATTATCACAGCAAATTGGATAAAAATACTGTGTTTTTTCTAGGTGTACGGAATCTGGTTCATTATATCAATGTATTGATCTATTCATCTTTGGATCCTTTCCCGTGTAGGTTATTACAGAGTGTTGAGTACACCTCTTTGAGCATTCCATAGGTATTTTGTGATTATATATTTCATATGTATTACTACATGTCTGTTAACCCCCATATCCTAATTCATACATTCCTTACACCTTTCCAATTGGTTTTCTGAATCTATGAGTGTCCTTCTCTTGGAAATTATTTCATGGGTATCAATTTTTAGGTAACACCTATAAGTGATGTAATAGGATATCTGTCTTTCGTTTTCTTTCTTACTTCAGGTAGGGTGATTATCTCTAGATCCTTCTATGCTGGTGCCAACAGCATTGTTCCATGCTTTTCCATGGCTAATATTCCATTGTGTTCATGGACCACTTCTTCTTGGTGCATTTTTCTGTTGATGGACATTTTGGTTTCTTCCAGCTCTTGGCTATGGTACATGTTGCTGCAGTGAAGGATTGCCAGCCTGTGTCTTTTCGATTCAGGTCTACTCAGCGGATAGGCCCATCAGTGGGCCTACCAGATCACATAGTAGCTCAAGTTTTACCTTTAAACACACCTCCATTTTGTTCTCTGTACTGGCTGTTACCAGGTTACATCCCATCAGCAGCTAGAGGGTACACAGTTCTCTAAAAGCCCTTCAGCATTTATACTATGTAGACTTTTTTGCTGATGATCCTTCTGACGGCTGTGAGGTGAATGTGTTTCTAGACTGGATTTGCATGGCTTTATTAATTCCTGACGTTGAGCGTTTTTCCATGCCTTTTTCTATAACAAACAAAAGAGACAGAATATAAAATGTGCATAAAATATGCCTCTTGAAATTGTTGTTTTGAAATATGGATGTCTTTTGAGATTTTTGCTCGATTTACGACCGAAGGATTGTTTTGAGGACAGGTGTCATTTACAGGCCTGCAATTATTTTGACTATCAAGTAACCATTACAGCTGCAGTTAGAGCTGCTGTTGTGTGAAACGGCCACAAGGCGGCAGCAGTTCTCATTAACCAAATCTGGTTACTAGGGAAACAGAGCCTCAATGGAAGTCCTGTTCTAGGTTGCAAATTAGAATGGAATGGGCCAGGAAAAAGCCCCTTAAGTTTATATCTCACTAAATATTGTTCTTTATTTAAATTTAATTTTCATTGTTTATCACAGCAAGTGTGATTACAATGTTTTGCTTGTTTTAGGTGTGCAAGATGTGGTTGTTTTCCACATATACCTATCTCTTTTCTTCTTTGGATCCTTTTCCCATTTTAGGTTATGACACAATGTTGAGTAGTCTTCTCTTGGTATTCCGTAGGTCTTTGGTGATTATATACTTCACCTGTGTTTGTATATCTCTGTTAACTCTGACATCCTAATGTATCCAATCCTCACACCTTTCCATTGGTGAACCATAAGTTTGTTTAATGAATCTGTGATTGCCTTTCTCTGTGGAAATATCCTCACTGGTATCAATTTTTAGGTAACACCTATAAGTGATATCACAGGATACGTGTCTTTCGCTTTCTGACTTACTACAAGTTGCGTGATTACTTCTAGACTCATCTACGGTGATGCAAATGGCATTGTGTCATTGTTTTCCTTGGCTAATATTCCATCTGTACGTGGACCAGTTTTTCTTTGTCCACTCACCTGTTGATGGACTTTTGGGTTGCTTCCATGTCTTGGTTATTGTAACACTGCTGAAATGCACATTTGCCTGCCTGTGTCTTTCAACTATGTCTTCTTCGGTTATAGGCCCAGGAGAGGGCCTGTTGGATCATATGGTAGCAAAATGTTTACCTTGTAAAGGCGTCTCCATTCTGTTCTCATTAGTGGCTCTTACCAGGTTATGTTCCACTTAAATTTGAGGGTATGGCCTTGTCCACAACCCTTTCAGCATTTATTGTTTGTAGTTTTTCTGCTGATGTTTATTCTGACAGGTGTGAGCTGACACCTCTTTGAGGTTGGATTTGCATGCATCGCATAATCCCTTGAAATTGAACTTTCAGGCATGTCCTCTTTTTTTTCAAGCTGTGAGTAGCGCTTACCTCTTCAAATGGTTTTCTTGAAGTATGTGTCACATTTTGAAATATTTTGGCCATTACCTCCCTGAAGACATTTTGAGGGCAGGTTTCATTTACAGCGCTCCAGTACTTGTGCATATGAAGTGACCATGAGCACAGGTTTTAAAGCTGCTGCTGCAGGTATCGGCCATTGGGCGGCAGCATTTCTCCTTTCCCCATTCTGGGAATTACGGAAGGAGTCCTTCCTGCCAGTGGTGTTCCTCCGTTATATATTAGAGAGGAATGTGCCCGGACAAACCCCCAAAAGCTGATGTCTCCTTACTTACGTTTGGTTTCTAAATTGAAAGTATATATATTTTTTTATTGGATAATATTCCATTGTGTACATGGACCACTTCTTCTTTGTGCCTTCCTCTGTTGACAGACATCTTTGTTGCTTCCAAGTGTTGGCTGTGGTAAATATTGCTGGAGTGCAGGATGGCCACCCTGTGTCTTTTGGATTCTCATCCTCTCAGGTGATAGGCCCAGCAGTGGGTATGCTTGATTGAATGGTAGCTCAATATTTACCTTATCAAGGCACCTCCTTTGTGTTTTCATTACTGGTTCTTACCATGTCCCACTTAGAAACGAGGGTGCGCATTTCTCCACAACCCCTTCAGCATTTATTGTTTGCAGAATTTTTGCTGATGGCCATTATGACTGGTGTGAGCTGATAGGTTTTTGTAATTAGGATTTGCATGTCTTTAATAATTCCTAATGTTCAGCATTTTTCCATGCTTTGTTTTCTTTCTGTTACACAAAAACAGAAAAAAACTGTGAGTACAATAAACCACTTGAAGTGGTCTTCTGGGAAGGCTGCCCTGTTTTGAATTTTTCGTCGATTTTTGACCCCAGGATTTTTTTGACAACAGGTGACATTTACAGGCTTGTAATGAGTGTGAATATTTAGTGACCACTACTACTGGCTTTAAAGGTGCTGTTGGGGGAAACGGCCACAAGGCGGCAGCATTTCTCCGTTCCCAAGACTGGTTTCTAGGGCAGCACAACATTTCTGGAAGTTGTGTTCCCAGGTTGTAAATTAGAATGGAATGTGCTAGGAAAAAAACCCATAAGTTAATATTCCATTATTTCTTTTTCGATTTTTTAGTCTTTTTAAATCGAGGTAATGTTTAGAATATTGTTTGTCCTACGTGTATACAATCTGGTTCATTTGTACATTACACACACACATACACACACACACACACACACACACACACACACACACACATACGTAATATATTCATGTGCAGGTACTCTTCCCATGTAAATTATTGCAGAGTGCTCCATTGACCTCCCTTGCTATATGGTCGGTCTGTTTGATAAATGTATTTAGTAGGTATTTGTACACATATGGTAACCCTAATCTTAATTTTCCATACCACCCACCTTTCCATTTACATAAGAATAGTTTGTTCTCTAAGTCTGTGAGTTTCTTTCTCTGTGAAAATGCTATCATATTTGTCAGTTGTTAGATAACACCTATAAGTGATATCATACTATATGTCTTTTTCTTTCTGACTTACGTCATGTTCTGAGATTATATCTAGGCTCATAAATGGTGCCTCAACGAGCAGTGTTTCACTGTTTTGCATGGCTAATATTCCATTATGTACATGGACCACTTCTTCTTTATCCATTCATCCATTGATGGACATTTTGGTTGCTTCCGTGTCTTGGCTATTGTGAAAAATCCTGCAGTGAAGCTGTTGCAGCCTGTGCCTTCTCGACTCTGGTATTTTCAGGTGAGAGGCTCAGCGGTGGGCCTGCTGAATGGAATGCTGGCTCAATTTTTACTTTTAAACACAGCTCCTTTCTGTTCTCACTATTGGCTCTTATCACTTTACATCTCACCAGCAGCTAGAGGGTACACAGTTCTCTAAAACCCCTTCCGCATTTATTGTTTGTAGACTTTTGGCTGATGGTAGTTGACGTGTGTGAGTTGAAATCTTTTTGTAGGCTAGATTTGCATGAGTTTAAAAATTTATGTTGTTGAGCTTTTATCCATTTTCCTTGTTTTTAGAAAAATAATGAGTAAAATTTACCTCTTCATACTAGCTCCTTGAAAATTTTGCCAGTTGTGAATTTTTGAGGGCAGTTGTCCTTTACTGTCCTGAGTCCTTGTGAATGTTAAGTGACCGTTAGCTGTGGTTTTAAAGCCGCTCTTGTGGGAAACGGCCACAAGGCGGCAGCATTTCTACATTTCCAACTCTGGGTTTTTGGGCAACAGAGGGTTCCTGGAAATCGTGTTTGTAAGCTGCAAATTAGAGCAGAATGTGCCACGGCAAACTCCCAAGAGCTTATATCTCCTTACTTCTTGTTTGTTTTTTACATTTAGTTTTTATTTATTATCACAGCAAATTGGATAAAAATACTGTGTTTTTTCTAGGTGTACGGAATCTGGTTCATTATATCAATGTATTGATCTATTCATCTTTGGATCCTTTCCCGTGTAGGTTATTACAGAGTGTTGAGTACACCTCTTTTAGCATTCCATAGGTATTTTGTGATTAGATATTTCATATGTATTACTACATGTCTGTTAACCCCCATATCCTAATTCATACATTCCTTACACCTTTCCATTTGGTTAAACATAATTTGGTTTTCTGAATCTATGAGTGTCCTTCTCTTGGAAATTATTTCATGGGTATCAATTTTTAGGTAACACCTATAAGTGATGTAATAGGATATCTGTCTTTCGTTTTCTTTCTTACTTCAGGTAGGGTGATTATCTCTAGATCCTTCTATGCTGGTGCCAACAGCATTGTTCCATGCTTTTCCATGGCTAATATTCCATTGTGTTCATGGACCACTTCTTCTTGGTGCATTTTTCTGTTGATGGACATTTTGGTTTCTTCCAGCTCTTGGCTATGGTACATGTTGCTGCAGTGAAGGATTGCCAGCCTGTGTCTTTTCGATTCAGGTCTACTCAGCGGATAGGCCCATCAGTGGGCCTACCAGATCACATAGTAGCTCAAGTTTTACCTTTAAACACACCTCCATTTTGTTCTCTGTACTGGCTGTTACCAGGTTACATCCCATCAGCAGCTAGAGGGTACACAGTTCTCTAAAAGCCCTTCAGCATTTATACTATGTAGACTTTTTGCTGATGATCCTTCTGACGGCTGTGAGGTGAATGTGTTTCTAGACTGGATTTGCATGGCTTTATTAATTCCTGACGTTGAGCGTTTTTCCATGCCTTTTTCTATAACAAACAAAAGAGACAGAATATAAAATGTGCATAAAATATGCCTCTTGAAATTGTCGTTTTGAAATATGGATGTCTTTTGAGATTTTTGCTCGATTTATGACCGAAGGATTGTTTTGAGGACAGGTGTCATTTACAGGCCTGCAATTATTTTGACTATCAAGTAACCATTACAGCTGCAGTTAGAGCTGCTGTTGTGTGAAACGGCCACAAGGCGGCAGCAGTTCTCATTAACCAAATCTGGTTACTAGGGAAACAGAGCCTCAATGGAAGTCCTGTTCTAGGTTGCAAATTAGAATGGAATGGGCCAGGAAAAAGCCCCTTAAGTTTATATCTCACTAAATATTGTTCTTTATTTAAATTTAATTTTCATTGTTTATCACAGCAAGTGTGATTACAATGTTTTGCTTGTTTTAGGTGTGCAAGATGTGGTTGTTTTCCACATATACCTATCTCTTTTCTTCTTTGGATCCTTTTCCTATTTTAGGTTATGACACAATGTTGAGTAGTCTTCTCTTGGTATTCCGTAGGTCTTTGGTGATTATATACTTCACCTGTGTTTGTATATCTCTGTTAACTCTGACATCCTAATGTATCCAATCCTCACACCTTTCCATTGGTGAACCATAAGTTTGTTTAATGAATCTGTGATTGCCTTTCTCTGTGGAAATATCCTCACTGGTATCAATTTTTAGGTAACACCTATAAGTGATATCACAGGATACGTGTCTTTCGCTTTCTGACTTACTACAAGTTGCGTGATTACTTCTAGACTCATCTACAGTGATGCAAATGGCATTGTGTCATTGTTTTCCTTGGCTAATATTCCATCTGTACGTGGACCAGTTTTTCTTTGTCCACTCACCTGTTGATGGACTTTTGGGTTGCTTCCATGTCTTGGTTATTGTAACACTGCTGAAATGCACATTTGCCTGCCTGTGTCTTTCAACTATGTCTTCTTCGGTTATAGGCCCAGGAGAGGGCCTGTTGGATCATATGGTAGCAAAATGTTTACCTTGTAAAGGCGTCTCCATTCTGTTCTCATTAGTGGCTCTTACCAGGTTATGTTCCACTTAAATTTGAGGGTATGCCCTTGTCCACAACCCTTTCAGCATTTATTGTTTGTAGTTTTTCTGCTGATGTTTATTCTGACAGGTGTGAGCTGACACCTCTTTGAGGTTGGATTTGCATGCATCTCATAATCCCTTGAAATTGAACTTTCAGGCATGTCCTCTTTTTTTTCAAGCTGTGAGTAGTGCTTACCTCTTCAAATGGTTTTCTTGAAGTATGTGTCACATTTTGAAATATTTTGGCCATTACCTCCCTGAAGACATTTTGAGGGCAGGTTTCATTTACAGCCCTCCAGTACTTGTGCATATGAAGTGACCATGAGCACAGGTTTTAAAGCTGCTGCTGCAGGTATCGGCCATTGGGCGGCAGCATTTCTCCTTTCCCCATTCTGGGAATTACGGAAGGAGTCCTTCCTGCCAGTGGTGTTCCTCCGTTATATATTAGAGAGGAATGTGCCCGGACAAACCCCCAAAAGCTGATGTCTCCTTACTTACGTTTGGTTTCTAAATTGAAAGTATATATATTTTTTTATTGGATAATATTCCATTGTGTACATGGACCACTTCTTCTTTGTGCCTTCCTCTGTTGACAGACATTTTTGTTGCTTCCAAGTGTTGGCTGTGGTAAATATTGCTGGAGTGCAGGATGGCCACCCTGTGTCTTTTGGATTCTCATCCTCTCAGGTGATAGGCCCAGCAGTGGGTATGCTTGATTGAATGGTAGCTCAATATTTACCTTATCAAGGCACCTCCTTTGTGTTTTCATTACTGGTTCTTACCATGTCCCACTTAGAAACGAGGGTGCGCATTTCTCCACAACCCCTTCAGCATTTATTGTTTGCAGAATTTTTGCTGATGGCCATTATGACTGGTGTGAGCTGATAGGTTTTTGTAATTAGGATTTGCATGTCTTTAATAATTCCTAATGTTCAGCATTTTTCCATGCTTTGTTTTCTTTCTGTTACACAAAAACAGAAAAAAACTGTGAGTACAATAAACCACTTGAAGTGGTCTTCTGGGAAGGCTGCCCTGTTTTGAATTTTTCGTCGATTTTTGACCCCAGGATTTTTTTGACAACAGGTGACATTTACAGGCTTGTAATGAGTGTGAATATTTAGTGACCACTACTACTGGCTTTAAAGGTGCTGTTGGGGGAAACGGCCACAAGGCGGCAGCATTTCTCCGTTCCCAAGACTGGTTTCTAGGGCAGCACAACATTTCTGGAAGTTGTGTTCCCAGGTTGTAAATTAGAATGGAATGTGCTAGGAAAAAAACCCATAAGTTAATATTCCATTATTTCTTTTTCGATTTTTTAGTCTTTTTAAATCGAGGTAATGTTTAGAATATTGTTTGTCCTACGTGTATACAATCTGGTTCATTTGTACATTACACACACACATACACACACACACACACACACACACACACACATACGTAATATATTCATGTGCAGGTACTCTTCCCATGTAAATTATTGCAGAGTGCTCCATTGACCTCCCTTGCTATATGGTCGGTCTGTTTGATAAATGTATTTAGTAGGTATTTGTACACATATGGTAACCCTAATCTTAATTTTCCATACCACCCACCTTTCCATTTACATAAGAATAGTTTGTTCTCTAAGTCTGTGAGTTTCTTTCTCTGTGAAAATGCTATCATATTTGTCAGTTGTTAGATAACACCTATAAGTGATATCATACTATATGTCTTTTTCTTTCTGACTTACGTCATGTTCTGAGATTATATCTAGGCTCATAAATGGTGCCTCAACGAGCAGTGTTTCACTGTTTTGCATGGCTAATATTCCATTATGTACATGGACCACTTCTTCTTTATCCATTCATCCATTGATGGACATTTTGGTTGCTTCCGTGTCTTGGCTATTGTGAAAAATCCTGCAGTGAAGCTGTTGCAGCCTGTGCCTTCTCGACTCTGGTATTTTCAGGTGAGAGGCTCAACGGTGGGCCTGCTGAATGGAATGCTGGCTCAATTTTTACTTTTAAACACAGCTCCTTTCTGTTCTCACTATTGGCTCTTATCACTTTACATCTCACCAGCAGCTAGAGGGTACACAGTTCTCTAAAACCCCTTCCGCATTTATTGTTTGTAGACTTTTGGCTGATGGTAGTTGACGTGTGTGAGTTGAAATCTTTTTGTAGGCTAGATTTGCATGAGTTTAAAAATTTATGTTGTTGAGCTTTTATCCATTTTCCTTGTTTTTAGAAAAATAATGAGTAAAATTTACCTCTTCATACTAGCTCCTTGAAAATTTTGCCAGTTGTGAATTTTTGAGGGCAGTTGTCCTTTACTGTCCTGAGTCCTTGTGAATGTTAAGTGACCGTTAGCTGTGGTTTTAAAGCCGCTCTTGTGGGAAACGGCCACAAGGCGGCAGCATTTCTACATTTCCAACTCTGGGTTTTTGGGCAACAGAGGGTTCCTGGAAATCGTGTTTGTAAGCTGCAAATTAGAGCAGAATGTGCCACGGCAAACTCCCAAGAGCTTATATCTCCTTACTTCTTGTTTGTTTTTTACATTTAGTTTTTATTTATTATCACAGCAAATTGGATAAAAATACTGTGTTTTTTCTAGGTGTACGGAATCTGGTTCATTATATCAATGTATTGATCTATTCATCTTTGGATCCTTTCCCGTGTAGGTTATTACAGAGTGTTGAGTACACCTCTTTGAGCATTCCATAGGTATTTTGTGATTATATATTTCATATGTATTACTACATGTCTGTTAACCCCCATATCCTAATTCATACATTCCTTACACCTTTCCAATTGGTTTTCTGAATCTATGAGTGTCCTTCTCTTGGAAATTATTTCATGGGTATCAATTTTTAGGTAACACCTATAAGTGATGTAATAGGATATCTGTCTTTCGTTTTCTTTCTTACTTCAGGTAGGGTGATTATCTCTAGATCCTTCTATGCTGGTGCCAACAGCATTGTTCCATGCTTTTCCATGGCTAATATTCCATTGTGTTCATGGACCACTTCTTCTTGGTGCATTTTTCTGTTGATGGACATTTTGGTTTCTTCCAGCTCTTGGCTATGGTACATGTTGCTGCAGTGAAGGATTGCCAGCCTGTGTCTTTTCGATTCAGGTCTACTCAGCGGATAGGCCCATCAGTGGGCCTACCAGATCACATAGTAGCTCAAGTTTTACCTTTAAACACACCTCCATTTTGTTCTCTGTACTGGCTGTTACCAGGTTACATCCCATCAGCAGCTAGAGGGTACACAGTTCTCTAAAAGCCCTTCAGCATTTATACTATGTAGACTTTTTTGCTGATGATCCTTCTGACGGCTGTGAGGTGAATGTGTTTCTAGACTGGATTTGCATGGCTTTATTAATTCCTGACGTTGAGCGTTTTTCCATGCCTTTTTCTATAACAAACAAAAGAGACAGAATATAAAATGTGCATAAAATATGCCTCTTGAAATTGTCGTTTTGAAATATGGATGTCTTTTGAGATTTTTGCTCGATTTACGACCGAAGGATTGTTTTGAGGACAGGTGTCATTTACAGGCCTGCAATTATTTTGACTATCAAGTAACCATTACAGCTGCAGTTAGAGCTGCTGTTGTGTGAAACGGCCACAAGGCGGCAGCAGTTCTCATTAACCAAATCTGGTTACTAGGGAAACAGAGCCTCAATGGAAGTCCTGTTCTAGGTTGCAAATTAGAATGGAATGGGCCAGGAAAAAGCCCCTTAAGTTTATATCTCACTAAATATTGTTCTTTATTTAAATTTAATTTTCATTGTTTATCACAGCAAGTGTGATTACAATGTTTTGCTTGTTTTAGGTGTGCAAGATGTGGTTGTTTTCCACATATACCTATCTCTTTTCTTCTTTGGATCCTTTTCCCATTTTAGGTTATGACACAATGTTGAGTAGTCTTCTCTTGGTATTCCGTAGGTCTTTGGTGATTATATACTTCACCTGTGTTTGTATATCTCTGTTAACTCTGACATCCTAATGTATCCAATCCTCACACCTTTCCATTGGTGAACCATAAGTTTGTTTAATGAATCTGTGATTGCCTTTCTCTGTGGAAATATCCTCACTGGTATCAATTTTTAGGTAACACCTATAAGTGATATCACAGGATACGTGTCTTTCGCTTTCTGACTTACTACAAGTTGCGTGATTACTTCTAGACTCATCTACGGTGATGCAAATGGCATTGTGTCATTGTTTTCCTTGGCTAATATTCCATCTGTACGTGGACCAGTTTTTCTTTGTCCACTCACCTGTTGATGGACTTTTGGGTTGCTTCCATGTCTTGGTTATTGTAACACTGCTGAAATGCACATTTGCCTGCCTGTGTCTTTCAACTATGTCTTCTTCGGTTATAGGCCCAGGAGAGGGCCTGTTGGATCATATGGTAGCAAAATGTTTACCTTGTAAAGGCGTCTCCATTCTGTTCTCATTAGTGGCTCTTACCAGGTTATGTTCCACTTAAATTTGAGGGTATGGCCTTGTCCACAACCCTTTCAGCATTTATTGTTTGTAGTTTTTCTGCTGATGTTTATTCTGACAGGTGTGAGCTGACACCTCTTTGAGGTTGGATTTGCATGCATCGCATAATCCCTTGAAATTGAACTTTCAGGCATGTCCTCTTTTTTTTCAAGCTGTGAGTAGCGCTTACCTCTTCAAATGGTTTTCTTGAAGTATGTGTCACATTTTGAAATATTTTGGCCATTACCTCCCTGAAGACATTTTGAGGGCAGGTTTCATTTACAGCGCTCCAGTACTTGTGCATATGAAGTGACCATGAGCACAGGTTTTAAAGCTGCTGCTGCAGGTATCGGCCATTGGGCGGCAGCATTTCTCCTTTCCCCATTCTGGGAATTACGGAAGGAGTCCTTCCTGCCAGTGGTGTTCCTCCGTTATATATTAGAGAGGAATGTGCCCGGACAAACCCCCAAAAGCTGATGTCTCCTTACTTACGTTTGGTTTCTAAATTGAAAGTATATATATTTTTTTATTGGATAATATTCCATTGTGTACATGGACCACTTCTTCTTTGTGCCTTCCTCTGTTGACAGACATCTTTGTTGCTTCCAAGTGTTGGCTGTGGTAAATATTGCTGGAGTGCAGGATGGCCACCCTGTGTCTTTTGGATTCTCATCCTCTCAGGTGATAGGCCCAGCAGTGGGTATGCTTGATTGAATGGTAGCTCAATATTTACCTTATCAAGGCACCTCCTTTGTGTTTTCATTACTGGTTCTTACCATGTCCCACTTAGAAACGAGGGTGCGCATTTCTCCACAACCCCTTCAGCATTTATTGTTTGCAGAATTTTTGCTGATGGCCATTATGACTGGTGTGAGCTGATAGGTTTTTGTAATTAGGATTTGCATGTCTTTAATAATTCCTAATGTTCAGCATTTTTCCATGCTTTGTTTTCTTTCTGTTACACAAAAACAGAAAAAAACTGTGAGTACAATAAACCACTTGAAGTGGTCTTCTGGGAAGGCTGCCCTGTTTTGAATTTTTCGTCGATTTTTGACCCCAGGATTTTTTTGACAACAGGTGACATTTACAGGCTTGTAATGAGTGTGAATATTTAGTGACCACTACTACTGGCTTTAAAGGTGCTGTTGGGGGAAACGGCCACAAGGCGGCAGCATTTCTCCGTTCCCAAGACTGGTTTCTAGGGCAGCACAACATTTCTGGAAGTTGTGTTCCCAGGTTGTAAATTAGAATGGAATGTGCTAGGAAAAAAACCCATAAGTTAATATTCCATTATTTCTTTTTCGATTTTTTAGTCTTTTTAAATCGAGGTAATGTTTAGAATATTGTTTGTCCTACGTGTATACAATCTGGTTCATTTGTACATTACACACACACATACACACACACACACACACACACACACACACACACACACATACGTAATATATTCATGTGCAGGTACTCTTCCCATGTAAATTATTGCAGAGTGCTCCATTGACCTCCCTTGCTATATGGTCGGTCTGTTTGATAAATGTATTTAGTAGGTATTTGTACACATATGGTAACCCTAATCTTAATTTTCCATACCACCCACCTTTCCATTTACATAAGAATAGTTTGTTCTCTAAGTCTGTGAGTTTCTTTCTCTGTGAAAATGCTATCATATTTGTCAGTTGTTAGATAACACCTATAAGTGATATCATACTATATGTCTTTTTCTTTCTGACTTACGTCATGTTCTGAGATTATATCTAGGCTCATAAATGGTGCCTCAACGAGCAGTGTTTCACTGTTTTGCATGGCTAATATTCCATTATGTACATGGACCACTTCTTCTTTATCCATTCATCCATTGATGGACATTTTGGTTGCTTCCGTGTCTTGGCTATTGTGAAAAATCCTGCAGTGAAGCTGTTGCAGCCTGTGCCTTCTCGACTCTGGTATTTTCAGGTGAGAGGCTCAGCGGTGGGCCTGCTGAATGGAATGCTGGCTCAATTTTTACTTTTAAACACAGCTCCTTTCTGTTCTCACTATTGGCTCTTATCACTTTACATCTCACCAGCAGCTAGAGGGTACACAGTTCTCTAAAACCCCTTCCGCATTTATTGTTTGTAGACTTTTGGCTGATGGTAGTTGACGTGTGTGAGTTGAAATCTTTTTGTAGGCTAGATTTGCATGAGTTTAAAAATTTATGTTGTTGAGCTTTTATCCATTTTCCTTGTTTTTAGAAAAATAATGAGTAAAATTTACCTCTTCATACTAGCTCCTTGAAAATTTTGCCAGTTGTGAATTTTTGAGGGCAGTTGTCCTTTACTGTCCTGAGTCCTTGTGAATGTTAAGTGACCGTTAGCTGTGGTTTTAAAGCCGCTCTTGTGGGAAACGGCCACAAGGCGGCAGCATTTCTACATTTCCAACTCTGGGTTTTTGGGCAACAGAGGGTTCCTGGAAATCGTGTTTGTAAGCTGCAAATTAGAGCAGAATGTGCCACGGCAAACTCCCAAGAGCTTATATCTCCTTACTTCTTGTTTGTTTTTTACATTTAGTTTTTATTTATTATCACAGCAAATTGGATAAAAATACTGTGTTTTTTCTAGGTGTACGGAATCTGGTTCATTATATCAATGTATTGATCTATTCATCTTTGGATCCTTTCCCGTGTAGGTTATTACAGAGTGTTGAGTACACCTCTTTGAGCATTCCATAGGTATTTTGTGATTAGATATTTCATATGTATTACTACATGTCTGTTAACCCCCATATCCTAATTCATACATTCCTTACACCTTTCCATTTGGTTAAACATAATTTGGTTTTCTGAATCTATGAGTGTCCTTCTCTTGGAAATTATTTCATGGGTATCAATTTTTAGGTAACACCTATAAGTGATGTAATAGGATATCTGTCTTTCGTTTTCTTTCTTACTTCAGGTAGGGTGATTATCTCTAGATCCTTCTATGCTGGTGCCAACAGCATTGTTCCATGCTTTTCCATGGCTAATATTCCATTGTGTTCATGGACCACTTCTTCTTGGTGCATTTTTCTGTTGATGGACATTTTGGTTTCTTCCAGCTCTTGGCTATGGTACATGTTGCTGCAGTGAAGGATTGCCAGCCTGTGTCTTTTCGATTCAGGTCTACTCAGCGGATAGGCCCATCAGTGGGCCTACCAGATCACATAGTAGCTCAAGTTTTACCTTTAAACACACCTCCATTTTGTTCTCTGTACTGGCTGTTACCAGGTTACATCCCATCAGCAGCTAGAGGGTACACAGTTCTCTAAAAGCCCTTCAGCATTTATACTATGTAGACTTTTTTGCTGATGATCCTTCTGACGGCTGTGAGGTGAATGTGTTTCTAGACTGGATTTGCATGGCTTTATTAATTCCTGACGTTGAGCGTTTTTCCATGCCTTTTTCTATAACAAACAAAAGAGACAGAATATAAAATGTGCATAAAATATGCCTCTTGAAATTGTCGTTTTGAAATATGGATGTCTTTTGAGATTTTTGCTCGATTTATGACCGAAGGATTGTTTTGAGGACAGGTGTCATTTACAGGCCTGCAATTATTTTGACTATCAAGTAACCATTACAGCTGCAGTTAGAGCTGCTGTTGTGTGAAACGGCCACAAGGCGGCAGCAGTTCTCATTAACCAAATCTGGTTACTAGGGAAACAGAGCCTCAATGGAAGTCCTGTTCTAGGTTGCAAATTAGAATGGAATGGGCCAGGAAAAAGCCCCTTAAGTTTATATCTCACTAAATATTGTTCTTTATTTAAATTTAATTTTCATTGTTTATCACAGCAAGTGTGATTACAATGTTTTGCTTGTTTTAGGTGTGCAAGATGTGGTTGTTTTCCACATATACCTATCTCTTTTCTTCTTTGGATCCTTTTCCCATTTTAGGTTATGACACAATGTTGAGTAGTCTTCTCTTGGTATTCCGTAGGTCTTTGGTGATTATATACTTCACCTGTGTTTGTATATCTCTGTTAACTCTGACATCCTAATGTATCCAATCCTCACACCTTTCCATTGGTGAACCATAAGTTTGTTTAATGAATCTGTGATTGCCTTTCTCTGTGGAAATATCCTCACTGGTATCAATTTTTAGGTAACACCTATAAGTGATATCACAGGATACGTGTCTTTCGCTTTCTGACTTACTACAAGTTGCGTGATTACTTCTAGACTCATCTACGGTGATGCAAATGGCATTGTGTCATTGTTTTCCTTGGCTAATATTCCATCTGTACGTGGACCAGTTTTTCTTTGTCCACTCACCTGTTGATGGACTTTTGGGTTGCTTCCATGTCTTGGTTATTGTAACACTGCTGAAATGCACATTTGCCTGCCTGTGTCTTTCAACTATGTCTTCTTCGGTTATAGGCCCAGGAGAGGGCCTGTTGGATCATATGGTAGCAAAATGTTTACCTTGTAAAGGCGTCTCCATTCTGTTCTCATTAGTGGCTCTTACCAGGTTATGTTCCACTTAAATTTGAGGGTATGGCCTTGTCCACAACCCTTTCAGCATTTATTGTTTGTAGTTTTTCTGCTGATGTTTATTCTGACAGGTGTGAGCTGACACCTCTTTGAGGTTGGATTTGCATGCATCGCATAATCCCTTGAAATTGAACTTTCAGGCATGTCCTCTTTTTTTTCAAGCTGTGAGTAGCGCTTACCTCTTCAAATGGTTTTCTTGAAGTATGTGTCACATTTTGAAATATTTTGGCCATTACCTCCCTGAAGACATTTTGAGGGCAGGTTTCATTTACAGCGCTCCAGTACTTGTGCATATGAAGTGACCATGAGCACAGGTTTTAAAGCTGCTGCTGCAGGTATCGGCCATTGGGCGGCAGCATTTCTCCTTTCCCCATTCTGGGAATTACGGAAGGAGTCCTTCCTGCCAGTGGTGTTCCTCCGTTATATATTAGAGAGGAATGTGCCCGGACAAACCCCCAAAAGCTGATGTCTCCTTACTTACGTTTGGTTTCTAAATTGAAAGTATATATATTTTTTTATTGGATAATATTCCATTGTGTACATGGACCACTTCTTCTTTGTGCCTTCCTCTGTTGACAGACATCTTTGTTGCTTCCAAGTGTTGGCTGTGGTAAATATTGCTGGAGTGCAGGATGGCCACCCTGTGTCTTTTGGATTCTCATCCTCTCAGGTGATAGGCCCAGCAGTGGGTATGCTTGATTGAATGGTAGCTCAATATTTACCTTATCAAGGCACCTCCTTTGTGTTTTCATTACTGGTTCTTACCATGTCCCACTTAGAAACGAGGGTGCGCATTTCTCCACAACCCCTTCAGCATTTATTGTTTGCAGAATTTTTGCTGATGGCCATTATGACTGGTGTGAGCTGATAGGTTTTTGTAATTAGGATTTGCATGTCTTTAATAATTCCTAATGTTCAGCATTTTTCCATGCTTTGTTTTCTTTCTGTTACACAAAAACAGAAAAAAACTGTGAGTACAATAAACCACTTGAAGTGGTCTTCTGGGAAGGCTGCCCTGTTTTGAATTTTTCGTCGATTTTTGACCCCAGGATTTTTTTGACAACAGGTGACATTTACAGGCTTGTAATGAGTGTGAATATTTAGTGACCACTACTACTGGCTTTAAAGGTGCTGTTGGGGGAAACGGCCACAAGGCGGCAGCATTTCTCCGTTCCCAAGACTGGTTTCTAGGGCAGCACAACATTTCTGGAAGTTGTGTTCCCAGGTTGTAAATTAGAATGGAATGTGCTAGGAAAAAAACCCATAAGTTAATATTCCATTATTTCTTTTTCGATTTTTTAGTCTTTTTAAATCGAGGTAATGTTTAGAATATTGTTTGTCCTACGTGTATACAATCTGGTTCATTTGTACATTACACACACACATACACACACACACACACACACACACACATACGTAATATATTCATGTGCAGGTACTCTTCCCATGTAAATTATTGCAGAGTGCTCCATTGACCTCCCTTGCTATATGGTCGGTCTGTTTGATAAATGTATTTAGTAGGTATTTGTACACATATGGTAACCCTAATCTTAATTTTCCATACCACCCACCTTTCCATTTACATAAGAATAGTTTGTTCTCTAAGTCTGTGAGTTTCTTTCTCTGTGAAAATGCTATCATATTTGTCAGTTGTTAGATAACACCTATAAGTGATATCATACTATATGTCTTTTTCTTTCTGACTTACGTCATGTTCTGAGATTATATCTAGGCTCATAAATGGTGCCTCAACGAGCAGTGTTTCACTGTTTTGCATGGCTAATATTCCATTATGTACATGGACCACTTCTTCTTTATCCATTCATCCATTGATGGACATTTTGGTTGCTTCCGTGTCTTGGCTATTGTGAAAAATCCTGCAGTGAAGCTGTTGCAGCCTGTGCCTTCTCGACTCTGGTATTTTCAGGTGAGAGGCTCAGCGGTGGGCCTGCTGAATGGAATGCTGGCTCAATTTTTACTTTTAAACACAGCTCCTTTCTGTTCTCACTATTGGCTCTTATCACTTTACATCTCACCAGCAGCTAGAGGGTACACAGTTCTCTAAAACCCCTTCCGCATTTATTGTTTGTAGACTTTTGGCTGATGGTAGTTGACGTGTGTGAGTTGAAATCTTTTTGTAGGCTAGATTTGCATGAGTTTAAAAATTTATGTTGTTGAGCTTTTATCCATTTTCCTTGTTTTTAGAAAAATAATGAGTAAAATTTACCTCTTCATACTAGCTCCTTGAAAATTTTGCCAGTTGTGAATTTTTGAGGGCAGTTGTCCTTTACTGTCCTGAGTCCTTGTGAATGTTAAGTGACCGTTAGCTGTGGTTTTAAAGCCGCTCTTGTGGGAAACGGCCACAAGGCGGCAGCATTTCTACATTTCCAACTCTGGGTTTTTGGGCAACAGAGGGTTCCTGGAAATCGTGTTTGTAAGCTGCAAATTAGAGCAGAATGTGCCACGGCAAACTCCCAAGAGCTTATATCTCCTTACTTCTTGTTTGTTTTTTACATTTAGTTTTTATTTATTATCACAGCAAATTGGATAAAAATACTGTGTTTTTTCTAGGTGTACGGAATCTGGTTCATTATATCAATGTATTGATCTATTCATCTTTGGATCCTTTCCCGTGTAGGTTATTACAGAGTGTTGAGTACACCTCTTTTAGCATTCCATAGGTATTTTGTGATTAGATATTTCATATGTATTACTACATGTCTGTTAACCCCCATATCCTAATTCATACATTCCTTACACCTTTCCATTTGGTTAAACATAATTTGGTTTTCTGAATCTATGAGTGTCCTTCTCTTGGAAATTATTTCATGGGTATCAATTTTTAGGTAACACCTATAAGTGATGTAATAGGATATCTGTCTTTCGTTTTCTTTCTTACTTCAGGTAGGGTGATTATCTCTAGATCCTTCTATGCTGGTGCCAACAGCATTGTTCCATGCTTTTCCATGGCTAATATTCCATTGTGTTCATGGACCACTTCTTCTTGGTGCATTTTTCTGTTGATGGACATTTTGGTTTCTTCCAGCTCTTGGCTATGGTACATGTTGCTGCAGTGAAGGATTGCCAGCCTGTGTCTTTTCGATTCAGGTCTACTCAGCGGATAGGCCCATCAGTGGGCCTACCAGATCACATAGTAGCTCAAGTTTTACCTTTAAACACACCTCCATTTTGTTCTCTGTACTGGCTGTTACCAGGTTACATCCCATCAGCAGCTAGAGGGTACACAGTTCTCTAAAAGCCCTTCAGCATTTATACTATGTAGACTTTTTGCTGATGATCCTTCTGACGGCTGTGAGGTGAATGTGTTTCTAGACTGGATTTGCATGGCTTTATTAATTCCTGACGTTGAGCGTTTTTCCATGCCTTTTTCTATAACAAACAAAAGAGACAGAATATAAAATGTGCATAAAATATGCCTCTTGAAATTGTCGTTTTGAAATATGGATGTCTTTTGAGATTTTTGCTCGATTTATGACCGAAGGATTGTTTTGAGGACAGGTGTCATTTACAGGCCTGCAATTATTTTGACTATCAAGTAACCATTACAGCTGCAGTTAGAGCTGCTGTTGTGTGAAACGGCCACAAGGCGGCAGCAGTTCTCATTAACCAAATCTGGTTACTAGGGAAACAGAGCCTCAATGGAAGTCCTGTTCTAGGTTGCAAATTAGAATGGAATGGGCCAGGAAAAAGCCCCTTAAGTTTATATCTCACTAAATATTGTTCTTTATTTAAATTTAATTTTCATTGTTTATCACAGCAAGTGTGATTACAATGTTTTGCTTGTTTTAGGTGTGCAAGATGTGGTTGTTTTCCACATATACCTATCTCTTTTCTTCTTTGGATCCTTTTCCTATTTTAGGTTATGACACAATGTTGAGTAGTCTTCTCTTGGTATTCCGTAGGTCTTTGGTGATTATATACTTCACCTGTGTTTGTATATCTCTGTTAACTCTGACATCCTAATGTATCCAATCCTCACACCTTTCCATTGGTGAACCATAAGTTTGTTTAATGAATCTGTGATTGCCTTTCTCTGTGGAAATATCCTCACTGGTATCAATTTTTAGGTAACACCTATAAGTGATATCACAGGATACGTGTCTTTCGCTTTCTGACTTACTACAAGTTGCGTGATTACTTCTAGACTCATCTACAGTGATGCAAATGGCATTGTGTCATTGTTTTCCTTGGCTAATATTCCATCTGTACGTGGACCAGTTTTTCTTTGTCCACTCACCTGTTGATGGACTTTTGGGTTGCTTCCATGTCTTGGTTATTGTAACACTGCTGAAATGCACATTTGCCTGCCTGTGTCTTTCAACTATGTCTTCTTCGGTTATAGGCCCAGGAGAGGGCCTGTTGGATCATATGGTAGCAAAATGTTTACCTTGTAAAGGCGTCTCCATTCTGTTCTCATTAGTGGCTCTTACCAGGTTATGTTCCACTTAAATTTGAGGGTATGCCCTTGTCCACAACCCTTTCAGCATTTATTGTTTGTAGTTTTTCTGCTGATGTTTATTCTGACAGGTGTGAGCTGACACCTCTTTGAGGTTGGATTTGCATGCATCTCATAATCCCTTGAAATTGAACTTTCAGGCATGTCCTCTTTTTTTTCAAGCTGTGAGTAGTGCTTACCTCTTCAAATGGTTTTCTTGAAGTATGTGTCACATTTTGAAATATTTTGGCCATTACCTCCCTGAAGACATTTTGAGGGCAGGTTTCATTTACAGCCCTCCAGTACTTGTGCATATGAAGTGACCATGAGCACAGGTTTTAAAGCTGCTGCTGCAGGTATCGGCCATTGGGCGGCAGCATTTCTCCTTTCCCCATTCTGGGAATTACGGAAGGAGTCCTTCCTGCCAGTGGTGTTCCTCCGTTATATATTAGAGAGGAATGTGCCCGGACAAACCCCCAAAAGCTGATGTCTCCTTACTTACGTTTGGTTTCTAAATTGAAAGTATATATATTTTTTTATTGGATAATATTCCATTGTGTACATGGACCACTTCTTCTTTGTGCCTTCCTCTGTTGACAGACATTTTTGTTGCTTCCAAGTGTTGGCTGTGGTAAATATTGCTGGAGTGCAGGATGGCCACCCTGTGTCTTTTGGATTCTCATCCTCTCAGGTGATAGGCCCAGCAGTGGGTATGCTTGATTGAATGGTAGCTCAATATTTACCTTATCAAGGCACCTCCTTTGTGTTTTCATTACTGGTTCTTACCATGTCCCACTTAGAAACGAGGGTGCGCATTTCTCCACAACCCCTTCAGCATTTATTGTTTGCAGAATTTTTGCTGATGGCCATTATGACTGGTGTGAGCTGATAGGTTTTTGTAATTAGGATTTGCATGTCTTTAATAATTCCTAATGTTCAGCATTTTTCCATGCTTTGTTTTCTTTCTGTTACACAAAAACAGAAAAAAACTGTGAGTACAATAAACCACTTGAAGTGGTCTTCTGGGAAGGCTGCCCTGTTTTGAATTTTTCGTCGATTTTTGACCCCAGGATTTTTTTGACAACAGGTGACATTTACAGGCTTGTAATGAGTGTGAATATTTAGTGACCACTACTACTGGCTTTAAAGGTGCTGTTGGGGGAAACGGCCACAAGGCGGCAGCATTTCTCCGTTCCCAAGACTGGTTTCTAGGGCAGCACAACATTTCTGGAAGTTGTGTTCCCAGGTTGTAAATTAGAATGGAATGTGCTAGGAAAAAAACCCATAAGTTAATATTCCATTATTTCTTTTTCGATTTTTTAGTCTTTTTAAATCGAGGTAATGTTTAGAATATTGTTTGTCCTACGTGTATACAATCTGGTTCATTTGTACATTACACACACACATACACACACACACACACACACACACACACACACATACGTAATATATTCATGTGCAGGTACTCTTCCCATGTAAATTATTGCAGAGTGCTCCATTGACCTCCCTTGCTATATGGTCGGTCTGTTTGATAAATGTATTTAGTAGGTATTTGTACACATATGGTAACCCTAATCTTAATTTTCCATACCACCCACCTTTCCATTTACATAAGAATAGTTTGTTCTCTAAGTCTGTGAGTTTCTTTCTCTGTGAAAATGCTATCATATTTGTCAGTTGTTAGATAACACCTATAAGTGATATCATACTATATGTCTTTTTCTTTCTGACTTACGTCATGTTCTGAGATTATATCTAGGCTCATAAATGGTGCCTCAACGAGCAGTGTTTCACTGTTTTGCATGGCTAATATTCCATTATGTACATGGACCACTTCTTCTTTATCCATTCATCCATTGATGGACATTTTGGTTGCTTCCGTGTCTTGGCTATTGTGAAAAATCCTGCAGTGAAGCTGTTGCAGCCTGTGCCTTCTCGACTCTGGTATTTTCAGGTGAGAGGCTCAACGGTGGGCCTGCTGAATGGAATGCTGGCTCAATTTTTACTTTTAAACACAGCTCCTTTCTGTTCTCACTATTGGCTCTTATCACTTTACATCTCACCAGCAGCTAGAGGGTACACAGTTCTCTAAAACCCCTTCCGCATTTATTGTTTGTAGACTTTTGGCTGATGGTAGTTGACGTGTGTGAGTTGAAATCTTTTTGTAGGCTAGATTTGCATGAGTTTAAAAATTTATGTTGTTGAGCTTTTATCCATTTTCCTTGTTTTTAGAAAAATAATGAGTAAAATTTACCTCTTCATACTAGCTCCTTGAAAATTTTGCCAGTTGTGAATTTTTGAGGGCAGTTGTCCTTTACTGTCCTGAGTCCTTGTGAATGTTAAGTGACCGTTAGCTGTGGTTTTAAAGCCGCTCTTGTGGGAAACGGCCACAAGGCGGCAGCATTTCTACATTTCCAACTCTGGGTTTTTGGGCAACAGAGGGTTCCTGGAAATCGTGTTTGTAAGCTGCAAATTAGAGCAGAATGTGCCACGGCAAACTCCCAAGAGCTTATATCTCCTTACTTCTTGTTTGTTTTTTACATTTAGTTTTTATTTATTATCACAGCAAATTGGATAAAAATACTGTGTTTTTTCTAGGTGTACGGAATCTGGTTCATTATATCAATGTATTGATCTATTCATCTTTGGATCCTTTCCCGTGTAGGTTATTACAGAGTGTTGAGTACACCTCTTTGAGCATTCCATAGGTATTTTGTGATTATATATTTCATATGTATTACTACATGTCTGTTAACCCCCATATCCTAATTCATACATTCCTTACACCTTTCCAATTGGTTTTCTGAATCTATGAGTGTCCTTCTCTTGGAAATTATTTCATGGGTATCAATTTTTAGGTAACACCTATAAGTGATGTAATAGGATATCTGTCTTTCGTTTTCTTTCTTACTTCAGGTAGGGTGATTATCTCTAGATCCTTCTATGCTGGTGCCAACAGCATTGTTCCATGCTTTTCCATGGCTAATATTCCATTGTGTTCATGGACCACTTCTTCTTGGTGCATTTTTCTGTTGATGGACATTTTGGTTTCTTCCAGCTCTTGGCTATGGTACATGTTGCTGCAGTGAAGGATTGCCAGCCTGTGTCTTTTCGATTCAGGTCTACTCAGCGGATAGGCCCATCAGTGGGCCTACCAGATCACATAGTAGCTCAAGTTTTACCTTTAAACACACCTCCATTTTGTTCTCTGTACTGGCTGTTACCAGGTTACATCCCATCAGCAGCTAGAGGGTACACAGTTCTCTAAAAGCCCTTCAGCATTTATACTATGTAGACTTTTTTGCTGATGATCCTTCTGACGGCTGTGAGGTGAATGTGTTTCTAGACTGGATTTGCATGGCTTTATTAATTCCTGACGTTGAGCGTTTTTCCATGCCTTTTTCTATAACAAACAAAAGAGACAGAATATAAAATGTGCATAAAATATGCCTCTTGAAATTGTCGTTTTGAAATATGGATGTCTTTTGAGATTTTTGCTCGATTTACGACCGAAGGATTGTTTTGAGGACAGGTGTCATTTACAGGCCTGCAATTATTTTGACTATCAAGTAACCATTACAGCTGCAGTTAGAGCTGCTGTTGTGTGAAACGGCCACAAGGCGGCAGCAGTTCTCATTAACCAAATCTGGTTACTAGGGAAACAGAGCCTCAATGGAAGTCCTGTTCTAGGTTGCAAATTAGAATGGAATGGGCCAGGAAAAAGCCCCTTAAGTTTATATCTCACTAAATATTGTTCTTTATTTAAATTTAATTTTCATTGTTTATCACAGCAAGTGTGATTACAATGTTTTGCTTGTTTTAGGTGTGCAAGATGTGGTTGTTTTCCACATATACCTATCTCTTTTCTTCTTTGGATCCTTTTCCCATTTTAGGTTATGACACAATGTTGAGTAGTCTTCTCTTGGTATTCCGTAGGTCTTTGGTGATTATATACTTCACCTGTGTTTGTATATCTCTGTTAACTCTGACATCCTAATGTATCCAATCCTCACACCTTTCCATTGGTGAACCATAAGTTTGTTTAATGAATCTGTGATTGCCTTTCTCTGTGGAAATATCCTCACTGGTATCAATTTTTAGGTAACACCTATAAGTGATATCACAGGATACGTGTCTTTCGCTTTCTGACTTACTACAAGTTGCGTGATTACTTCTAGACTCATCTACGGTGATGCAAATGGCATTGTGTCATTGTTTTCCTTGGCTAATATTCCATCTGTACGTGGACCAGTTTTTCTTTGTCCACTCACCTGTTGATGGACTTTTGGGTTGCTTCCATGTCTTGGTTATTGTAACACTGCTGAAATGCACATTTGCCTGCCTGTGTCTTTCAACTATGTCTTCTTCGGTTATAGGCCCAGGAGAGGGCCTGTTGGATCATATGGTAGCAAAATGTTTACCTTGTAAAGGCGTCTCCATTCTGTTCTCATTAGTGGCTCTTACCAGGTTATGTTCCACTTAAATTTGAGGGTATGGCCTTGTCCACAACCCTTTCAGCATTTATTGTTTGTAGTTTTTCTGCTGATGTTTATTCTGACAGGTGTGAGCTGACACCTCTTTGAGGTTGGATTTGCATGCATCGCATAATCCCTTGAAATTGAACTTTCAGGCATGTCCTCTTTTTTTTCAAGCTGTGAGTAGCGCTTACCTCTTCAAATGGTTTTCTTGAAGTATGTGTCACATTTTGAAATATTTTGGCCATTACCTCCCTGAAGACATTTTGAGGGCAGGTTTCATTTACAGCGCTCCAGTACTTGTGCATATGAAGTGACCATGAGCACAGGTTTTAAAGCTGCTGCTGCAGGTATCGGCCATTGGGCGGCAGCATTTCTCCTTTCCCCATTCTGGGAATTACGGAAGGAGTCCTTCCTGCCAGTGGTGTTCCTCCGTTATATATTAGAGAGGAATGTGCCCGGACAAACCCCCAAAAGCTGATGTCTCCTTACTTACGTTTGGTTTCTAAATTGAAAGTATATATATTTTTTTATTGGATAATATTCCATTGTGTACATGGACCACTTCTTCTTTGTGCCTTCCTCTGTTGACAGACATCTTTGTTGCTTCCAAGTGTTGGCTGTGGTAAATATTGCTGGAGTGCAGGATGGCCACCCTGTGTCTTTTGGATTCTCATCCTCTCAGGTGATAGGCCCAGCAGTGGGTATGCTTGATTGAATGATAGCTCAATATTTACCTTATCAAGGCACCTCCTTTGTGTTTTCATTACTGGTTCTTACCATGTCCCACTTAGAAACGAGGGTGCGCATTTCTCCACAACCCCTTCAGCATTTATTGTTTGCAGAATTTTTGCTGATGGCCATTATGACTGGTGTGAGCTGATAGGTTTTTGTAATTAGGATTTGCATGTCTTTAATAATTCCTAATGTTCAGCATTTTTCCATGCTTTGTTTTCTTTCTGTTACACAAAAACAGAAAAAAACTGTGAGTACAATAAACCACTTGAAGTGGTCTTCTGGGAAGGCTGCCCTGTTTTGAATTTTTCGTCGATTTTTGACCCCAGGATTTTTTTGACAACAGGTGACATTTACAGGCTTGTAATGAGTGTGAATATTTAGTGACCACTACTACTGGCTTTAAAGGTGCTGTTGGGGGAAACGGCCACAAGGCGGCAGCATTTCTCCGTTCCCAAGACTGGTTTCTAGGGCAGCACAACATTTCTGGAAGTTGTGTTCCCAGGTTGTAAATTAGAATGGAATGTGCTAGGAAAAAAACCCATAAGTTAATATTCCATTATTTCTTTTTCGATTTTTTAGTCTTTTTAAATCGAGGTAATGTTTAGAATATTGTTTGTCCTACGTGTATACAATCTGGTTCATTTGTACATTACACACACACATACACACACACACACACACACACACACACACACACACACATACGTAATATATTCATGTGCAGGTACTCTTCCCATGTAAATTATTGCAGAGTGCTCCATTGACCTCCCTTGCTATATGGTCGGTCTGTTTGATAAATGTATTTAGTAGGTATTTGTACACATATGGTAACCCTAATCTTAATTTTCCATACCACCCACCTTTCCATTTACATAAGAATAGTTTGTTCTCTAAGTCTGTGAGTTTCTTTCTCTGTGAAAATGCTATCATATTTGTCAGTTGTTAGATAACACCTATAAGTGATATCATACTATATGTCTTTTTCTTTCTGACTTACGTCATGTTCTGAGATTATATCTAGGCTCATAAATGGTGCCTCAACGAGCAGTGTTTCACTGTTTTGCATGGCTAATATTCCATTATGTACATGGACCACTTCTTCTTTATCCATTCATCCATTGATGGACATTTTGGTTGCTTCCGTGTCTTGGCTATTGTGAAAAATCCTGCAGTGAAGCTGTTGCAGCCTGTGCCTTCTCGACTCTGGTATTTTCAGGTGAGAGGCTCAGCGGTGGGCCTGCTGAATGGAATGCTGGCTCAATTTTTACTTTTAAACACAGCTCCTTTCTGTTCTCACTATTGGCTCTTATCACTTTACATCTCACCAGCAGCTAGAGGGTACACAGTTCTCTAAAACCCCTTCCGCATTTATTGTTTGTAGACTTTTGGCTGATGGTAGTTGACGTGTGTGAGTTGAAATCTTTTTGTAGGCTAGATTTGCATGAGTTTAAAAATTTATGTTGTTGAGCTTTTATCCATTTTCCTTGTTTTTAGAAAAATAATGAGTAAAATTTACCTCTTCATACTAGCTCCTTGAAAATTTTGCCAGTTGTGAATTTTTGAGGGCAGTTGTCCTTTACTGTCCTGAGTCCTTGTGAATGTTAAGTGACCGTTAGCTGTGGTTTTAAAGCCGCTCTTGTGGGAAACGGCCACAAGGCGGCAGCATTTCTACATTTCCAACTCTGGGTTTTTGGGCAACAGAGGGTTCCTGGAAATCGTGTTTGTAAGCTGCAAATTAGAGCAGAATGTGCCACGGCAAACTCCCAAGAGCTTATATCTCCTTACTTCTTGTTTGTTTTTTACATTTAGTTTTTATTTATTATCACAGCAAATTGGATAAAAATACTGTGTTTTTTCTAGGTGTACGGAATCTGGTTCATTATATCAATGTATTGATCTATTCATCTTTGGATCCTTTCCCGTGTAGGTTATTACAGAGTGTTGAGTACACCTCTTTTAGCATTCCATAGGTATTTTGTGATTAGATATTTCATATGTATTACTACATGTCTGTTAACCCCCATATCCTAATTCATACATTCCTTACACCTTTCCATTTGGTTAAACATAATTTGGTTTTCTGAATCTATGAGTGTCCTTCTCTTGGAAATTATTTCATGGGTATCAATTTTTAGGTAACACCTATAAGTGATGTAATAGGATATCTGTCTTTCGTTTTCTTTCTTACTTCAGGTAGGGTGATTATCTCTAGATCCTTCTATGCTGGTGCCAACAGCATTGTTCCATGCTTTTCCATGGCTAATATTCCATTGTGTTCATGGACCACTTCTTCTTGGTGCATTTTTCTGTTGATGGACATTTTGGTTTCTTCCAGCTCTTGGCTATGGTACATGTTGCTGCAGTGAAGGATTGCCAGCCTGTGTCTTTTCGATTCAGGTCTACTCAGCGGATAGGCCCATCAGTGGGCCTACCAGATCACATAGTAGCTCAAGTTTTACCTTTAAACACACCTCCATTTTGTTCTCTGTACTGGCTGTTACCAGGTTACATCCCATCAGCAGCTAGAGGGTACACAGTTCTCTAAAAGCCCTTCAGCATTTATACTATGTAGACTTTTTTGCTGATGATCCTTCTGACGGCTGTGAGGTGAATGTGTTTCTAGACTGGATTTGCATGGCTTTATTAATTCCTGACGTTGAGCGTTTTTCCATGCCTTTTTCTATAACAAACAAAAGAGACAGAATATAAAATGTGCATAAAATATGCCTCTTGAAATTGTCGTTTTGAAATATGGATGTCTTTTGAGATTTTTGCTCGATTTACGACCGAAGGATTGTTTTGAGGACAGGTGTCATTTACAGGCCTGCAATTATTTTGACTATCAAGTAACCATTACAGCTGCAGTTAGAGCTGCTGTTGTGTGAAACGGCCACAAGGCGGCAGCAGTTCTCATTAACCAAATCTGGTTACTAGGGAAACAGAGCCTCAATGGAAGTCCTGTTCTAGGTTGCAAATTAGAATGGAATGGGCCAGGAAAAAGCCCCTTAAGTTTATATCTCACTAAATATTGTTCTTTATTTAAATTTAATTTTCATTGTTTATCACAGCAAGTGTGATTACAATGTTTTGCTTGTTTTAGGTGTGCAAGATGTGGTTGTTTTCCACATATACCTATCTCTTTTCTTCTTTGGATCCTTTTCCTATTTTAGGTTATGACACAATGTTGAGTAGTCTTCTCTTGGTATTCCGTAGGTCTTTGGTGATTATATACTTCACCTGTGTTTGTATATCTCTGTTAACTCTGACATCCTAATGTATCCAATCCTCACACCTTTCCATTGGTGAACCATAAGTTTGTTTAATGAATCTGTGATTGCCTTTCTCTGTGGAAATATCCTCACTGGTATCAATTTTTAGGTAACACCTATAAGTGATATCACAGGATACGTGTCTTTCGCTTTCTGACTTACTACAAGTTGCGTGATTACTTCTAGACTCATCTACGGTGATGCAAATGGCATTGTGTCATTGTTTTCCTTGGCTAATATTCCATCTGTACGTGGACCAGTTTTTCTTTGTCCACTCACCTGTTGATGGACTTTTGGGTTGCTTCCATGTCTTGGTTATTGTAACACTGCTGAAATGCACATTTGCCTGCCTGTGTCTTTCAACTATGTCTTCTTCGGTTATAGGCCCAGGAGAGGGCCTGTTGGATCATATGGTAGCAAAATGTTTACCTTGTAAAGGCGTCTCCATTCTGTTCTCATTAGTGGCTCTTACCAGGTTATGTTCCACTTAAATTTGAGGGTATGCCCTTGTCCACAACCCTTTCAGCATTTATTGTTTGTAGTTTTTCTGCTGATGTTTATTCTGACAGGTGTGAGCTGACACCTCTTTGAGGTTGGATTTGCATGCATCTCATAATCCCTTGAAATTGAACTTTCAGGCATGTCCTCTTTTTTTTCAAGCTGTGAGTAGCGCTTACCTCTTCAAATGGTTTTCTTGAAGTATGTGTCACATTTTGAAATATTTTGGCCATTACCTCCCTGAAGACATTTTGAGGGCAGGTTTCATTTACAGCCCTCCAGTACTTGTGCATATGAAGTGACCATGAGCACAGGTTTTAAAGCTGCTGCTGCAGGTATCGGCCATTGGGCGGCAGCATTTCTCCTTTCCCCATTCTGGGAATTACGGAAGGAGTCCTTCCTGCCAGTGGTGTTCCTCCGTTATATATTAGAGAGGAATGTGCCCGGACAAACCCCCAAAAGCTGATGTCTCCTTACTTACGTTTGGTTTCTAAATTGAAAGTATATATATTTTTTTATTGGATAATATTCCATTGTGTACATGGACCACTTCTTCTTTGTGCCTTCCTCTGTTGACAGACATTTTTGTTGCTTCCAAGTGTTGGCTGTGGTAAATATTGCTGGAGTGCAGGATGGCCACCCTGTGTCTTTTGGATTCTCATCCTCTCAGGTGATAGGCCCAGCAGTGGGTATGCTTGATTGAATGGTAGCTCAATATTTACCTTATCAAGGCACCTCCTTTGTGTTTTCATTACTGGTTCTTACCATGTCCCACTTAGAAACGAGGGTGCGCATTTCTCCACAACCCCTTCAGCATTTATTGTTTGCAGAATTTTTGCTGATGGCCATTATGACTGGTGTGAGCTGATAGGTTTTTGTAATTTGGATTTGCATGTCTTTAATAATTCCTAATGTTCAGCATTTTTCCATGCTTTGTTTTCTTTCTGTTACACAAAAACAGAAAAAAACTGTGAGTACAATAAACCACTTGAAGTGGTCTTCTGGGAAGGCTGCCCTGTTTTGAATTTTTCGTCGATTTTTGACCCCAGGATTTTTTTGACAACAGGTGACATTTACAGGCTTGTAATGAGTGTGAATATTTAGTGACCACTACTACTGGCTTTAAAGGTGCTGTTGGGGGAAACGGCCACAAGGCGGCAGCATTTCTCCGTTCCCAAGACTGGTTTCTAGGGCAGCACAACATTTCTGGAAGTTGTGTTCCCAGGTTGTAAATTAGAATGGAATGTGCTAGGAAAAAAACCCATAAGTTAATATTCCATTATTTCTTTTTCGATTTTTTAGTCTTTTTAAATCGAGGTAATGTTTAGAATATTGTTTGTCCTACGTGTATACAATCTGGTTCATTTGTACATTACACACACACATACACACACACACACACACACACACACATACGTAATATATTCATGTGCAGGTACTCTTCCCATGTAAATTATTGCAGAGTGCTCCATTGACCTCCCTTGCTATATGGTCGGTCTGTTTGATAAATGTATTTAGTAGGTATTTGTACACATATGGTAACCCTAATCTTAATTTTCCATACCACCCACCTTTCCATTTACATAAGAATAGTTTGTTCTCTAAGTCTGTGAGTTTCTTTCTCTGTGAAAATGCTATCATATTTGTCAGTTGTTAGATAACACCTATAAGTGATATCATACTATATGTCTTTTTCTTTCTGACTTACGTCATGTTCTGAGATTATATCTAGGCTCATAAATGGTGCCTCAACGAGCAGTGTTTCACTGTTTTGCATGGCTAATATTCCATTATGTACATGGACCACTTCTTCTTTATCCATTCATCCATTGATGGACATTTTGGTTGCTTCCGTGTCTTGGCTATTGTGAAAAATCCTGCAGTGAAGCTGTTGCAGCCTGTGCCTTCTCGACTCTGGTATTTTCAGGTGAGAGGCTCAGCGGTGGGCCTGCTGAATGGAATGCTGGCTCAATTTTTACTTTTAAACACAGCTCCTTTCTGTTCTCACTATTGGCTCTTATCACTTTACATCTCACCAGCAGCTAGAGGGTACACAGTTCTCTAAAACCCCTTCCGCATTTATTGTTTGTAGACTTTTGGCTGATGGTAGTTGACGTGTGTGAGTTGAAATCTTTTTGTAGGCTAGATTTGCATGAGTTTAAAAATTTATGTTGTTGAGCTTTTATCCATTTTCCTTGTTTTTAGAAAAATAATGAGTAAAATTTACCTCTTCATACTAGCTCCTTGAAAATTTTGCCAGTTGTGAATTTTTGAGGGCAGTTGTCCTTTACTGTCCTGAGTCCTTGTGAATGTTAAGTGACCGTTAGCTGTGGTTTTAAAGCCGCTCTTGTGGGAAACGGCCACAAGGCGGCAGCATTTCTACATTTCCAACACTGGGTTTTTGGGCAACAGAGAGTTCCTGGAAATCGTGTTTGTAAGCTGCAAATTAGAGCAGAATGTGCCACGGCAAACTCCCAAGAGCTTATATCTCCTTACTTCTTGTTTGTTTTTTACATTTAGTTTTTATTTATTATCACAGCAAATTGGATAAAAATACTGTGTTTTTTCTAGGTGTACGGAATCTGGTTCATTATATCAATGTATTGATCTATTCATCTTTGGATCCTTTCCCGTGTAGGTTATTACAGAGTGTTGAGTACACCTCTTTGAGCATTCCATAGGTATTTTGTGATTATATATTTCATATGTATTACTACATGTCTGTTAACCCCCATATCCTAATTCATACATTCCTTACACCTTTCCAATTGGTTTTCTGAATCTATGAGTGTCCTTCTCTTGGAAATTATTTCATGGGTATCAATTTTTAGGTAACACCTATAAGTGATGTAATAGGATATCTGTCTTTCGTTTTCTTTCTTACTTCAGGTAGGGTGATTATCTCTAGATCCTTCTATGCTGGTGCCAACAGCATTGTTCCATGCTTTTCCATGGCTAATATTCCATTGTGTTCATGGACCACTTCTTCTTGGTGCATTTTTCTGTTGATGGACATTTTGGTTTCTTCCAGCTCTTGGCTATGGTACATGTTGCTGCAGTGAAGGATTGCCAGCCTGTGTCTTTTCGATTCAGGTCTACTCAGCGGATAGGCCCATCAGTGGGCCTACCAGATCACATAGTAGCTCAAGTTTTACCTTTAAACACACCTCCATTTTGTTCTCTGTACTGGCTGTTACCAGGTTACATCCCATCAGCAGCTAGAGGGTACACAGTTCTCTAAAAGCCCTTCAGCATTTATACTATGTAGACTTTTTGCTGATGATCCTTCTGACGGCTGTGAGGTGAATGTGTTTCTAGACTGGATTTGCATGGCTTTATTAATTCCTGACGTTGAGCGTTTTTCCATGCCTTTTTCTATAACAAACAAAAGAGACAGAATATAAAATGTGCATAAAATATGCCTCTTGAAATTGTCGTTTTGAAATATGGATGTCTTTTGAGATTTTTGCTCGATTTATGACCGAAGGATTGTTTTGAGGACAGGTGTCATTTACAGGCCTGCAATTATTTTGACTATCAAGTAACCATTACAGCTGCAGTTAGAGCTGCTGTTGTGTGAAACGGCCACAAGGCGGCAGCAGTTCTCATTAACCAAATCTGGTTACTAGGGAAACAGAGCCTCAATGGAAGTCCTGTTCTAGGTTGCAAATTAGAATGGAATGGGCCAGGAAAAAGCCCCTTAAGTTTATATCTCACTAAATATTGTTCTTTATTTAAATTTAATTTTCATTGTTTATCACAGCAAGTGTGATTACAATGTTTTGCTTGTTTTAGGTGTGCAAGATGTGGTTGTTTTCCACATATACCTATCTCTTTTCTTCTTTGGATCCTTTTCCTATTTTAGGTTATGACACAATGTTGAGTAGTCTTCTCTTGGTATTCCGTAGGTCTTTGGTGATTATATACTTCACCTGTGTTTGTATATCTCTGTTAACTCTGACATCCTAATGTATCCAATCCTCACACCTTTCCATTGGTGAACCATAAGTTTGTTTAATGAATCTGTGATTGCCTTTCTCTGTGGAAATATCCTCACTGGTATCAATTTTTAGGTAACACCTATAAGTGATATCACAGGATACGTGTCTTTCGCTTTCTGACTTACTACAAGTTGCGTGATTACTTCTAGACTCATCTACGGTGATGCAAATGGCATTGTGTCATTGTTTTCCTTGGCTAATATTCCATCTGTACGTGGACCAGTTTTTCTTTGTCCACTCACCTGTTGATGGACTTTTGGGTTGCTTCCATGTCTTGGTTATTGTAACACTGCTGAAATGCACATTTGCCTGCCTGTGTCTTTCAACTATGTCTTCTTTGTTTATAGGCCCAGGAGAGGGCCTGTTGGATCATATGGTAGCAAAATGTTTACCTTGTAAAGGCGTCTCCATTCTGTTCTCATTAGTGGCTCTTACCAGGTTATGTTCCACTTAAATTTGAGGGTATGCCCTTGTCCACAACCCTTTCAGCATTTATTGTTTGTAGTTTTTCTGCTGATGTTTATTCTGACAGGTGTGAGCTGACACCTCTTTGAGGTTGGATTTGCATGCATCTCATAATCCCTTGAAATTGAACTTTCAGGCATGTCCTCTTTTTTTTCAAGCTGTGAGTAGTGCTTACCTCTTCAAATGGTTTTCTTGAAGTATGTGTCACATTTTGAAATATTTTGGCCATTACCTCCCTGAAGACATTTTGAGGGCAGGTTTCATTTACAGCCCTCCAGTACTTGTGCATATGAAGTGACCATGAGCACAGGTTTTAAAGCTGCTGCTGCAGGTATCGGCCATTGGGCGGCAGCATTTCTCCTTTCCCCATTCTGGGAATTACGGAAGGAGTCCTTCCTGCCAGTGGTGTTCCTCCGTTATATATTAGAGAGGAATGTGCCCGGACAAACCCCCAAAAGCTGATGTCTCCTTACTTACGTTTGGTTTCTAAATTGAAAGTATATATATTTTTTTATTGGATAATATTCCATTGTGTACATGGACCACTTCTTCTTTGTGCCTTCCTCTGTTGACAGACATTTTTGTTGCTTCCAAGTGTTGGCTGTGGTAAATATTGCTGGAGTGCAGGATGGCCACCCTGTGTCTTTTGGATTCTCATCCTCTCAGGTGATAGGCCCAGCAGTGGGTATGCTTGATTGAATGGTAGCTCAATATTTACCTTATCAAGGCACCTCCTTTGTGTTTTCATTACTGGTTCTTACCATGTCCCACTTAGAAACGAGGGTGCGCATTTCTCCACAACCCCTTCAGCATTTATTGTTTGCAGAATTTTTGCTGATGGCCATTATGACTGGTGTGAGCTGATAGGTTTTTGTAATTAGGATTTGCATGTCTTTAATAATTCCTAATGTTCAGCATTTTTCCATGCTTTGTTTTCTTTCTGTTACACAAAAACAGAAAAAAACTGTGAGTACAATAAACCACTTGAAGTGGTCTTCTGGGAAGGCTGCCCTGTTTTGAATTTTTCGTCGATTTTTGACCCCAGGATTTTTTTGACAACAGGTGACATTTACAGGCTTGTAATGAGTGTGAATATTTAGTGACCACTACTACTGGCTTTAAAGGTGCTGTTGGGGGAAACGGCCACAAGGCGGCAGCATTTCTCCGTTCCCAAGACTGGTTTCTAGGGCAGCACAACATTTCTGGAAGTTGTGTTCCCAGGTTGTAAATTAGAATGGAATGTGCTAGGAAAAAAACCCATAAGTTAATATTCCATTATTTCTTTTTCGATTTTTTAGTCTTTTTAAATCGAGGTAATGTTTAGAATATTGTTTGTCCTACGTGTATACAATCTGGTTCATTTGTACATTACACACACACATACACACACACACACACACACACACACACACACACATACGTAATATATTCATGTGCAGGTACTCTTCCCATGTAAATTATTGCAGAGTGCTCCATTGACCTCCCTTGCTATATGGTTGGTCTGTTTGATAAATGTATTTAGTAGGTATTTGTACACATATGGTAACCCTAATCTTAATTTTCCATACCACCCACCTTTCCATTTACATAAGAATAGTTTGTTCTCTAAGTCTGTGAGTTTCTTTCTCTGTGAAAATGCTATCATATTTGTCAGTTGTTAGATAACACCTATAAGTGATATCATACTATATGTCTTTTTCTTTCTGACTTACGTCATGTTCTGAGATTATATCTAGGCTCATAAATGGTGCCTCAACGAGCAGTGTTTCACTGTTTTGCATGGCTAATATTCCATTATGTACATGGACCACTTCTTCTTTATCCATTCATCCATTGATGGACATTTTGGTTGCTTCCGTGTCTTGGCTATTGTGAAAAATCCTGCAGTGAAGCTGTTGCAGCCTGTGCCTTCTCGACTCTGGTATTTTCAGGTGAGAGGCTCAACGGTGGGCCTGCTGAATGGAATGCTGGCTCAATTTTTACTTTTAAACACAGCTCCTTTCTGTTCTCACTATTGGCTCTTATCACTTTACATCTCACCAGCAGCTAGAGGGTACACAGTTCTCTAAAACCCCTTCCGCATTTATTGTTTGTAGACTTTTGGCTGATGGTAGTTGACGTGTGTGAGTTGAAATCTTTTTGTAGGCTAGATTTGCATGAGTTTAAAAATTTATGTTGTTGAGCTTTTATCCATTTTCCTTGTTTTTAGAAAAATAATGAGTAAAATTTACCTCTTCATACTAGCTCCTTGAAAATTTTGCCAGTTGTGAATTTTTGAGGGCAGTTGTCCTTTACTGTCCTGAGTCCTTGTGAATGTTAAGTGACCGTTAGCTGTGGTTTTAAAGCCGCTCTTGTGGGAAACGGCCACAAGGCGGCAGCATTTCTACATTTCCAACTCTGGGTTTTTGGGCAACAGAGGGTTCCTGGAAATCGTGTTTGTAAGCTGCAAATTAGAGCAGAATGTGCCACGGCAAACTCCCAAGAGCTTATATCTCCTTACTTCTTGTTTGTTTTTTACATTTAGTTTTTATTTATTATCACAGCAAATTGGATAAAAATACTGTGTTTTTTCTAGGTGTACGGAATCTGGTTCATTATATCAATGTATTGATCTATTCATCTTTGGATCCTTTCCCGTGTAGGTTATTACAGAGTGTTGAGTACACCTCTTTGAGCATTCCATAGGTATTTTGTGATTAGATATTTCATATGTATTACTACATGTCTGTTAACCCCCATATCCTAATTCATACATTCCTTACACCTTTCCATTTGGTTAAACATAATTTGGTTTTCTGAATCTATGAGTGTCCTTCTCTTGGAAATTATTTCATGGGTATCAATTTTTAGGTAACACCTATAAGTGATGTAATAGGATATCTGTCTTTCGTTTTCTTTCTTACTTCAGGTAGGGTGATTATCTCTAGATCCTTCTATGCTGGTGCCAACAGCATTGTTCCATGCTTTTCCATGGCTAATATTCCATTGTGTTCATGGACCACTTCTTCTTGGTGCATTTTTCTGTTGATGGACATTTTGGTTTCTTCCAGCTCTTGGCTATGGTACATGTTGCTGCAGTGAAGGATTGCCAGCCTGTGTCTTTTCGATTCAGGTCTACTCAGCGGATAGGCCCATCAGTGGGCCTACCAGATCACATAGTAGCTCAAGTTTTACCTTTAAACACACCTCCATTTTGTTCTCTGTACTGGCTGTTACCAGGTTACATCCCATCAGCAGCTAGAGGGTACACAGTTCTCTAAAAGCCCTTCAGCATTTATACTATGTAGACTTTTTGCTGATGATCCTTCTGACGGCTGTGAGGTGAATGTGTTTCTAGACTGGATTTGCATGGCTTTATTAATTCCTGACGTTGAGCGTTTTTCCATGCCTTTTTCTATAACAAACAAAAGAGACAGAATATAAAATGTGCATAAAATATGCCTCTTGAAATTGTCGTTTTGAAATATGGATGTCTTTTGAGATTTTTGCTCGATTTATGACCGAAGGATTGTTTTGAGGACAGGTGTCATTTACAGGCCTGCAATTATTTTGACTATCAAGTAACCATTACAGCTGCAGTTAGAGCTGCTGTTGTGTGAAACGGCCACAAGGCGGCAGCAGTTCTCATTAACCAAATCTGGTTACTAGGGAAACAGAGCCTCAATGGAAGTCCTGTTCTAGGTTGCAAATTAGAATGGAATGGGCCAGGAAAAAGCCCCTTAAGTTTATATCTCACTAAATATTGTTCTTTATTTAAATTTAATTTTCATTGTTTATCACAGCAAGTGTGATTACAATGTTTTGCTTGTTTTAGGTGTGCAAGATGTGGTTGTTTTCCACATATACCTATCTCTTTTCTTCTTTGGATCCTTTTCCTATTTTAGGTTATGACACAATGTTGAGTAGTCTTCTCTTGGTATTCCGTAGGTCTTTGGTGATTATATACTTCACCTGTGTTTGTATATCTCTGTTAACTCTGACATCCTAATGTATCCAATCCTCACACCTTTCCATTGGTGAACCATAAGTTTGTTTAATGAATCTGTGATTGCCTTTCTCTGTGGAAATATCCTCACTGGTATCAATTTTTAGGTAACACCTATAAGTGATATCACAGGATACGTGTCTTTCGCTTTCTGACTTACTACAAGTTGCGTGATTACTTCTAGACTCATCTACGGTGATGCAAATGGCATTGTGTCATTGTTTTCCTTGGCTAATATTCCATCTGTACGTGGACCAGTTTTTCTTTGTCCACTCACCTGTTGATGGACTTTTGGGTTGCTTCCATGTCTTGGTTATTGTAACACTGCTGAAATGCACATTTGCCTGCCTGTGTCTTTCAACTATGTCTTCTTCGGTTATAGGCCCAGGAGAGGGCCTGTTGGATCATATGGTAGCAAAATGTTTACCTTGTAAAGGCGTCTCCATTCTGTTCTCATTAGTGGCTCTTACCAGGTTATGTTCCACTTAAATTTGAGGGTATGCCCTTGTCCACAACCCTTTCAGCATTTATTGTTTGTAGTTTTTCTGCTGATGTTTATTCTGACAGGTGTGAGCTGACACCTCTTTGAGGTTGGATTTGCATGCATCTCATAATCCCTTGAAATTGAACTTTCAGGCATGTCCTCTTTTTTTTCAAGCTGTGAGTAGTGCTTACCTCTTCAAATGGTTTTCTTGAAGTATGTGTCACATTTTGAAATATTTTGGCCATTACCTCCCTGAAGACATTTTGAGGGCAGGTTTCATTTACAGCCCTCCAGTACTTGTGCATATGAAGTGACCATGAGCACAGGTTTTAAAGCTGCTGCTGCAGGTATCGGCCATTGGGCGGCAGCATTTCTCCTTTCCCCATTCTGGGAATTACGGAAGGAGTCCTTCCTGCCAGTGGTGTTCCTCCGTTATATATTAGAGAGGAATGTGCCCGGACAAACCCCCAAAAGCTGATGTCTCCTTACTTACGTTTGGTTTCTAAATTGAAAGTATATATATTTTTTTATTGGATAATATTCCATTGTGTACATGGACCACTTCTTCTTTGTGCCTTCCTCTGTTGACAGACATTTTTGTTGCTTCCAAGTGTTGGCTGTGGTAAATATTGCTGGAGTGCAGGATGGCCACCCTGTGTCTTTTGGATTCTCATCCTCTCAGGTGATAGGCCCAGCAGTGGGTATGCTTGATTGAATGGTAGCTCAATATTTACCTTATCAAGGCACCTCCTTTGTGTTTTCATTACTGGTTCTTACCATGTCCCACTTAGAAACGAGGGTGCGCATTTCTCCACAACCCCTTCAGCATTTATTGTTTGCAGAATTTTTGCTGATGGCCATTATGACTGGTGTGAGCTGATAGGTTTTTGTAATTAGGATTTGCATGTCTTTAATAATTCCTAATGTTCAGCATTTTTCCATGCTTTGTTTTCTTTCTGTTACACAAAAACAGAAAAAAACTGTGAGTACAATAAACCACTTGAAGTGGTCTTCTGGGAAGGCTGCCCTGTTTTGAATTTTTCGTCGATTTTTGACCCCAGGATTTTTTTGACAACAGGTGACATTTACAGGCTTGTAATGAGTGTGAATATTTAGTGACCACTACTACTGGCTTTAAAGGTGCTGTTGGGGGAAACGGCCACAAGGCGGCAGCATTTCTCCGTTCCCAAGACTGGTTTCTAGGGCAGCACAACATTTCTGGAAGTTGTGTTCCCAGGTTGTAAATTAGAATGGAATGTGCTAGGAAAAAAACCCATAAGTTAATATTCCATTATTTCTTTTTCGATTTTTTAGTCTTTTTAAATCGAGGTAATGTTTAGAATATTGTTTGTCCTACGTGTATACAATCTGGTTCATTTGTACATTACACACACACATACACACACACACACACACACACACACACACATACGTAATATATTCATGTGCAGGTACTCTTCCCATGTAAATTATTGCAGAGTGCTCCATTGACCTCCCTTGCTATATGGTCGGTCTGTTTGATAAATGTATTTAGTAGGTATTTGTACACATATGGTAACCCTAATCTTAATTTTCCATACCACCCACCTTTCCATTTACATAAGAATAGTTTGTTCTCTAAGTCTGTGAGTTTCTTTCTCTGTGAAAATGCTATCATATTTGTCAGTTGTTAGATAACACCTATAAGTGATATCATACTATATGTCTTTTTCTTTCTGACTTACGTCATGTTCTGAGATTATATCTAGGCTCATAAATGGTGCCTCAACGAGCAGTGTTTCACTGTTTTGCATGGCTAATATTCCATTATGTACATGGACCACTTCTTCTTTATCCATTCATCCATTGATGGACATTTTGGTTGCTTCCGTGTCTTGGCTATTGTGAAAAATCCTGCAGTGAAGCTGTTGCAGCCTGTGCCTTCTCGACTCTGGTATTTTCAGGTGAGAGGCTCAACGGTGGGCCTGCTGAATGGAATGCTGGCTCAATTTTTACTTTTAAACACAGCTCCTTTCTGTTCTCACTATTGGCTCTTATCACTTTACATCTCACCAGCAGCTAGAGGGTACACAGTTCTCTAAAACCCCTTCCGCATTTATTGTTTGTAGACTTTTGGCTGATGGTAGTTGACGTGTGTGAGTTGAAATCTTTTTGTAGGCTAGATTTGCATGAGTTTAAAAATTTATGTTGTTGAGCTTTTATCCATTTTCCTTGTTTTTAGAAAAATAATGAGTAAAATTTACCTCTTCATACTAGCTCCTTGAAAATTTTGCCAGTTGTGAATTTTTGAGGGCAGTTGTCCTTTACTGTCCTGAGTCCTTGTGAATGTTAAGTGACCGTTAGCTGTGGTTTTAAAGCCGCTCTTGTGGGAAACGGCCACAAGGCGGCAGCATTTCTACATTTCCAACTCTGGGTTTTTGGGCAACAGAGGGTTCCTGGAAATCGTGTTTGTAAGCTGCAAATTAGAGCAGAATGTGCCACGGCAAACTCCCAAGAGCTTATATCTCCTTACTTCTTGTTTGTTTTTTACATTTAGTTTTTATTTATTATCACAGCAAATTGGATAAAAATACTGTGTTTTTTCTAGGTGTACGGAATCTGGTTCATTATATCAATGTATTGATCTATTCATCTTTGGATCCTTTCCCGTGTAGGTTATTACAGAGTGTTGAGTACACCTCTTTGAGCATTCCATAGGTATTTTGTGATTAGATATTTCATATGTATTACTACATGTCTGTTAACCCCCATATCCTAATTCATACATTCCTTACACCTTTCCATTTGGTTAAACATAATTTGGTTTTCTGAATCTATGAGTGTCCTTCTCTTGGAAATTATTTCATGGGTATCAATTTTTAGGTAACACCTATAAGTGATGTAATAGGATATCTGTCTTTCGTTTTCTTTCTTACTTCAGGTAGGGTGATTATCTCTAGATCCTTCTATGCTGGTGCCAACAGCATTGTTCCATGCTTTTCCATGGCTAATATTCCATTGTGTTCATGGACCACTTCTTCTTGGTGCATTTTTCTGTTGATGGACATTTTGGTTTCTTCCAGCTCTTGGCTATGGTACATGTTGCTGCAGTGAAGGATTGCCAGCCTGTGTCTTTTCGATTCAGGTCTACTCAGCGGATAGGCCCATCAGTGGGCCTACCAGATCACATAGTAGCTCAAGTTTTACCTTTAAACACACCTCCATTTTGTTCTCTGTACTGGCTGTTACCAGGTTACATCCCATCAGCAGCTAGAGGGTACACAGTTCTCTAAAAGCCCTTCAGCATTTATACTATGTAGACTTTTTGCTGATGATCCTTCTGACGGCTGTGAGGTGAATGTGTTTCTAGACTGGATTTGCATGGCTTTATTAATTCCTGACGTTGAGCGTTTTTCCATGCCTTTTTCTATAACAAACAAAAGAGACAGAATATAAAATGTGCATAAAATATGCCTCTTGAAATTGTCGTTTTGAAATATGGATGTCTTTTGAGATTTTTGCTCGATTTATGACCGAAGGATTGTTTTGAGGACAGGTGTCATTTACAGGCCTGCAATTATTTTGACTATCAAGTAACCATTACAGCTGCAGTTAGAGCTGCTGTTGTGTGAAACGGCCACAAGGCGGCAGCAGTTCTCATTAACCAAATCTGGTTACTAGGGAAACAGAGCCTCAATGGAAGTCCTGTTCTAGGTTGCAAATTAGAATGGAATGGGCCAGGAAAAAGCCCCTTAAGTTTATATCTCACTAAATATTGTTCTTTATTTAAATTTAATTTTCATTGTTTATCACAGCAAGTGTGATTACAATGTTTTGCTTGTTTTAGGTGTGCAAGATGTGGTTGTTTTCCACATATACCTATCTCTTTTCTTCTTTGGATCCTTTTCCTATTTTAGGTTATGACACAATGTTGAGTAGTCTTCTCTTGGTATTCCGTAGGTCTTTGGTGATTATATACTTCACCTGTGTTTGTATATCTCTGTTAACTCTGACATCCTAATGTATCCAATCCTCACACCTTTCCATTGGTGAACCATAAGTTTGTTTAATGAATCTGTGATTGCCTTTCTCTGTGGAAATATCCTCACTGGTATCAATTTTTAGGTAACACCTATAAGTGATATCACAGGATACGTGTCTTTCGCTTTCTGACTTACTACAAGTTGCGTGATTACTTCTAGACTCATCTACAGTGATGCAAATGGCATTGTGTCATTGTTTTCCTTGGCTAATATTCCATCTGTACGTGGACCAGTTTTTCTTTGTCCACTCACCTGTTGATGGACTTTTGGGTTGCTTCCATGTCTTGGTTATTGTAACACTGCTGAAATGCACATTTGCCTGCCTGTGTCTTTCAACTATGTCTTCTTCGGTTATAGGCCCAGGAGAGGGCCTGTTGGATCATATGGTAGCAAAATGTTTACCTTGTAAAGGCGTCTCCATTCTGTTCTCATTAGTGGCTCTTACCAGGTTATGTTCCACTTAAATTTGAGGGTATGGCCTTGTCCACAACCCTTTCAGCATTTATTGTTTGTAGTTTTTCTGCTGATGTTTATTCTGACAGGTGTGAGCTGACACCTCTTTGAGGTTGGATTTGCATGCATCTCATAATCCCTTGAAATTGAACTTTCAGGCATGTCCTCTTTTTTTTCAAGCTGTGAGTAGTGCTTACCTCTTCAAATGGTTTTCTTGAAGTATGTGTCACATTTTGAAATATTTTGGCCATTACCTCCCTGAAGACATTTTGAGGGCAGGTTTCATTTACAGCCCTCCAGTACTTGTGCATATGAAGTGACCATGAGCACAGGTTTTAAAGCTGCTGCTGCAGGTATCGGCCATTGGGCGGCAGCATTTCTCCTTTCCCCATTCTGGGAATTACGGAAGGAGTCCTTCCTGCCAGTGGTGTTCCTCCGTTATATATTAGAGAGGAATGTGCCCGGACAAACCCCCAAAAGCTGATGTCTCCTTACTTACGTTTGGTTTCTAAATTGAAAGTATATATATTTTTTTATTGGATAATATTCCATTGTGTACATGGACCACTTCTTCTTTGTGCCTTCCTCTGTTGACAGACATTTTTGTTGCTTCCAAGTGTTGGCTGTGGTAAATATTGCTGGAGTGCAGGATGGCCACCCTGTGTCTTTTGGATTCTCATCCTCTCAGGTGATAGGCCCAGCAGTGGGTATGCTTGATTGAATGGTAGCTCAATATTTACCTTATCAAGGCACCTCCTTTGTGTTTTCATTACTGGTTCTTACCATGTCCCACTTAGAAACGAGGGTGCGCATTTCTCCACAACCCCTTCAGCATTTATTGTTTGCAGAATTTTTGCTGATGGCCATTATGACTGGTGTGAGCTGATAGGTTTTTGTAATTAGGATTTGCATGTCTTTAATAATTCCTAATGTTCAGCATTTTTCCATGCTTTGTTTTCTTTCTGTTACACAAAAACAGAAAAAAACTGTGAGTACAATAAACCACTTGAAGTGGTCTTCTGGGAAGGCTGCCCTGTTTTGAATTTTTCGTCGATTTTTGACCCCAGGATTTTTTTGACAACAGGTGACATTTACAGGCTTGTAATGAGTGTGAATATTTAGTGACCACTACTACTGGCTTTAAAGGTGCTGTTGGGGGAAACGGCCACAAGGCGGCAGCATTTCTCCGTTCCCAAGACTGGTTTCTAGGGCAGCACAACATTTCTGGAAGTTGTGTTCCCAGGTTGTAAATTAGAATGGAATGTGCTAGGAAAAAAACCCATAAGTTAATATTCCATTATTTCTTTTTCGATTTTTTAGTCTTTTTAAATCGAGGTAATGTTTAGAATATTGTTTGTCCTACGTGTATACAATCTGGTTCATTTGTACATTACACACACACATACACACACACACACACACACACACACACACACACATACGTAATATATTCATGTGCAGGTACTCTTCCCATGTAAATTATTGCAGAGTGCTCCATTGACCTCCCTTGCTATATGGTCGGTCTGTTTGATAAATGTATTTAGTAGGTATTTGTACACATATGGTAACCCTAATCTTAATTTTCCATACCACCCACCTTTCCATTTACATAAGAATAGTTTGTTCTCTAAGTCTGTGAGTTTCTTTCTCTGTGAAAATGCTATCATATTTGTCAGTTGTTAGATAACACCTATAAGTGATATCATACTATATGTCTTTTTCTTTCTGACTTACGTCATGTTCTGAGATTATATCTAGGCTCATAAATGGTGCCTCAACGAGCAGTGTTTCACTGTTTTGCATGGCTAATATTCCATTATGTACATGGACCACTTCTTCTTTATCCATTCATCCATTGATGGACATTTTGGTTGCTTCCGTGTCTTGGCTATTGTGAAAAATCCTGCAGTGAAGCTGTTGCAGCCTGTGCCTTCTCGACTCTGGTATTTTCAGGTGAGAGGCTCAACGGTGGGCCTGCTGAATGGAATGCTGGCTCAATTTTTACTTTTAAACACAGCTCCTTTCTGTTCTCACTATTGGCTCTTATCACTTTACATCTCACCAGCAGCTAGAGGGTACACAGTTCTCTAAAACCCCTTCCGCATTTATTGTTTGTAGACTTTTGGCTGATGGTAGTTGACGTGTGTGAGTTGAAATCTTTTTGTAGGCTAGATTTGCATGAGTTTAAAAATTTATGTTGTTGAGCTTTTATCCATTTTCCTTGTTTTTAGAAAAATAATGAGTAAAATTTACCTCTTCATACTAGCTCCTTGAAAATTTTGCCAGTTGTGAATTTTTGAGGGCAGTTGTCCTTTACTGTCCTGAGTCCTTGTGAATGTTAAGTGACCGTTAGCTGTGGTTTTAAAGCCGCTCTTGTGGGAAACGGCCACAAGGCGGCAGCATTTCTACATTTCCAACTCTGGGTTTTTGGGCAACAGAGGGTTCCTGGAAATCGTGTTTGTAAGCTGCAAATTAGAGCAGAATGTGCCACGGCAAACTCCCAAGAGCTTATATCTCCTTACTTCTTGTTTGTTTTTTACATTTAGTTTTTATTTATTATCACAGCAAATTGGATAAAAATACTGTGTTTTTTCTAGGTGTACGGAATCTGGTTCATTATATCAATGTATTGATCTATTCATCTTTGGATCCTTTCCCGTGTAGGTTATTACAGAGTGTTGAGTACACCTCTTTGAGCATTCCATAGGTATTTTGTGATTATATATTTCATATGTATTACTACATGTCTGTTAACCCCCATATCCTAATTCATACATTCCTTACACCTTTCCAATTGGTTTTCTGAATCTATGAGTGTCCTTCTCTTGGAAATTATTTCATGGGTATCAATTTTTAGGTAACACCTATAAGTGATGTAATAGGATATCTGTCTTTCGTTTTCTTTCTTACTTCAGGTAGGGTGATTATCTCTAGATCCTTCTATGCTGGTGCCAACAGCATTGTTCCATGCTTTTCCATGGCTAATATTCCATTGTGTTCATGGACCACTTCTTCTTGGTGCATTTTTCTGTTGATGGACATTTTGGTTTCTTCCAGCTCTTGGCTATGGTACATGTTGCTGCAGTGAAGGATTGCCAGCCTGTGTCTTTTCGATTCAGGTCTACTCAGCGGATAGGCCCATCAGTGGGCCTACCAGATCACATAGTAGCTCAAGTTTTACCTTTAAACACACCTCCATTTTGTTCTCTGTACTGGCTGTTACCAGGTTACATCCCATCAGCAGCTAGAGGGTACACAGTTCTCTAAAAGCCCTTCAGCATTTATACTATGTAGACTTTTTTGCTGATGATCCTTCTGACGGCTGTGAGGTGAATGTGTTTCTAGACTGGATTTGCATGGCTTTATTAATTCCTGACGTTGAGCGTTTTTCCATGCCTTTTTCTATAACAAACAAAAGAGACAGAATATAAAATGTGCATAAAATATGCCTCTTGAAATTGTCGTTTTGAAATATGGATGTCTTTTGAGATTTTTGCTCGATTTACGACCGAAGGATTGTTTTGAGGACAGGTGTCATTTACAGGCCTGCAATTATTTTGACTATCAAGTAACCATTACAGCTGCAGTTAGAGCTGCTGTTGTGTGAAACGGCCACAAGGCGGCAGCAGTTCTCATTAACCAAATCTGGTTACTAGGGAAACAGAGCCTCAATGGAAGTCCTGTTCTAGGTTGCAAATTAGAATGGAATGGGCCAGGAAAAAGCCCCTTAAGTTTATATCTCACTAAATATTGTTCTTTATTTAAATTTAATTTTCATTGTTTATCACAGCAAGTGTGATTACAATGTTTTGCTTGTTTTAGGTGTGCAAGATGTGGTTGTTTTCCACATATACCTATCTCTTTTCTTCTTTGGATCCTTTTCCCATTTTAGGTTATGACACAATGTTGAGTAGTCTTCTCTTGGTATTCCGTAGGTCTTTGGTGATTATATACTTCACCTGTGTTTGTATATCTCTGTTAACTCTGACATCCTAATGTATCCAATCCTCACACCTTTCCATTGGTGAACCATAAGTTTGTTTAATGAATCTGTGATTGCCTTTCTCTGTGGAAATATCCTCACTGGTATCAATTTTTAGGTAACACCTATAAGTGATATCACAGGATACGTGTCTTTCGCTTTCTGACTTACTACAAGTTGCGTGATTACTTCTAGACTCATCTACGGTGATGCAAATGGCATTGTGTCATTGTTTTCCTTGGCTAATATTCCATCTGTACGTGGACCAGTTTTTCTTTGTCCACTCACCTGTTGATGGACTTTTGGGTTGCTTCCATGTCTTGGTTATTGTAACACTGCTGAAATGCACATTTGCCTGCCTGTGTCTTTCAACTATGTCTTCTTCGGTTATAGGCCCAGGAGAGGGCCTGTTGGATCATATGGTAGCAAAATGTTTACCTTGTAAAGGCGTCTCCATTCTGTTCTCATTAGTGGCTCTTACCAGGTTATGTTCCACTTAAATTTGAGGGTATGGCCTTGTCCACAACCCTTTCAGCATTTATTGTTTGTAGTTTTTCTGCTGATGTTTATTCTGACAGGTGTGAGCTGACACCTCTTTGAGGTTGGATTTGCATGCATCGCATAATCCCTTGAAATTGAACTTTCAGGCATGTCCTCTTTTTTTTCAAGCTGTGAGTAGCGCTTACCTCTTCAAATGGTTTTCTTGAAGTATGTGTCACATTTTGAAATATTTTGGCCATTACCTCCCTGAAGACATTTTGAGGGCAGGTTTCATTTACAGCGCTCCAGTACTTGTGCATATGAAGTGACCATGAGCACAGGTTTTAAAGCTGCTGCTGCAGGTATCGGCCATTGGGCGGCAGCATTTCTCCTTTCCCCATTCTGGGAATTACGGAAGGAGTCCTTCCTGCCAGTGGTGTTCCTCCGTTATATATTAGAGAGGAATGTGCCCGGACAAACCCCCAAAAGCTGATGTCTCCTTACTTACGTTTGGTTTCTAAATTGAAAGTATATATATTTTTTTATTGGATAATATTCCATTGTGTACATGGACCACTTCTTCTTTGTGCCTTCCTCTGTTGACAGACATCTTTGTTGCTTCCAAGTGTTGGCTGTGGTAAATATTGCTGGAGTGCAGGATGGCCACCCTGTGTCTTTTGGATTCTCATCCTCTCAGGTGATAGGCCCAGCAGTGGGTATGCTTGATTGAATGGTAGCTCAATATTTACCTTATCAAGGCACCTCCTTTGTGTTTTCATTACTGGTTCTTACCATGTCCCACTTAGAAACGAGGGTGCGCATTTCTCCACAACCCCTTCAGCATTTATTGTTTGCAGAATTTTTGCTGATGGCCATTATGACTGGTGTGAGCTGATAGGTTTTTGTAATTAGGATTTGCATGTCTTTAATAATTCCTAATGTTCAGCATTTTTCCATGCTTTGTTTTCTTTCTGTTACACAAAAACAGAAAAAAACTGTGAGTACAATAAACCACTTGAAGTGGTCTTCTGGGAAGGCTGCCCTGTTTTGAATTTTTCGTCGATTTTTGACCCCAGGATTTTTTTGACAACAGGTGACATTTACAGGCTTGTAATGAGTGTGAATATTTAGTGACCACTACTACTGGCTTTAAAGGTGCTGTTGGGGGAAACGGCCACAAGGCGGCAGCATTTCTCCGTTCCCAAGACTGGTTTCTAGGGCAGCACAACATTTCTGGAAGTTGTGTTCCCAGGTTGTAAATTAGAATGGAATGTGCTAGGAAAAAAACCCATAAGTTAATATTCCATTATTTCTTTTTCGATTTTTTAGTCTTTTTAAATCGAGGTAATGTTTAGAATATTGTTTGTCCTACGTGTATACAATCTGGTTCATTTGTACATTACACACACACATACACACACACACACACACACACACACACACACATACGTAATATATTCATGTGCAGGTACTCTTCCCATGTAAATTATTGCAGAGTGCTCCATTGACCTCCCTTGCTATATGGTCGGTCTGTTTGATAAATGTATTTAGTAGGTATTTGTACACATATGGTAACCCTAATCTTAATTTTCCATACCACCCACCTTTCCATTTACATAAGAATAGTTTGTTCTCTAAGTCTGTGAGTTTCTTTCTCTGTGAAAATGCTATCATATTTGTCAGTTGTTAGATAACACCTATAAGTGATATCATACTATATGTCTTTTTCTTTCTGACTTACGTCATGTTCTGAGATTATATCTAGGCTCATAAATGGTGCCTCAACGAGCAGTGTTTCACTGTTTTGCATGGCTAATATTCCATTATGTACATGGACCACTTCTTCTTTATCCATTCATCCATTGATGGACATTTTGGTTGCTTCCGTGTCTTGGCTATTGTGAAAAATCCTGCAGTGAAGCTGTTGCAGCCTGTGCCTTCTCGACTCTGGTATTTTCAGGTGAGAGGCTCAGCGGTGGGCCTGCTGAATGGAATGCTGGCTCAATTTTTACTTTTAAACACAGCTCCTTTCTGTTCTCACTATTGGCTCTTATCACTTTACATCTCACCAGCAGCTAGAGGGTACACAGTTCTCTAAAACCCCTTCCGCATTTATTGTTTGTAGACTTTTGGCTGATGGTAGTTGACGTGTGTGAGTTGAAATCTTTTTGTAGGCTAGATTTGCATGAGTTTAAAAATTTATGTTGTTGAGCTTTTATCCATTTTCCTTGTTTTTAGAAAAATAATGAGTAAAATTTACCTCTTCATACTAGCTCCTTGAAAATTTTGCCAGTTGTGAATTTTTGAGGGCAGTTGTCCTTTACTGTCCTGAGTCCTTGTGAATGTTAAGTGACCGTTAGCTGTGGTTTTAAAGCCGCTCTTGTGGGAAACGGCCACAAGGCGGCAGCATTTCTACATTTCCAACTCTGGGTTTTTGGGCAACAGAGGGTTCCTGGAAATCGTGTTTGTAAGCTGCAAATTAGAGCAGAATGTGCCACGGCAAACTCCCAAGAGCTTATATCTCCTTACTTCTTGTTTGTTTTTTACATTTAGTTTTTATTTATTATCACAGCAAATTGGATAAAAATACTGTGTTTTTTCTAGGTGTACGGAATCTGGTTCATTATATCAATGTATTGATCTATTCATCTTTGGATCCTTTCCCGTGTAGGTTATTACAGAGTGTTGAGTACACCTCTTTGAGCATTCCATAGGTATTTTGTGATTATATATTTCATATGTATTACTACATGTCTGTTAACCCCCATATCCTAATTCATACATTCCTTACACCTTTCCAATTGGTTTTCTGAATCTATGAGTGTCCTTCTCTTGGAAATTATTTCATGGGTATCAATTTTTAGGTAACACCTATAAGTGATGTAATAGGATATCTGTCTTTCGTTTTCTTTCTTACTTCAGGTAGGGTGATTATCTCTAGATCCTTCTATGCTGGTGCCAACAGCATTGTTCCATGCTTTTCCATGGCTAATATTCCATTGTGTTCATGGACCACTTCTTCTTGGTGCATTTTTCTGTTGATGGACATTTTGGTTTCTTCCAGCTCTTGGCTATGGTACATGTTGCTGCAGTGAAGGATTGCCAGCCTGTGTCTTTTCGATTCAGGTCTACTCAGCGGATAGGCCCATCAGTGGGCCTACCAGATCACATAGTAGCTCAAGTTTTACCTTTAAACACACCTCCATTTTGTTCTCTGTACTGGCTGTTACCAGGTTACATCCCATCAGCAGCTAGAGGGTACACAGTTCTCTAAAAGCCCTTCAGCATTTATACTATGTAGACTTTTTTGCTGATGATCCTTCTGACGGCTGTGAGGTGAATGTGTTTCTAGACTGGATTTGCATGGCTTTATTAATTCCTGACGTTGAGCGTTTTTCCATGCCTTTTTCTATAACAAACAAAAGAGACAGAATATAAAATGTGCATAAAATATGCCTCTTGAAATTGTCGTTTTGAAATATGGATGTCTTTTGAGATTTTTGCTCGATTTATGACCGAAGGATTGTTTTGAGGACAGGTGTCATTTACAGGCCTGCAATTATTTTGACTATCAAGTAACCATTACAGCTGCAGTTAGAGCTGCTGTTGTGTGAAACGGCCACAAGGCGGCAGCAGTTCTCATTAACCAAATCTGGTTACTAGGGAAACAGAGCCTCAATGGAAGTCCTGTTCTAGGTTGCAAATTAGAATGGAATGGGCCAGGAAAAAGCCCCTTAAGTTTATATCTCACTAAATATTGTTCTTTATTTAAATTTAATTTTCATTGTTTATCACAGCAAGTGTGATTACAATGTTTTGCTTGTTTTAGGTGTGCAAGATGTGGTTGTTTTCCACATATACCTATCTCTTTTCTTCTTTGGATCCTTTTCCTATTTTAGGTTATGACACAATGTTGAGTAGTCTTCTCTTGGTATTCCGTAGGTCTTTGGTGATTATATACTTCACCTGTGTTTGTTTATCTCTGTTAACTCTGACATCCTAATGTATCCAATCCTCACACCTTTCCATTGGTGAACCATAAGTTTGTTTAATGAATCTGTGATTGCCTTTCTCTGTGGAAATATCCTCACTGGTATCAATTTTTAGGTAACACCTATAAGTGATATCACAGGATACGTGTCTTTCGCTTTCTGACTTACTACAAGTTGCGTGATTACTTCTAGACTCATCTACGGTGATGCAAATGGCATTGTGTCATTGTTTTCCTTGGCTAATATTCCATCTGTACGTGGACCAGTTTTTCTTTGTCCACTCACCTGTTGATGGACTTTTGGGTTGCTTCCATGTCTTGGTTATTGTAACACTGCTGAAATGCACATTTGCCTGCCTGTGTCTTTCAACTATGTCTTCTTCGGTTATAGGCCCAGGAGAGGGCCTGTTGGATCATATGGTAGCAAAATGTTTACCTTGTAAAGGCGTCTCCATTCTGTTCTCATTAGTGGCTCTTACCAGGTTATGTTCCACTTAAATTTGAGGGTATGGCCTTGTCCACAACCCTTTCAGCATTTATTGTTTGTAGTTTTTCTGCTGATGTTTATTCTGACAGGTGTGAGCTGACACCTCTTTGAGGTTGGATTTGCATGCATCGCGTAATCCCTTGAAATTGAACTTTCAGGCATGTCCTCTTTTTTTTCAAGCTGTGAGTAGCGCTTACCTCTTCAAATGGTTTTCTTGAAGTATGTGTCACATTTTGAAATATTTTGGCCATTACCTCCCTGAAGACATTTTGAGGGCAGGTTTCATTTACAGCCCTCCAGTACTTGTGCATATGAAGTGACCATGAGCACAGGTTTTAAAGCTGCTGCTGCAGGTATCGGCCATTGGGCGGCAGCATTTCTCCTTTCCCCATTCTGGGAATTACGGAAGGAGTCCTTCCTGCCAGTGGTGTTCCTCCGTTATATATTAGAGAGGAATGTGCCCGGACAAACCCCCAAAAGCTGATGTCTCCTTACTTACGTTTGGTTTCTAAATTGAAAGTATATATATTTTTTTATTGGATAATATTCCATTGTGTACATGGACCACTTCTTCTTTGTGCCTTCCTCTGTTGACAGACATTTTTGTTGCTTCCAAGTGTTGGCTGTGGTAAATATTGCTGGAGTGCAGGATGGCCACCCTGTGTCTTTTGGATTCTCATCCTCTCAGGTGATAGGCCCAGCAGTGGGTATGCTTGATTGAATGGTAGCTCAATATTTACCTTATCAAGGCACCTCCTTTGTGTTTTCATTACTGGTTCTTACCATGTCCCACTTAGAAACGAGGGTGCGCATTTCTCCACAACCCCTTCAGCATTTATTGTTTGCAGAATTTTTGCTGATGGCCATTATGACTGGTGTGAGCTGATAGGTTTTTGTAATTTGGATTTGCATGTCTTTAATAATTCCTAATGTTCAGCATTTTTCCATGCTTTGTTTTCTTTCTGTTACACAAAAACAGAAAAAAACTGTGAGTACAATAAACCACTTGAAGTGGTCTTCTGGGAAGGCTGCCCTGTTTTGAATTTTTCGTCGATTTTTGACCCCAGGATTTTTTTGACAACAGGTGACATTTACAGGCTTGTAATGAGTGTGAATATTTAGTGACCACTACTACTGGCTTTAAAGGTGCTGTTGGGGGAAACGGCCACAAGGCGGCAGCATTTCTCCGTTCCCAAGACTGGTTTCTAGGGCAGCACAACATTTCTGGAAGTTGTGTTCCCAGGTTGTAAATTAGAATGGAATGTGCTAGGAAAAAAACCCATAAGTTAATATTCCATTATTTCTTTTTCGATTTTTTAGTCTTTTTAAATCGAGGTAATGTTTAGAATATTGTTTGTCCTACGTGTATACAATCTGGTTCATTTGTACATTACACACACACATACACACACACACACACACACACACACACACACATACGTAATATATTCATGTGCAGGTACTCTTCCCATGTAAATTATTGCAGAGTGCTCCATTGACCTCCCTTGCTATATGGTCGGTCTGTTTGATAAATGTATTTAGTAGGTATTTGTACACATATGGTAACCCTAATCTTAATTTTCCATACCACCCACCTTTCCATTTACATAAGAATAGTTTGTTCTCTAAGTCTGTGAGTTTCTTTCTCTGTGAAAATGCTATCATATTTGTCAGTTGTTAGATAACACCTATAAGTGATATCATACTATATGTCTTTTTCTTTCTGACTTACGTCATGTTCTGAGATTATATCTAGGCTCATAAATGGTGCCTCAACGAGCAGTGTTTCACTGTTTTGCATGGCTAATATTCCATTATGTACATGGACCACTTCTTCTTTATCCATTCATCCATTGATGGACATTTTGGTTGCTTCCGTGTCTTGGCTATTGTGAAAAATCCTGCAGTGAAGCTGTTGCAGCCTGTGCCTTCTCGACTCTGGTATTTTCAGGTGAGAGGCTCAGCGGTGGGCCTGCTGAATGGAATGCTGGCTCAATTTTTACTTTTAAACACAGCTCCTTTCTGTTCTCACTATTGGCTCTTATCACTTTACATCTCACCAGCAGCTAGAGGGTACACAGTTCTCTAAAACCCCTTCCGCATTTATTGTTTGTAGACTTTTGGCTGATGGTAGTTGACGTGTGTGAGTTGAAATCTTTTTGTAGGCTAGATTTGCATGAGTTTAAAAATTTATGTTGTTGAGCTTTTATCCATTTTCCTTGTTTTTAGAAAAATAATGAGTAAAATTTACCTCTTCATACTAGCTCCTTGAAAATTTTGCCAGTTGTGAATTTTTGAGGGCAGTTGTCCTTTACTGTCCTGAGTCCTTGTGAATGTTAAGTGACCGTTAGCTGTGGTTTTAAAGCCGCTCTTGTGGGAAACGGCCACAAGGCGGCAGCATTTCTACATTTCCAACTCTGGGTTTTTGGGCAACAGAGGGTTCCTGGAAATCGTGTTTGTAAGCTGCAAATTAGAGCAGAATGTGCCACGGCAAACTCCCAAGAGCTTATATCTCCTTACTTCTTGTTTGTTTTTTACATTTAGTTTTTATTTATTATCACAGCAAATTGGATAAAAATACTGTGTTTTTTCTAGGTGTACGGAATCTGGTTCATTATATCAATGTATTGATCTATTCATCTTTGGATCCTTTCCCGTGTAGGTTATTACAGAGTGTTGAGTACACCTCTTTTAGCATTCCATAGGTATTTTGTGATTAGATATTTCATATGTATTACTACATGTCTGTTAACCCCCATATCCTAATTCATACATTCCTTACACCTTTCCATTTGGTTAAACATAATTTGGTTTTCTGAATCTATGAGTGTCCTTCTCTTGGAAATTATTTCATGGGTATCAATTTTTAGGTAACACCTATAAGTGATGTAATAGGATATCTGTCTTTCGTTTTCTTTCTTACTTCAGGTAGGGTGATTATCTCTAGATCCTTCTATGCTGGTGCCAACAGCATTGTTCCATGCTTTTCCATGGCTAATATTCCATTGTGTTCATGGACCACTTCTTCTTGGTGCATTTTTCTGTTGATGGACATTTTGGTTTCTTCCAGCTCTTGGCTATGGTACATGTTGCTGCAGTGAAGGATTGCCAGCCTGTGTCTTTTCGATTCAGGTCTACTCAGCGGATAGGCCCATCAGTGGGCCTACCAGATCACATAGTAGCTCAAGTTTTACCTTTAAACACACCTCCATTTTGTTCTCTGTACTGGCTGTTACCAGGTTACATCCCATCAGCAGCTAGAGGGTACACAGTTCTCTAAAAGCCCTTCAGCATTTATACTATGTAGACTTTTTTGCTGATGATCCTTCTGACGGCTGTGAGGTGAATGTGTTTCTAGACTGGATTTGCATGGCTTTATTAATTCCTGACGTTGAGCGTTTTTCCATGCCTTTTTCTATAACAAACAAAAGAGACAGAATATAAAATGTGCATAAAATATGCCTCTTGAAATTGTCGTTTTGAAATATGGATGTCTTTTGAGATTTTTGCTCGATTTACGACCGAAGGATTGTTTTGAGGACAGGTGTCATTTACAGGCCTGCAATTATTTTGACTATCAAGTAACCATTACAGCTGCAGTTAGAGCTGCTGTTGTGTGAAACGGCCACAAGGCGGCAGCAGTTCTCATTAACCAAATCTGGTTACTAGGGAAACAGAGCCTCAATGGAAGTCCTGTTCTAGGTTGCAAATTAGAATGGAATGGGCCAGGAAAAAGCCCCTTAAGTTTATATCTCACTAAATATTGTTCTTTATTTAAATTTAATTTTCATTGTTTATCACAGCAAGTGTGATTACAATGTTTTGCTTGTTTTAGGTGTGCAAGATGTGGTTGTTTTCCACATATACCTATCTCTTTTCTTCTTTGGATCCTTTTCCTATTTTAGGTTATGACACAATGTTGAGTAGTCTTCTCTTGGTATTCCGTAGGTCTTTGGTGATTATATACTTCACCTGTGTTTGTATATCTCTGTTAACTCTGACATCCTAATGTATCCAATCCTCACACCTTTCCATTGGTGAACCATAAGTTTGTTTAATGAATCTGTGATTGCCTTTCTCTGTGGAAATATCCTCACTGGTATCAATTTTTAGGTAACACCTATAAGTGATATCACAGGATACGTGTCTTTCGCTTTCTGACTTACTACAAGTTGCGTGATTACTTCTAGACTCATCTACGGTGATGCAAATGGCATTGTGTCATTGTTTTCCTTGGCTAATATTCCATCTGTACGTGGACCAGTTTTTCTTTGTCCACTCACCTGTTGATGGACTTTTGGGTTGCTTCCATGTCTTGGTTATTGTAACACTGCTGAAATGCACATTTGCCTGCCTGTGTCTTTCAACTATGTCTTCTTCGGTTATAGGCCCAGGAGAGGGCCTGTTGGATCATATGGTAGCAAAATGTTTACCTTGTAAAGGCGTCTCCATTCTGTTCTCATTAGTGGCTCTTACCAGGTTATGTTCCACTTAAATTTGAGGGTATGCCCTTGTCCACAACCCTTTCAGCATTTATTGTTTGTAGTTTTTCTGCTGATGTTTATTCTGACAGGTGTGAGCTGACACCTCTTTGAGGTTGGATTTGCATGCATCTCATAATCCCTTGAAATTGAACTTTCAGGCATGTCCTCTTTTTTTTCAAGCTGTGAGTAGCGCTTACCTCTTCAAATGGTTTTCTTGAAGTATGTGTCACATTTTGAAATATTTTGGCCATTACCTCCCTGAAGACATTTTGAGGGCAGGTTTCATTTACAGCCCTCCAGTACTTGTGCATATGAAGTGACCATGAGCACAGGTTTTAAAGCTGCTGCTGCAGGTATCGGCCATTGGGCGGCAGCATTTCTCCTTTCCCCATTCTGGGAATTACGGAAGGAGTCCTTCCTGCCAGTGGTGTTCCTCCGTTATATATTAGAGAGGAATGTGCCCGGACAAACCCCCAAAAGCTGATGTCTCCTTACTTACGTTTGGTTTCTAAATTGAAAGTATATATATTTTTTTATTGGATAATATTCCATTGTGTACATGGACCACTTCTTCTTTGTGCCTTCCTCTGTTGACAGACATTTTTGTTGCTTCCAAGTGTTGGCTGTGGTAAATATTGCTGGAGTGCAGGATGGCCACCCTGTGTCTTTTGGATTCTCATCCTCTCAGGTGATAGGCCCAGCAGTGGGTATGCTTGATTGAATGGTAGCTCAATATTTACCTTATCAAGGCACCTCCTTTGTGTTTTCATTACTGGTTCTTACCATGTCCCACTTAGAAACGAGGGTGCGCATTTCTCCACAACCCCTTCAGCATTTATTGTTTGCAGAATTTTTGCTGATGGCCATTATGACTGGTGTGAGCTGATAGGTTTTTGTAATTTGGATTTGCATGTCTTTAATAATTCCTAATGTTCAGCATTTTTCCATGCTTTGTTTTCTTTCTGTTACACAAAAACAGAAAAAAACTGTGAGTACAATAAACCACTTGAAGTGGTCTTCTGGGAAGGCTGCCCTGTTTTGAATTTTTCGTCGATTTTTGACCCCAGGATTTTTTTGACAACAGGTGACATTTACAGGCTTGTAATGAGTGTGAATATTTAGTGACCACTACTACTGGCTTTAAAGGTGCTGTTGGGGGAAACGGCCACAAGGCGGCAGCATTTCTCCGTTCCCAAGACTGGTTTCTAGGGCAGCACAACATTTCTGGAAGTTGTGTTCCCAGGTTGTAAATTAGAATGGAATGTGCTAGGAAAAAAACCCATAAGTTAATATTCCATTATTTCTTTTTCGATTTTTTAGTCTTTTTAAATCGAGGTAATGTTTAGAATATTGTTTGTCCTACGTGTATACAATCTGGTTCATTTGTACATTACACACACACATACACACACACACACACACACACACACATACGTAATATATTCATGTGCAGGTACTCTTCCCATGTAAATTATTGCAGAGTGCTCCATTGACCTCCCTTGCTATATGGTCGGTCTGTTTGATAAATGTATTTAGTAGGTATTTGTACACATATGGTAACCCTAATCTTAATTTTCCATACCACCCACCTTTCCATTTACATAAGAATAGTTTGTTCTCTAAGTCTGTGAGTTTCTTTCTCTGTGAAAATGCTATCATATTTGTCAGTTGTTAGATAACACCTATAAGTGATATCATACTATATGTCTTTTTCTTTCTGACTTACGTCATGTTCTGAGATTATATCTAGGCTCATAAATGGTGCCTCAACGAGCAGTGTTTCACTGTTTTGCATGGCTAATATTCCATTATGTACATGGACCACTTCTTCTTTATCCATTCATCCATTGATGGACATTTTGGTTGCTTCCGTGTCTTGGCTATTGTGAAAAATCCTGCAGTGAAGCTGTTGCAGCCTGTGCCTTCTCGACTCTGGTATTTTCAGGTGAGAGGCTCAGCGGTGGGCCTGCTGAATGGAATGCTGGCTCAATTTTTACTTTTAAACACAGCTCCTTTCTGTTCTCACTATTGGCTCTTATCACTTTACATCTCACCAGCAGCTAGAGGGTACACAGTTCTCTAAAACCCCTTCCGCATTTATTGTTTGTAGACTTTTGGCTGATGGTAGTTGACGTGTGTGAGTTGAAATCTTTTTGTAGGCTAGATTTGCATGAGTTTAAAAATTTATGTTGTTGAGCTTTTATCCATTTTCCTTGTTTTTAGAAAAATAATGAGTAAAATTTACCTCTTCATACTAGCTCCTTGAAAATTTTGCCAGTTGTGAATTTTTGAGGGCAGTTGTCCTTTACTGTCCTGAGTCCTTGTGAATGTTAAGTGACCGTTAGCTGTGGTTTTAAAGCCGCTCTTGTGGGAAACGGCCACAAGGCGGCAGCATTTCTACATTTCCAACACTGGGTTTTTGGGCAACAGAGAGTTCCTGGAAATCGTGTTTGTAAGCTGCAAATTAGAGCAGAATGTGCCACGGCAAACTCCCAAGAGCTTATATCTCCTTACTTCTTGTTTGTTTTTTACATTTAGTTTTTATTTATTATCACAGCAAATTGGATAAAAATACTGTGTTTTTTCTAGGTGTACGGAATCTGGTTCATTATATCAATGTATTGATCTATTCATCTTTGGATCCTTTCCCGTGTAGGTTATTACAGAGTGTTGAGTACACCTCTTTTAGCATTCCATAGGTATTTTGTGATTATATATTTCATATGTATTACTACATGTCTGTTAACCCCCATATCCTAATTCATACATTCCTTACACCTTTCCAATTGGTTTTCTGAATCTATGAGTGTCCTTCTCTTGGAAATTATTTCATGGGTATCAATTTTTAGGTAACACCTATAAGTGATGTAATAGGATATCTGTCTTTCGTTTTCTTTCTTACTTCAGGTAGGGTGATTATCTCTAGATCCTTCTATGCTGGTGCCAACAGCATTGTTCCATGCTTTTCCATGGCTAATATTCCATTGTGTTCATGGACCACTTCTTCTTGGTGCATTTTTCTGTTGATGGACATTTTGGTTTCTTCCAGCTCTTGGCTATGGTACATGTTGCTGCAGTGAAGGATTGCCAGCCTGTGTCTTTTCGATTCAGGTCTACTCAGCGGATAGGCCCATCAGTGGGCCTACCAGATCACATAGTAGCTCAAGTTTTACCTTTAAACACACCTCCATTTTGTTCTCTGTACTGGCTGTTACCAGGTTACATCCCATCAGCAGCTAGAGGGTACACAGTTCTCTAAAAGCCCTTCAGCATTTATACTATGTAGACTTTTTGCTGATGATCCTTCTGACGGCTGTGAGGTGAATGTGTTTCTAGACTGGATTTGCATGGCTTTATTAATTCCTGACGTTGAGCGTTTTTCCATGCCTTTTTCTATAACAAACAAAAGAGACAGAATATAAAATGTGCATAAAATATGCCTCTTGAAATTGTCGTTTTGAAATATGGATGTCTTTTGAGATTTTTGCTCGATTTATGACCGAAGGATTGTTTTGAGGACAGGTGTCATTTACAGGCCTGCAATTATTTTGACTATCAAGTAACCATTACAGCTGCAGTTAGAGCTGCTGTTGTGTGAAACGGCCACAAGGCGGCAGCAGTTCTCATTAACCAAATCTGGTTACTAGGGAAACAGAGCCTCAATGGAAGTCCTGTTCTAGGTTGCAAATTAGAATGGAATGGGCCAGGAAAAAGCCCCTTAAGTTTATATCTCACTAAATATTGTTCTTTATTTAAATTTAATTTTCATTGTTTATCACAGCAAGTGTGATTACAATGTTTTGCTTGTTTTAGGTGTGCAAGATGTGGTTGTTTTCCACATATACCTATCTCTTTTCTTCTTTGGATCCTTTTCCTATTTTAGGTTATGACACAATGTTGAGTAGTCTTCTCTTGGTATTCCGTAGGTCTTTGGTGATTATATACTTCACCTGTGTTTGTATATCTCTGTTAACTCTGACATCCTAATGTATCCAATCCTCACACCTTTCCATTGGTGAACCATAAGTTTGTTTAATGAATCTGTGATTGCCTTTCTCTGTGGAAATATCCTCACTGGTATCAATTTTTAGGTAACACCTATAAGTGATATCACAGGATACGTGTCTTTCGCTTTCTGACTTACTACAAGTTGCGTGATTACTTCTAGACTCATCTACGGTGATGCAAATGGCATTGTGTCATTGTTTTCCTTGGCTAATATTCCATCTGTACGTGGACCAGTTTTTCTTTGTCCACTCACCTGTTGATGGACTTTTGGGTTGCTTCCATGTCTTGGTTATTGTAACACTGCTGAAATGCACATTTGCCTGCCTGTGTCTTTCAACTATGTCTTCTTTGTTTATAGGCCCAGGAGAGGGCCTGTTGGATCATATGGTAGCAAAATGTTTACCTTGTAAAGGCGTCTCCATTCTGTTCTCATTAGTGGCTCTTACCAGGTTATGTTCCACTTAAATTTGAGGGTATGCCCTTGTCCACAACCCTTTCAGCATTTATTGTTTGTAGTTTTTCTGCTGATGTTTATTCTGACAGGTGTGAGCTGACACCTCTTTGAGGTTGGATTTGCATGCATCTCATAATCCCTTGAAATTGAACTTTCAGGCATGTCCTCTTTTTTTTCAAGCTGTGAGTAGTGCTTACCTCTTCAAATGGTTTTCTTGAAGTATGTGTCACATTTTGAAATATTTTGGCCATTACCTCCCTGAAGACATTTTGAGGGCAGGTTTCATTTACAGCCCTCCAGTACTTGTGCATATGAAGTGACCATGAGCACAGGTTTTAAAGCTGCTGCTGCAGGTATCGGCCATTGGGCGGCAGCATTTCTCCTTTCCCCATTCTGGGAATTACGGAAGGAGTCCTTCCTGCCAGTGGTGTTCCTCCGTTATATATTAGAGAGGAATGTGCCCGGACAAACCCCCAAAAGCTGATGTCTCCTTACTTACGTTTGGTTTCTAAATTGAAAGTATATATATTTTTTTATTGGATAATATTCCATTGTGTACATGGACCACTTCTTCTTTGTGCCTTCCTCTGTTGACAGACATTTTTGTTGCTTCCAAGTGTTGGCTGTGGTAAATATTGCTGGAGTGCAGGATGGCCACCCTGTGTCTTTTGGATTCTCATCCTCTCAGGTGATAGGCCCAGCAGTGGGTATGCTTGATTGAATGGTAGCTCAATATTTACCTTATCAAGGCACCTCCTTTGTGTTTTCATTACTGGTTCTTACCATGTCCCACTTAGAAACGAGGGTGCGCATTTCTCCACAACCCCTTCAGCATTTATTGTTTGCAGAATTTTTGCTGATGGCCATTATGACTGGTGTGAGCTGATAGGTTTTTGTAATTTGGATTTGCATGTCTTTAATAATTCCTAATGTTCAGCATTTTTCCATGCTTTGTTTTCTTTCTGTTACACAAAAACAGAAAAAAACTGTGAGTACAATAAACCACTTGAAGTGGTCTTCTGGGAAGGCTGCCCTGTTTTGAATTTTTCGTCGATTTTTGACCCCAGGATTTTTTTGACAACAGGTGACATTTACAGGCTTGTAATGAGTGTGAATATTTAGTGACCACTACTACTGGCTTTAAAGGTGCTGTTGGGGGAAACGGCCACAAGGCGGCAGCATTTCTCCGTTCCCAAGACTGGTTTCTAGGGCAGCACAACATTTCTGGAAGTTGTGTTCCCAGGTTGTAAATTAGAATGGAATGTGCTAGGAAAAAAACCCATAAGTTAATATTCCATTATTTCTTTTTCGATTTTTTAGTCTTTTTAAATCGAGGTAATGTTTAGAATATTGTTTGTCCTACGTGTATACAATCTGGTTCATTTGTACATTACACACACACATACACACACACACACACACACACACACACACACATACGTAATATATTCATGTGCAGGTACTCTTCCCATGTAAATTATTGCAGAGTGCTCCATTGACCTCCCTTGCTATATGGTTGGTCTGTTTGATAAATGTATTTAGTAGGTATTTGTACACATATGGTAACCCTAATCTTAATTTTCCATACCACCCACCTTTCCATTTACATAAGAATAGTTTGTTCTCTAAGTCTGTGAGTTTCTTTCTCTGTGAAAATGCTATCATATTTGTCAGTTGTTAGATAACACCTATAAGTGATATCATACTATATGTCTTTTTCTTTCTGACTTACGTCATGTTCTGAGATTATATCTAGGCTCATAAATGGTGCCTCAACGAGCAGTGTTTCACTGTTTTGCATGGCTAATATTCCATTATGTACATGGACCACTTCTTCTTTATCCATTCATCCATTGATGGACATTTTGGTTGCTTCCGTGTCTTGGCTATTGTGAAAAATCCTGCAGTGAAGCTGTTGCAGCCTGTGCCTTCTCGACTCTGGTATTTTCAGGTGAGAGGCTCAACGGTGGGCCTGCTGAATGGAATGCTGGCTCAATTTTTACTTTTAAACACAGCTCCTTTCTGTTCTCACTATTGGCTCTTATCACTTTACATCTCACCAGCAGCTAGAGGGTACACAGTTCTCTAAAACCCCTTCCGCATTTATTGTTTGTAGACTTTTGGCTGATGGTAGTTGACGTGTGTGAGTTGAAATCTTTTTGTAGGCTAGATTTGCATGAGTTTAAAAATTTATGTTGTTGAGCTTTTATCCATTTTCCTTGTTTTTAGAAAAATAATGAGTAAAATTTACCTCTTCATACTAGCTCCTTGAAAATTTTGCCAGTTGTGAATTTTTGAGGGCAGTTGTCCTTTACTGTCCTGAGTCCTTGTGAATGTTAAGTGACCGTTAGCTGTGGTTTTAAAGCCGCTCTTGTGGGAAACGGCCACAAGGCGGCAGCATTTCTACATTTCCAACTCTGGGTTTTTGGGCAACAGAGGGTTCCTGGAAATCGTGTTTGTAAGCTGCAAATTAGAGCAGAATGTGCCACGGCAAACTCCCAAGAGCTTATATCTCCTTACTTCTTGTTTGTTTTTTACATTTAGTTTTTATTTATTATCACAGCAAATTGGATAAAAATACTGTGTTTTTTCTAGGTGTACGGAATCTGGTTCATTATATCAATGTATTGATCTATTCATCTTTGGATCCTTTCCCGTGTAGGTTATTACAGAGTGTTGAGTACACCTCTTTTAGCATTCCATAGGTATTTTGTGATTAGATATTTCATATGTATTACTACATGTCTGTTAACCCCCATATCCTAATTCATACATTCCTTACACCTTTCCATTTGGTTAAACATAATTTGGTTTTCTGAATCTATGAGTGTCCTTCTCTTGGAAATTATTTCATGGGTATCAATTTTTAGGTAACACCTATAAGTGATGTAATAGGATATCTGTCTTTCGTTTTCTTTCTTACTTCAGGTAGGGTGATTATCTCTAGATCCTTCTATGCTGGTGCCAACAGCATTGTTCCATGCTTTTCCATGGCTAATATTCCATTGTGTTCATGGACCACTTCTTCTTGGTGCATTTTTCTGTTGATGGACATTTTGGTTTCTTCCAGCTCTTGGCTATGGTACATGTTGCTGCAGTGAAGGATTGCCAGCCTGTGTCTTTTCGATTCAGGTCTACTCAGCGGATAGGCCCATCAGTGGGCCTACCAGATCACATAGTAGCTCAAGTTTTACCTTTAAACACACCTCCATTTTGTTCTCTGTACTGGCTGTTACCAGGTTACATCCCATCAGCAGCTAGAGGGTACACAGTTCTCTAAAAGCCCTTCAGCATTTATACTATGTAGACTTTTTGCTGATGATCCTTCTGACGGCTGTGAGGTGAATGTGTTTCTAGACTGGATTTGCATGGCTTTATTAATTCCTGACGTTGAGCGTTTTTCCATGCCTTTTTCTATAACAAACAAAAGAGACAGAATATAAAATGTGCATAAAATATGCCTCTTGAAATTGTCGTTTTGAAATATGGATGTCTTTTGAGATTTTTGCTCGATTTATGACCGAAGGATTGTTTTGAGGACAGGTGTCATTTACAGGCCTGCAATTATTTTGACTATCAAGTAACCATTACAGCTGCAGTTAGAGCTGCTGTTGTGTGAAACGGCCACAAGGCGGCAGCAGTTCTCATTAACCAAATCTGGTTACTAGGGAAACAGAGCCTCAATGGAAGTCCTGTTCTAGGTTGCAAATTAGAATGGAATGGGCCAGGAAAAAGCCCCTTAAGTTTATATCTCACTAAATATTGTTCTTTATTTAAATTTAATTTTCATTGTTTATCACAGCAAGTGTGATTACAATGTTTTGCTTGTTTTAGGTGTGCAAGATGTGGTTGTTTTCCACATATACCTATCTCTTTTCTTCTTTGGATCCTTTTCCTATTTTAGGTTATGACACAATGTTGAGTAGTCTTCTCTTGGTATTCCGTAGGTCTTTGGTGATTATATACTTCACCTGTGTTTGTATATCTCTGTTAACTCTGACATCCTAATGTATCCAATCCTCACACCTTTCCATTGGTGAACCATAAGTTTGTTTAATGAATCTGTGATTGCCTTTCTCTGTGGAAATATCCTCACTGGTATCAATTTTTAGGTAACACCTATAAGTGATATCACAGGATACGTGTCTTTCGCTTTCTGACTTACTACAAGTTGCGTGATTACTTCTAGACTCATCTACGGTGATGCAAATGGCATTGTGTCATTGTTTTCCTTGGCTAATATTCCATCTGTACGTGGACCAGTTTTTCTTTGTCCACTCACCTGTTGATGGACTTTTGGGTTGCTTCCATGTCTTGGTTATTGTAACACTGCTGAAATGCACATTTGCCTGCCTGTGTCTTTCAACTATGTCTTCTTCGGTTATAGGCCCAGGAGAGGGCCTGTTGGATCATATGGTAGCAAAATGTTTACCTTGTAAAGGCGTCTCCATTCTGTTCTCATTAGTGGCTCTTACCAGGTTATGTTCCACTTAAATTTGAGGGTATGCCCTTGTCCACAACCCTTTCAGCATTTATTGTTTGTAGTTTTTCTGCTGATGTTTATTCTGACAGGTGTGAGCTGACACCTCTTTGAGGTTGGATTTGCATGCATCTCATAATCCCTTGAAATTGAACTTTCAGGCATGTCCTCTTTTTTTTCAAGCTGTGAGTAGTGCTTACCTCTTCAAATGGTTTTCTTGAAGTATGTGTCACATTTTGAAATATTTTGGCCATTACCTCCCTGAAGACATTTTGAGGGCAGGTTTCATTTACAGCCCTCCAGTACTTGTGCATATGAAGTGACCATGAGCACAGGTTTTAAAGCTGCTGCTGCAGGTATCGGCCATTGGGCGGCAGCATTTCTCCTTTCCCCATTCTGGGAATTACGGAAGGAGTCCTTCCTGCCAGTGGTGTTCCTCCGTTATATATTAGAGAGGAATGTGCCCGGACAAACCCCCAAAAGCTGATGTCTCCTTACTTACGTTTGGTTTCTAAATTGAAAGTATATATATTTTTTTATTGGATAATATTCCATTGTGTACATGGACCACTTCTTCTTTGTGCCTTCCTCTGTTGACAGACATTTTTGTTGCTTCCAAGTGTTGGCTGTGGTAAATATTGCTGGAGTGCAGGATGGCCACCCTGTGTCTTTTGGATTCTCATCCTCTCAGGTGATAGGCCCAGCAGTGGGTATGCTTGATTGAATGGTAGCTCAATATTTACCTTATCAAGGCACCTCCTTTGTGTTTTCATTACTGGTTCTTACCATGTCCCACTTAGAAACGAGGGTGCGCATTTCTCCACAACCCCTTCAGCATTTATTGTTTGCAGAATTTTTGCTGATGGCCATTATGACTGGTGTGAGCTGATAGGTTTTTGTAATTAGGATTTGCATGTCTTTAATAATTCCTAATGTTCAGCATTTTTCCATGCTTTGTTTTCTTTCTGTTACACAAAAACAGAAAAAAACTGTGAGTACAATAAACCACTTGAAGTGGTCTTCTGGGAAGGCTGCCCTGTTTTGAATTTTTCGTCGATTTTTGACCCCAGGATTTTTTTGACAACAGGTGACATTTACAGGCTTGTAATGAGTGTGAATATTTAGTGACCACTACTACTGGCTTTAAAGGTGCTGTTGGGGGAAACGGCCACAAGGCGGCAGCATTTCTCCGTTCCCAAGACTGGTTTCTAGGGCAGCACAACATTTCTGGAAGTTGTGTTCCCAGGTTGTAAATTAGAATGGAATGTGCTAGGAAAAAAACCCATAAGTTAATATTCCATTATTTCTTTTTCGATTTTTTAGTCTTTTTAAATCGAGGTAATGTTTAGAATATTGTTTGTCCTACGTGTATACAATCTGGTTCATTTGTACATTACACACACACATACACACACACACACACACACACACACACACATACGTAATATATTCATGTGCAGGTACTCTTCCCATGTAAATTATTGCAGAGTGCTCCATTGACCTCCCTTGCTATATGGTCGGTCTGTTTGATAAATGTATTTAGTAGGTATTTGTACACATATGGTAACCCTAATCTTAATTTTCCATACCACCCACCTTTCCATTTACATAAGAATAGTTTGTTCTCTAAGTCTGTGAGTTTCTTTCTCTGTGAAAATGCTATCATATTTGTCAGTTGTTAGATAACACCTATAAGTGATATCATACTATATGTCTTTTTCTTTCTGACTTACGTCATGTTCTGAGATTATATCTAGGCTCATAAATGGTGCCTCAACGAGCAGTGTTTCACTGTTTTGCATGGCTAATATTCCATTATGTACATGGACCACTTCTTCTTTATCCATTCATCCATTGATGGACATTTTGGTTGCTTCCGTGTCTTGGCTATTGTGAAAAATCCTGCAGTGAAGCTGTTGCAGCCTGTGCCTTCTCGACTCTGGTATTTTCAGGTGAGAGGCTCAACGGTGGGCCTGCTGAATGGAATGCTGGCTCAATTTTTACTTTTAAACACAGCTCCTTTCTGTTCTCACTATTGGCTCTTATCACTTTACATCTCACCAGCAGCTAGAGGGTACACAGTTCTCTAAAACCCCTTCCGCATTTATTGTTTGTAGACTTTTGGCTGATGGTAGTTGACGTGTGTGAGTTGAAATCTTTTTGTAGGCTAGATTTGCATGAGTTTAAAAATTTATGTTGTTGAGCTTTTATCCATTTTCCTTGTTTTTAGAAAAATAATGAGTAAAATTTACCTCTTCATACTAGCTCCTTGAAAATTTTGCCAGTTGTGAATTTTTGAGGGCAGTTGTCCTTTACTGTCCTGAGTCCTTGTGAATGTTAAGTGACCGTTAGCTGTGGTTTTAAAGCCGCTCTTGTGGGAAACGGCCACAAGGCGGCAGCATTTCTACATTTCCAACTCTGGGTTTTTGGGCAACAGAGGGTTCCTGGAAATCGTGTTTGTAAGCTGCAAATTAGAGCAGAATGTGCCACGGCAAACTCCCAAGAGCTTATATCTCCTTACTTCTTGTTTGTTTTTTACATTTAGTTTTTATTTATTATCACAGCAAATTGGATAAAAATACTGTGTTTTTTCTAGGTGTACGGAATCTGGTTCATTATATCAATGTATCGATCTATTCATCTTTGGATCCTTTCCCGTGTAGGTTATTACAGAGTGTTGAGTACACCTCTTTGAGCATTCCATAGGTATTTTGTGATTATATATTTCATATGTATTACTACATGTCTGTTAACCCCCATATCCTAATTCATACATTCCTTACACCTTTCCAATTGGTTTTCTGAATCTATGAGTGTCCTTCTCTTGGAAATTATTTCATGGGTATCAATTTTTAGGTAACACCTATAAGTGATGTAATAGGATATCTGTCTTTCGTTTTCTTTCTTACTTCAGGTAGGGTGATTATCTCTAGATCCTTCTATGCTGGTGCCAACAGCATTGTTCCATGCTTTTCCATGGCTAATATTCCATTGTGTTCATGGACCACTTCTTCTTGGTGCATTTTTCTGTTGATGGACATTTTGGTTTCTTCCAGCTCTTGGCTATGGTACATGTTGCTGCAGTGAAGGATTGCCAGCCTGTGTCTTTTCGATTCAGGTCTACTCAGCGGATAGGCCCATCAGTGGGCCTACCAGATCACATAGTAGCTCAAGTTTTACCTTTAAACACACCTCCATTTTGTTCTCTGTACTGGCTGTTACCAGGTTACATCCCATCAGCAGCTAGAGGGTACACAGTTCTCTAAAAGCCCTTCAGCATTTATACTATGTAGACTTTTTTGCTGATGATCCTTCTGACGGCTGTGAGGTGAATGTGTTTCTAGACTGGATTTGCATGGCTTTATTAATTCCTGACGTTGAGCGTTTTTCCATGCCTTTTTCTATAACAAACAAAAGAGACAGAATATAAAATGTGCATAAAATATGCCTCTTGAAATTGTCGTTTTGAAATATGGATGTCTTTTGAGATTTTTGCTCGATTTACGACCGAAGGATTGTTTTGAGGACAGGTGTCATTTACAGGCCTGCAATTATTTTGACTATCAAGTAACCATTACAGCTGCAGTTAGAGCTGCTGTTGTGTGAAACGGCCACAAGGCGGCAGCAGTTCTCATTAACCAAATCTGGTTACTAGGGAAACAGAGCCTCAATGGAAGTCCTGTTCTAGGTTGCAAATTAGAATGGAATGGGCCAGGAAAAAGCCCCTTAAGTTTATATCTCACTAAATATTGTTCTTTATTTAAATTTAATTTTCATTGTTTATCACAGCAAGTGTGATTACAATGTTTTGCTTGTTTTAGGTGTGCAAGATGTGGTTGTTTTCCACATATACCTATCTCTTTTCTTCTTTGGATCCTTTTCCCATTTTAGGTTATGACACAATGTTGAGTAGTCTTCTCTTGGTATTCCGTAGGTCTTTGGTGATTATATACTTCACCTGTGTTTGTATATCTCTGTTAACTCTGACATCCTAATGTATCCAATCCTCACACCTTTCCATTGGTGAACCATAAGTTTGTTTAATGAATCTGTGATTGCCTTTCTCTGTGGAAATATCCTCACTGGTATCAATTTTTAGGTAACACCTATAAGTGATATCACAGGATACGTGTCTTTCGCTTTCTGACTTACTACAAGTTGCGTGATTACTTCTAGACTCATCTACAGTGATGCAAATGGCATTGTGTCATTGTTTTCCTTGGCTAATATTCCATCTGTACGTGGACCAGTTTTTCTTTGTCCACTCACCTGTTGATGGACTTTTGGGTTGCTTCCATGTCTTGGTTATTGTAACACTGCTGAAATGCACATTTGCCTGCCTGTGTCTTTCAACTATGTCTTCTTCGGTTATAGGCCCAGGAGAGGGCCTGTTGGATCATATGGTAGCAAAATGTTTACCTTGTAAAGGCGTCTCCATTCTGTTCTCATTAGTGGCTCTTACCAGGTTATGTTCCACTTAAATTTGAGGGTATGGCCTTGTCCACAACCCTTTCAGCATTTATTGTTTGTAGTTTTTCTGCTGATGTTTATTCTGACAGGTGTGAGCTGACACCTCTTTGAGGTTGGATTTGCATGCATCGCATAATCCCTTGAAATTGAACTTTCAGGCATGTCCTCTTTTTTTTCAAGCTGTGAGTAGCGCTTACCTCTTCAAATGGTTTTCTTGAAGTATGTGTCACATTTTGAAATATTTTGGCCATTACCTCCCTGAAGACATTTTGAGGGCAGGTTTCATTTACAGCGCTCCAGTACTTGTGCATATGAAGTGACCATGAGCACAGGTTTTAAAGCTGCTGCTGCAGGTATCGGCCATTGGGCGGCAGCATTTCTCCTTTCCCCATTCTGGGAATTACGGAAGGAGTCCTTCCTGCCAGTGGTGTTCCTCCATTATATATTAGAGAGGAATGTGCCCGGACAAACCCCCAAAAGCTGATGTCTCCTTACTTACGTTTGGTTTCTAAATTGAAAGTATATATATTTTTTTATTGGATAATATTCCATTGTGTACATGGACCACTTCTTCTTTGTGCCTTCCTCTGTTGACAGACATCTTTGTTGCTTCCAAGTGTTGGCTGTGGTAAATATTGCTGGAGTGCAGGATGGCCACCCTGTGTCTTTTGGATTCTCATCCTCTCAGGTGATAGGCCCAGCAGTGGGTATGCTTGATTGAATGGTAGCTCAATATTTACCTTATCAAGGCACCTCCTTTGTGTTTTCATTACTGGTTCTTACCATGTCCCACTTAGAAACGAGGGTGCGCATTTCTCCACAACCCCTTCAGCATTTATTGTTTGCAGAATTTTTGCTGATGGCCATTATGACTGGTGTGAGCTGATAGGTTTTTGTAATTAGGATTTGCATGTCTTTAATAATTCCTAATGTTCAGCATTTTTCCATGCTTTGTTTTCTTTCTGTTACACAAAAACAGAAAAAAACTGTGAGTACAATAAACCACTTGAAGTGGTCTTCTGGGAAGGCTGCCCTGTTTTGAATTTTTCGTCGATTTTTGACCCCAGGATTTTTTTGACAACAGGTGACATTTACAGGCTTGTAATGAGTGTGAATATTTAGTGACCACTACTACTGGCTTTAAAGGTGCTGTTGGGGGAAACGGCCACAAGGCGGCAGCATTTCTCCGTTCCCAAGACTGGTTTCTAGGGCAGCACAACATTTCTGGAAGTTGTGTTCCCAGGTTGTAAATTAGAATGGAATGTGCTAGGAAAAAAACCCATAAGTTAATATTCCATTATTTCTTTTTCGATTTTTTAGTCTTTTTAAATCGAGGTAATGTTTAGAATATTGTTTGTCCTACGTGTATACAATCTGGTTCATTTGTACATTACACACACACATACACACACACACACACACACACACACACACATACGTAATATATTCATGTGCAGGTACTCTTCCCATGTAAATTATTGCAGAGTGCTCCATTGACCTCCCTTGCTATATGGTCGGTCTGTTTGATAAATGTATTTAGTAGGTATTTGTACACATATGGTAACCCTAATCTTAATTTTCCATACCACCCACCTTTCCATTTACATAAGAATAGTTTGTTCTCTAAGTCTGTGAGTTTCTTTCTCTGTGAAAATGCTATCATATTTGTCAGTTGTTAGATAACACCTATAAGTGATATCATACTATATGTCTTTTTCTTTCTGACTTACGTCATGTTCTGAGATTATATCTAGGCTCATAAATGGTGCCTCAACGAGCAGTGTTTCACTGTTTTGCATGGCTAATATTCCATTATGTACATGGACCACTTCTTCTTTATCCATTCATCCATTGATGGACATTTTGGTTGCTTCCGTGTCTTGGCTATTGTGAAAAATCCTGCAGTGAAGCTGTTGCAGCCTGTGCCTTCTCGACTCTGGTATTTTCAGGTGAGAGGCTCAGCGGTGGGCCTGCTGAATGGAATGCTGGCTCAATTTTTACTTTTAAACACAGCTCCTTTCTGTTCTCACTATTGGCTCTTATCACTTTACATCTCACCAGCAGCTAGAGGGTACACAGTTCTCTAAAACCCCTTCCGCATTTATTGTTTGTAGACTTTTGGCTGATGGTAGTTGACGTGTGTGAGTTGAAATCTTTTTGTAGGCTAGATTTGCATGAGTTTAAAAATTTATGTTGTTGAGCTTTTATCCATTTTCCTTGTTTTTAGAAAAATAATGAGTAAAATTTACCTCTTCATACTAGCTCCTTGAAAATTTTGCCAGTTGTGAATTTTTGAGGGCAGTTGTCCTTTACTGTCCTGAGTCCTTGTGAATGTTAAGTGACCGTTAGCTGTGGTTTTAAAGCCGCTCTTGTGGGAAACGGCCACAAGGCGGCAGCATTTCTACATTTCCAACTCTGGGTTTTTGGGCAACAGAGGGTTCCTGGAAATCGTGTTTGTAAGCTGCAAATTAGAGCAGAATGTGCCACGGCAAACTCCCAAGAGCTTATATCTCCTTACTTCTTGTTTGTTTTTTACATTTAGTTTTTATTTATTATCACAGCAAATTGGATAAAAATACTGTGTTTTTTCTAGGTGTACGGAATCTGGTTCATTATATCAATGTATTGATCTATTCATCTTTGGATCCTTTCCCGTGTAGGTTATTACAGAGTGTTGAGTACACCTCTTTTAGCATTCCATAGGTATTTTGTGATTAGATATTTCATATGTATTACTACATGTCTGTTAACCCCCATATCCTAATTCATACATTCCTTACACCTTTCCATTTGGTTAAACATAATTTGGTTTTCTGAATCTATGAGTGTCCTTCTCTTGGAAATTATTTCATGGGTATCAATTTTTAGGTAACACCTATAAGTGATGTAATAGGATATCTGTCTTTCGTTTTCTTTCTTACTTCAGGTAGGGTGATTATCTCTAGATCCTTCTATGCTGGTGCCAACAGCATTGTTCCATGCTTTTCCATGGCTAATATTCCATTGTGTTCATGGACCACTTCTTCTTGGTGCATTTTTCTGTTGATGGACATTTTGGTTTCTTCCAGCTCTTGGCTATGGTACATGTTGCTGCAGTGAAGGATTGCCAGCCTGTGTCTTTTCGATTCAGGTCTACTCAGCGGATAGGCCCATCAGTGGGCCTACCAGATCACATAGTAGCTCAAGTTTTACCTTTAAACACACCTCCATTTTGTTCTCTGTACTGGCTGTTACCAGGTTACATCCCATCAGCAGCTAGAGGGTACACAGTTCTCTAAAAGCCCTTCAGCATTTATACTATGTAGACTTTTTGCTGATGATCCTTCTGACGGCTGTGAGGTGAATGTGTTTCTAGACTGGATTTGCATGGCTTTATTAATTCCTGACGTTGAGCGTTTTTCCATGCCTTTTTCTATAACAAACAAAAGAGACAGAATATAAAATGTGCATAAAATATGCCTCTTGAAATTGTCGTTTTGAAATATGGATGTCTTTTGAGATTTTTGCTCGATTTATGACCGAAGGATTGTTTTGAGGACAGGTGTCATTTACAGGCCTGCAATTATTTTGACTATCAAGTAACCATTACAGCTGCAGTTAGAGCTGCTGTTGTGTGAAACGGCCACAAGGCGGCAGCAGTTCTCATTAACCAAATCTGGTTACTAGGGAAACAGAGCCTCAATGGAAGTCCTGTTCTAGGTTGCAAATTAGAATGGAATGGGCCAGGAAAAAGCCCCTTAAGTTTATATCTCACTAAATATTGTTCTTTATTTAAATTTAATTTTCATTGTTTATCACAGCAAGTGTGATTACAATGTTTTGCTTGTTTTAGGTGTGCAAGATGTGGTTGTTTTCCACATATACCTATCTCTTTTCTTCTTTGGATCCTTTTCCTATTTTAGGTTATGACACAATGTTGAGTAGTCTTCTCTTGGTATTCCGTAGGTCTTTGGTGATTATATACTTCACCTGTGTTTGTATATCTCTGTTAACTCTGACATCCTAATGTATCCAATCCTCACACCTTTCCATTGGTGAACCATAAGTTTGTTTAATGAATCTGTGATTGCCTTTCTCTGTGGAAATATCCTCACTGGTATCAATTTTTAGGTAACACCTATAAGTGATATCACAGGATACGTGTCTTTCGCTTTCTGACTTACTACAAGTTGCGTGATTACTTCTAGACTCATCTACAGTGATGCAAATGGCATTGTGTCATTGTTTTCCTTGGCTAATATTCCATCTGTACGTGGACCAGTTTTTCTTTGTCCACTCACCTGTTGATGGACTTTTGGGTTGCTTCCATGTCTTGGTTATTGTAACACTGCTGAAATGCACATTTGCCTGCCTGTGTCTTTCAACTATGTCTTCTTCGGTTATAGGCCCAGGAGAGGGCCTGTTGGATCATATGGTAGCAAAATGTTTACCTTGTAAAGGCGTCTCCATTCTGTTCTCATTAGTGGCTCTTACCAGGTTATGTTCCACTTAAATTTGAGGGTATGGCCTTGTCCACAACCCTTTCAGCATTTATTGTTTGTAGTTTTTCTGCTGATGTTTATTCTGACAGGTGTGAGCTGACACCTCTTTGAGGTTGGATTTGCATGCATCTCATAATCCCTTGAAATTGAACTTTCAGGCATGTCCTCTTTTTTTTCAAGCTGTGAGTAGTGCTTACCTCTTCAAATGGTTTTCGTGAAGTATGTGTCACATTTTGAAATATTTTGGCCATTACCTCCCTGAAGACATTTTGAGGGCAGGTTTCATTTACAGCCCTCCAGTACTTGTGCATATGAAGTGACCATGAGCACAGGTTTTAAAGCTGCTGCTGCAGGTATCGGCCATTGGGCGGCAGCATTTCTCCTTTCCCCATTCTGGGAATTACGGAAGGAGTCCTTCCTGCCAGTGGTGTTCCTCCGTTATATATTAGAGAGGAATGTGCCCGGACAAACCCCCAAAAGCTGATGTCTCCTTACTTACGTTTGGTTTCTAAATTGAAAGTATATATATTTTTTTATTGGATAATATTCCATTGTGTACATGGACCACTTCTTCTTTGTGCCTTCCTCTGTTGACAGACATTTTTGTTGCTTCCAAGTGTTGGCTGTGGTAAATATTGCTGGAGTGCAGGATGGCCACCCTGTGTCTTTTGGATTCTCATCCTCTCAGGTGATAGGCCCAGCAGTGGGTATGCTTGATTGAATGGTAGCTCAATATTTACCTTATCAAGGCACCTCCTTTGTGTTTTCATTACTGGTTCTTACCATGTCCCACTTAGAAACGAGGGTGCGCATTTCTCCACAACCCCTTCAGCATTTATTGTTTGCAGAATTTTTGCTGATGGCCATTATGACTGGTGTGAGCTGATAGGTTTTTGTAATTAGGATTTGCATGTCTTTAATAATTCCTAATGTTCAGCATTTTTCCATGCTTTGTTTTCTTTCTGTTACACAAAAACAGAAAAAAACTGTGAGTACAATAAACCACTTGAAGTGGTCTTCTGGGAAGGCTGCCCTGTTTTGAATTTTTCGTCGATTTTTGACCCCAGGATTTTTTTGACAACAGGTGACATTTACAGGCTTGTAATGAGTGTGAATATTTAGTGACCACTACTACTGGCTTTAAAGGTGCTGTTGGGGGAAACGGCCACAAGGCGGCAGCATTTCTCCGTTCCCAAGACTGGTTTCTAGGGCAGCACAACATTTCTGGAAGTTGTGTTCCCAGGTTGTAAATTAGAATGGAATGTGCTAGGAAAAAAACCCATAAGTTAATATTCCATTATTTCTTTTTCGATTTTTTAGTCTTTTTAAATCGAGGTAATGTTTAGAATATTGTTTGTCCTACGTGTATACAATCTGGTTCATTTGTACATTACACACACACATACACACACACACACACACACACACACACATACGTAATATATTCATGTGCAGGTACTCTTCCCATGTAAATTATTGCAGAGTGCTCCATTGACCTCCCTTGCTATATGGTCGGTCTGTTTGATAAATGTATTTAGTAGGTATTTGTACACATATGGTAACCCTAATCTTAATTTTCCATACCACCCACCTTTCCATTTACATAAGAATAGTTTGTTCTCTAAGTCTGTGAGTTTCTTTCTCTGTGAAAATGCTATCATATTTGTCAGTTGTTAGATAACACCTATAAGTGATATCATACTATATGTCTTTTTCTTTCTGACTTACGTCATGTTCTGAGATTATATCTAGGCTCATAAATGGTGCCTCAACGAGCAGTGTTTCACTGTTTTGCATGGCTAATATTCCATTATGTACATGGACCACTTCTTCTTTATCCATTCATCCATTGATGGACATTTTGGTTGCTTCTGTGTCTTGGCTATTGTGAAAAATCCTGCAGTGAAGCTGTTGCAGCCTGTGCCTTCTCGACTCTGGTATTTTCAGGTGAGAGGCTCAGCGGTGGGCCTGCTGAATGGAATGCTGGCTCAATTTTTACTTTTAAACACAGCTCCTTTCTGTTCTCACTATTGGCTCTTATCACTTTACATCTCACCAGCAGCTAGAGGGTACACAGTTCTCTAAAACCCCTTCCGCATTTATTGTTTGTAGACTTTTGGCTGATGGTAGTTGACGTGTGTGAGTTGAAATCTTTTTGTAGGCTAGATTTGCATGAGTTTAAAAATTTATGTTGTTGAGCTTTTATCCATTTTCCTTGTTTTTAGAAAAATAATGAGTAAAATTTACCTCTTCATACTAGCTCCTTGAAAATTTTGCCAGTTGTGAATTTTTGAGGGCAGTTGTCCTTTACTGTCCTGAGTCCTTGTGAATGTTAAGTGACCGTTAGCTGTGGTTTTAAAGCCGCTCTTGTGGGAAACGGCCACAAGGCGGCAGCATTTCTACATTTCCAACTCTGGGTTTTTGGGCAACAGAGGGTTCCTGGAAATCGTGTTTGTAAGCTGCAAATTAGAGCAGAATGTGCCACGGCAAACTCCCAAGAGCTTATATCTCCTTACTTCTTGTTTGTTTTTTACATTTAGTTTTTATTTATTATCACAGCAAATTGGATAAAAATACTGTGTTTTTTCTAGGTGTACGGAATCTGGTTCATTATATCAATGTATCGATCTATTCATCTTTGGATCCTTTCCCGTGTAGGTTATTACAGAGTGTTGAGTACACCTCTTTGAGCATTCCATAGGTATTTTGTGATTATATATTTCATATGTATTACTACATGTCTGTTAACCCCCATATCCTAATTCATACATTCCTTACACCTTTCCAATTGGTTTTCTGAATCTATGAGTGTCCTTCTCTTGGAAATTATTTCATGGGTATCAATTTTTAGGTAACACCTATAAGTGATGTAATAGGATATCTGTCTTTCGTTTTCTTTCTTACTTCAGGTAGGGTGATTATCTCTAGATCCTTCTATGCTGGTGCCAACAGCATTGTTCCATGCTTTTCCATGGCTAATATTCCATTGTGTTCATGGACCACTTCTTCTTGGTGCATTTTTCTGTTGATGGACATTTTGGTTTCTTCCAGCTCTTGGCTATGGTACATGTTGCTGCAGTGAAGGATTGCCAGCCTGTGTCTTTTCGATTCAGGTCTACTCAGCGGATAGGCCCATCAGTGGGCCTACCAGATCACATAGTAGCTCAAGTTTTACCTTTAAACACACCTCCATTTTGTTCTCTGTACTGGCTGTTACCAGGTTACATCCCATCAGCAGCTAGAGGGTACACAGTTCTCTAAAAGCCCTTCAGCATTTATACTATGTAGACTTTTTGCTGATGATCCTTCTGACGGCTGTGAGGTGAATGTGTTTCTAGACTGGATTTGCATGGCTTTATTAATTCCTGACGTTGAGCGTTTTTCCATGCCTTTTTCTATAACAAACAAAAGAGACAGAATATAAAATGTGCATAAAATATGCCTCTTGAAATTGTCGTTTTGAAATATGGATGTCTTTTGAGATTTTTGCTCGATTTATGACCGAAGGATTGTTTTGAGGACAGGTGTCATTTACAGGCCTGCAATTATTTTGACTATCAAGTAACCATTACAGCTGCAGTTAGAGCTGCTGTTGTGTGAAACGGCCACAAGGCGGCAGCAGTTCTCATTAACCAAATCTGGTTACTAGGGAAACAGAGCCTCAATGGAAGTCCTGTTCTAGGTTGCAAATTAGAATGGAATGGGCCAGGAAAAAGCCCCTTAAGTTTATATCTCACTAAATATTGTTCTTTATTTAAATTTAATTTTCATTGTTTATCACAGCAAGTGTGATTACAATGTTTTGCTTGTTTTAGGTGTGCAAGATGTGGTTGTTTTCCACATATACCTATCTCTTTTCTTCTTTGGATCCTTTTCCTATTTTAGGTTATGACACAATGTTGAGTAGTCTTCTCTTGGTATTCCGTAGGTCTTTGGTGATTATATACTTCACCTGTGTTTGTATATCTCTGTTAACTCTGACATCCTAATGTATCCAATCCTCACACCTTTCCATTGGTGAACCATAAGTTTGTTTAATGAATCTGTGATTGCCTTTCTCTGTGGAAATATCCTCACTGGTATCAATTTTTAGGTAACACCTATAAGTGATATCACAGGATACGTGTCTTTCGCTTTCTGACTTACTACAAGTTGCGTGATTACTTCTAGACTCATCTACAGTGATGCAAATGGCATTGTGTCATTGTTTTCCTTGGCTAATATTCCATCTGTACGTGGACCAGTTTTTCTTTGTCCACTCACCTGTTGATGGACTTTTGGGTTGCTTCCATGTCTTGGTTATTGTAACACTGCTGAAATGCACATTTGCCTGCCTGTGTCTTTCAACTATGTCTTCTTCGGTTATAGGCCCAGGAGAGGGCCTGTTGGATCATATGGTAGCAAAATGTTTACCTTGTAAAGGCGTCTCCATTCTGTTCTCATTAGTGGCTCTTACCAGGTTATGTTCCACTTAAATTTGAGGGTATGGCCTTGTCCACAACCCTTTCAGCATTTATTGTTTGTAGTTTTTCTGCTGATGTTTATTCTGACAGGTGTGAGCTGACACCTCTTTGAGGTTGGATTTGCATGCATCGCATAATCCCTTGAAATTGAACTTTCAGGCATGTCCTCTTTTTTTTCAAGCTGTGAGTAGTGCTTACCTCTTCAAATGGTTTTCGTGAAGTATGTGTCACATTTTGAAATATTTTGGCCATTACCTCCCTGAAGACATTTTGAGGGCAGGTTTCATTTACAGCCCTCCAGTACTTGTGCATATGAAGTGACCATGAGCACAGGTTTTAAAGCTGCTGCTGCAGGTATCGGCCATTGGGCGGCAGCATTTCTCCTTTCCCCATTCTGGGAATTACGGAAGGAGTCCTTCCTGCCAGTGGTGTTCCTCCGTTATATATTAGAGAGGAATGTGCCCGGACAAACCCCCAAAAGCTGATGTCTCCTTACTTACGTTTGGTTTCTAAATTGAAAGTATATATATTTTTTTATTGGATAATATTCCATTGTGTACATGGACCACTTCTTCTTTGTGCCTTCCTCTGTTGACAGACATTTTTGTTGCTTCCAAGTGTTGGCTGTGGTAAATATTGCTGGAGTGCAGGATGGCCACCCTGTGTCTTTTGGATTCTCATCCTCTCAGGTGATAGGCCCAGCAGTGGGTATGCTTGATTGAATGGTAGCTCAATATTTACCTTATCAAGGCACCTCCTTTGTGTTTTCATTACTGGTTCTTACCATGTCCCACTTAGAAACGAGGGTGCGCATTTCTCCACAACCCCTTCAGCATTTATTGTTTGCAGAATTTTTGCTGATGGCCATTATGACTGGTGTGAGCTGATAGGTTTTTGTAATTAGGATTTGCATGTCTTTAATAATTCCTAATGTTCAGCATTTTTCCATGCTTTGTTTTCTTTCTGTTACACAAAAACAGAAAAAAACTGTGAGTACAATAAACCACTTGAAGTGGTCTTCTGGGAAGGCTGCCCTGTTTTGAATTTTTCGTCGATTTTTGACCCCAGGATTTTTTTGACAACAGGTGACATTTACAGGCTTGTAATGAGTGTGAATATTTAGTGACCACTACTACTGGCTTTAAAGGTGCTGTTGGGGGAAACGGCCACAAGGCGGCAGCATTTCTCCGTTCCCAAGACTGGTTTCTAGGGCAGCACAACATTTCTGGAAGTTGTGTTCCCAGGTTGTAAATTAGAATGGAATGTGCTAGGAAAAAAACCCATAAGTTAATATTCCATTATTTCTTTTTCGATTTTTTAGTCTTTTTAAATCGAGGTAATGTTTAGAATATTGTTTGTCCTACGTGTATACAATCTGGTTCATTTGTACATTACACACACACATACACACACACACACACACACACACACACACTCATACGTAATATATTCATGTGCAGGTACTCTTCCCATGTAAATTATTGCAGAGTGCTCCATTGACCTCCCTTGCTATATGGTCGGTCTGTTTGATAAATGTATTTAGTAGGTATTTGTACACATATGGTAACCCTAATCTTAATTTTCCATACCACCCACCTTTCCATTTACATAAGAATAGTTTGTTCTCTAAGTCTGTGAGTTTCTTTCTCTGTGAAAATGCTATCATATTTGTCAGTTGTTAGATAACACCTATAAGTGATATCATACTATATGTCTTTTTCTTTCTGACTTACGTCATGTTCTGAGATTATATCTAGGCTCATAAATGGTGCCTCAACGAGCAGTGTTTCACTGTTTTGCATGGCTAATATTCCATTATGTACATGGACCACTTCTTCTTTATCCATTCATCCATTGATGGACATTTTGGTTGCTTCCGTGTCTTGGCTATTGTGAAAAATCCTGCAGTGAAGCTGTTGCAGCCTGTGCCTTCTCGACTCTGGTATTTTCAGGTGAGAGGCTCAACGGTGGGCCTGCTGAATGGAATGCTGGCTCAATTTTTACTTTTAAACACAGCTCCTTTCTGTTCTCACTATTGGCTCTTATCACTTTACATCTCACCAGCAGCTAGAGGGTACACAGTTCTCTAAAACCCCTTCCGCATTTATTGTTTGTAGACTTTTGGCTGATGGTAGTTGACGTGTGTGAGTTGAAATCTTTTTGTAGGCTAGATTTGCATGAGTTTAAAAATTTATGTTGTTGAGCTTTTATCCATTTTCCTTGTTTTTAGAAAAATAATGAGTAAAATTTACCTCTTCATACTAGCTCCTTGAAAATTTTGCCAGTTGTGAATTTTTGAGGGCAGTTGTCCTTTACTGTCCTGAGTCCTTGTGAATGTTAAGTGACCGTTAGCTGTGGTTTTAAAGCCGCTCTTGTGGGAAACGGCCACAAGGCGGCAGCATTTCTACATTTCCAACTCTGGGTTTTTGGGCAACAGAGGGTTCCTGGAAATCGTGTTTGTAAGCTGCAAATTAGAGCAGAATGTGCCACGGCAAACTCCCAAGAGCTTATATCTCCTTACTTCTTGTTTGTTTTTTACATTTAGTTTTTATTTATTATCACAGCAAATTGGATAAAAATACTGTGTTTTTTCTAGGTGTACGGAATCTGGTTCATTATATCAATGTATTGATCTATTCATCTTTGGATCCTTTCCCGTGTAGGTTATTACAGAGTGTTGAGTACACCTCTTTGAGCATTCCATAGGTATTTTGTGATTATATATTTCATATGTATTACTACATGTCTGTTAACCCCCATATCCTAATTCATACATTCCTTACACCTTTCCAATTGGTTTTCTGAATCTATGAGTGTCCTTCTCTTGGAAATTATTTCATGGGTATCAATTTTTAGGTAACACCTATAAGTGATGTAATAGGATATCTGTCTTTCGTTTTCTTTCTTACTTCAGGTAGGGTGATTATCTCTAGATCCTTCTATGCTGGTGCCAACAGCATTGTTCCATGCTTTTCCATGGCTAATATTCCATTGTGTTCATGGACCACTTCTTCTTGGTGCATTTTTCTGTTGATGGACATTTTGGTTTCTTCCAGCTCTTGGCTATGGTACATGTTGCTGCAGTGAAGGATTGCCAGCCTGTGTCTTTTCGATTCAGGTCTACTCAGCGGATAGGCCCATCAGTGGGCCTACCAGATCACATAGTAGCTCAAGTTTTACCTTTAAACACACCTCCATTTTGTTCTCTGTACTGGCTGTTACCAGGTTACATCCCATCAGCAGCTAGAGGGTACACAGTTCTCTAAAAGCCCTTCAGCATTTATACTATGTAGACTTTTTTGCTGATGATCCTTCTGACGGCTGTGAGGTGAATGTGTTTCTAGACTGGATTTGCATGGCTTTATTAATTCCTGACGTTGAGCGTTTTTCCATGCCTTTTTCTATAACAAACAAAAGAGACAGAATATAAAATGTGCATAAAATATGCCTCTTGAAATTGTCGTTTTGAAATATGGATGTCTTTTGAGATTTTTGCTCGATTTACGACCGAAGGATTGTTTTGAGGACAGGTGTCATTTACAGGCCTGCAATTATTTTGACTATCAAGTAACCATTACAGCTGCAGTTAGAGCTGCTGTTGTGTGAAACGGCCACAAGGCGGCAGCAGTTCTCATTAACCAAATCTGGTTACTAGGGAAACAGAGCCTCAATGGAAGTCCTGTTCTAGGTTGCAAATTAGAATGGAATGGGCCAGGAAAAAGCCCCTTAAGTTTATATCTCACTAAATATTGTTCTTTATTTAAATTTAATTTTCATTGTTTATCACAGCAAGTGTGATTACAATGTTTTGCTTGTTTTAGGTGTGCAAGATGTGGTTGTTTTCCACATATACCTATCTCTTTTCTTCTTTGGATCCTTTTCCCATTTTAGGTTATGACACAATGTTGAGTAGTCTTCTCTTGGTATTCCGTAGGTCTTTGGTGATTATATACTTCACCTGTGTTTGTATATCTCTGTTAACTCTGACATCCTAATGTATCCAATCCTCACACCTTTCCATTGGTGAACCATAAGTTTGTTTAATGAATCTGTGATTGCCTTTCTCTGTGGAAATATCCTCACTGGTATCAATTTTTAGGTAACACCTATAAGTGATATCACAGGATACGTGTCTTTCGCTTTCTGACTTACTACAAGTTGCGTGATTACTTCTAGACTCATCTACGGTGATGCAAATGGCATTGTGTCATTGTTTTCCTTGGCTAATATTCCATCTGTACGTGGACCAGTTTTTCTTTGTCCACTCACCTGTTGATGGACTTTTGGGTTGCTTCCATGTCTTGGTTATTGTAACACTGCTGAAATGCACATTTGCCTGCCTGTGTCTTTCAACTATGTCTTCTTCGGTTATAGGCCCAGGAGAGGGCCTGTTGGATCATATGGTAGCAAAATGTTTACCTTGTAAAGGCGTCTCCATTCTGTTCTCATTAGTGGCTCTTACCAGGTTATGTTCCACTTAAATTTGAGGGTATGGCCTTGTCCACAACCCTTTCAGCATTTATTGTTTGTAGTTTTTCTGCTGATGTTTATTCTGACAGGTGTGAGCTGACACCTCTTTGAGGTTGGATTTGCATGCATCGCATAATCCCTTGAAATTGAACTTTCAGGCATGTCCTCTTTTTTTTCAAGCTGTGAGTAGCGCTTACCTCTTCAAATGGTTTTCTTGAAGTATGTGTCACATTTTGAAATATTTTGGCCATTACCTCCCTGAAGACATTTTGAGGGCAGGTTTCATTTACAGCGCTCCAGTACTTGTGCATATGAAGTGACCATGAGCACAGGTTTTAAAGCTGCTGCTGCAGGTATCGGCCATTGGGCGGCAGCATTTCTCCTTTCCCCATTCTGGGAATTACGGAAGGAGTCCTTCCTGCCAGTGGTGTTCCTCCGTTATATATTAGAGAGGAATGTGCCCGGACAAACCCCCAAAAGCTGATGTCTCCTTACTTACGTTTGGTTTCTAAATTGAAAGTATATATATTTTTTTATTGGATAATATTCCATTGTGTACATGGACCACTTCTTCTTTGTGCCTTCCTCTGTTGACAGACATCTTTGTTGCTTCCAAGTGTTGGCTGTGGTAAATATTGCTGGAGTGCAGGATGGCCACCCTGTGTCTTTTGGATTCTCATCCTCTCAGGTGATAGGCCCAGCAGTGGGTATGCTTGATTGAATGGTAGCTCAATATTTACCTTATCAAGGCACCTCCTTTGTGTTTTCATTACTGGTTCTTACCATGTCCCACTTAGAAACGAGGGTGCGCATTTCTCCACAACCCCTTCAGCATTTATTGTTTGCAGAATTTTTGCTGATGGCCATTATGACTGGTGTGAGCTGATAGGTTTTTGTAATTAGGATTTGCATGTCTTTAATAATTCCTAATGTTCAGCATTTTTCCATGCTTTGTTTTCTTTCTGTTACACAAAAACAGAAAAAAACTGTGAGTACAATAAACCACTTGAAGTGGTCTTCTGGGAAGGCTGCCCTGTTTTGAATTTTTCGTCGATTTTTGACCCCAGGATTTTTTTGACAACAGGTGACATTTACAGGCTTGTAATGAGTGTGAATATTTAGTGACCACTACTACTGGCTTTAAAGGTGCTGTTGGGGGAAACGGCCACAAGGCGGCAGCATTTCTCCGTTCCCAAGACTGGTTTCTAGGGCAGCACAACATTTCTGGAAGTTGTGTTCCCAGGTTGTAAATTAGAATGGAATGTGCTAGGAAAAAAACCCATAAGTTAATATTCCATTATTTCTTTTTCGATTTTTTAGTCTTTTTAAATCGAGGTAATGTTTAGAATATTGTTTGTCCTACGTGTATACAATCTGGTTCATTTGTACATTACACACACACATACACACACACACACACACACACACACACACACATACGTAATATATTCATGTGCAGGTACTCTTCCCATGTAAATTATTGCAGAGTGCTCCATTGACCTCCCTTGCTATATGGTCGGTCTGTTTGATAAATGTATTTAGTAGGTATTTGTACACATATGGTAACCCTAATCTTAATTTTCCATACCACCCACCTTTCCATTTACATAAGAATAGTTTGTTCTCTAAGTCTGTGAGTTTCTTTCTCTGTGAAAATGCTATCATATTTGTCAGTTGTTAGATAACACCTATAAGTGATATCATACTATATGTCTTTTTCTTTCTGACTTACGTCATGTTCTGAGATTATATCTAGGCTCATAAATGGTGCCTCAACGAGCAGTGTTTCACTGTTTTGCATGGCTAATATTCCATTATGTACATGGACCACTTCTTCTTTATCCATTCATCCATTGATGGACATTTTGGTTGCTTCCGTGTCTTGGCTATTGTGAAAAATCCTGCAGTGAAGCTGTTGCAGCCTGTGCCTTCTCGACTCTGGTATTTTCAGGTGAGAGGCTCAGCGGTGGGCCTGCTGAATGGAATGCTGGCTCAATTTTTACTTTTAAACACAGCTCCTTTCTGTTCTCACTATTGGCTCTTATCACTTTACATCTCACCAGCAGCTAGAGGGTACACAGTTCTCTAAAACCCCTTCCGCATTTATTGTTTGTAGACTTTTGGCTGATGGTAGTTGACGTGTGTGAGTTGAAATCTTTTTGTAGGCTAGATTTGCATGAGTTTAAAAATTTATGTTGTTGAGCTTTTATCCATTTTCCTTGTTTTTAGAAAAATAATGAGTAAAATTTACCTCTTCATACTAGCTCCTTGAAAATTTTGCCAGTTGTGAATTTTTGAGGGCAGTTGTCCTTTACTGTCCTGAGTCCTTGTGAATGTTAAGTGACCGTTAGCTGTGGTTTTAAAGCCGCTCTTGTGGGAAACGGCCACAAGGCGGCAGCATTTCTACATTTCCAACTCTGGGTTTTTGGGCAACAGAGGGTTCCTGGAAATCGTGTTTGTAAGCTGCAAATTAGAGCAGAATGTGCCACGGCAAACTCCCAAGAGCTTATATCTCCTTACTTCTTGTTTGTTTTTTACATTTAGTTTTTATTTATTATCACAGCAAATTGGATAAAAATACTGTGTTTTTTCTAGGTGTACGGAATCTGGTTCATTATATCAATGTATTGATCTATTCATCTTTGGATCCTTTCCCGTGTAGGTTATTACAGAGTGTTGAGTACACCTCTTTGAGCATTCCATAGGTATTTTGTGATTATATATTTCATATGTATTACTACATGTCTGTTAACCCCCATATCCTAATTCATACATTCCTTACACCTTTCCAATTGGTTTTCTGAATCTATGAGTGTCCTTCTCTTGGAAATTATTTCATGGGTATCAATTTTTAGGTAACACCTATAAGTGATGTAATAGGATATCTGTCTTTCGTTTTCTTTCTTACTTCAGGTAGGGTGATTATCTCTAGATCCTTCTATGCTGGTGCCAACAGCATTGTTCCATGCTTTTCCATGGCTAATATTCCATTGTGTTCATGGACCACTTCTTCTTGGTGCATTTTTCTGTTGATGGACATTTTGGTTTCTTCCAGCTCTTGGCTATGGTACATGTTGCTGCAGTGAAGGATTGCCAGCCTGTGTCTTTTCGATTCAGGTCTACTCAGCGGATAGGCCCATCAGTGGGCCTACCAGATCACATAGTAGCTCAAGTTTTACCTTTAAACACACCTCCATTTTGTTCTCTGTACTGGCTGTTACCAGGTTACATCCCATCAGCAGCTAGAGGGTACACAGTTCTCTAAAAGCCCTTCAGCATTTATACTATGTAGACTTTTTTGCTGATGATCCTTCTGACGGCTGTGAGGTGAATGTGTTTCTAGACTGGATTTGCATGGCTTTATTAATTCCTGACGTTGAGCGTTTTTCCATGCCTTTTTCTATAACAAACAAAAGAGACAGAATATAAAATGTGCATAAAATATGCCTCTTGAAATTGTCGTTTTGAAATATGGATGTCTTTTGAGATTTTTGCTCGATTTATGACCGAAGGATTGTTTTGAGGACAGGTGTCATTTACAGGCCTGCAATTATTTTGACTATCAAGTAACCATTACAGCTGCAGTTAGAGCTGCTGTTGTGTGAAACGGCCACAAGGCGGCAGCAGTTCTCATTAACCAAATCTGGTTACTAGGGAAACAGAGCCTCAATGGAAGTCCTGTTCTAGGTTGCAAATTAGAATGGAATGGGCCAGGAAAAAGCCCCTTAAGTTTATATCTCACTAAATATTGTTCTTTATTTAAATTTAATTTTCATTGTTTATCACAGCAAGTGTGATTACAATGTTTTGCTTGTTTTAGGTGTGCAAGATGTGGTTGTTTTCCACATATACCTATCTCTTTTCTTCTTTGGATCCTTTTCCTATTTTAGGTTATGACACAATGTTGAGTAGTCTTCTCTTGGTATTCCGTAGGTCTTTGGTGATTATATACTTCACCTGTGTTTGTTTATCTCTGTTAACTCTGACATCCTAATGTATCCAATCCTCACACCTTTCCATTGGTGAACCATAAGTTTGTTTAATGAATCTGTGATTGCCTTTCTCTGTGGAAATATCCTCACTGGTATCAATTTTTAGGTAACACCTATAAGTGATATCACAGGATACGTGTCTTTCGCTTTCTGACTTACTACAAGTTGCGTGATTACTTCTAGACTCATCTACGGTGATGCAAATGGCATTGTGTCATTGTTTTCCTTGGCTAATATTCCATCTGTACGTGGACCAGTTTTTCTTTGTCCACTCACCTGTTGATGGACTTTTGGGTTGCTTCCATGTCTTGGTTATTGTAACACTGCTGAAATGCACATTTGCCTGCCTGTGTCTTTCAACTATGTCTTCTTCGGTTATAGGCCCAGGAGAGGGCCTGTTGGATCATATGGTAGCAAAATGTTTACCTTGTAAAGGCGTCTCCATTCTGTTCTCATTAGTGGCTCTTACCAGGTTATGTTCCACTTAAATTTGAGGGTATGGCCTTGTCCACAACCCTTTCAGCATTTATTGTTTGTAGTTTTTCTGCTGATGTTTATTCTGACAGGTGTGAGCTGACACCTCTTTGAGGTTGGATTTGCATGCATCGCATAATCCCTTGAAATTGAACTTTCAGGCATGTCCTCTTTTTTTTCAAGCTGTGAGTAGCGCTTACCTCTTCAAATGGTTTTCTTGAAGTATGTGTCACATTTTGAAATATTTTGGCCATTACCTCCCTGAAGACATTTTGAGGGCAGGTTTCATTTACAGCCCTCCAGTACTTGTGCATATGAAGTGACCATGAGCACAGGTTTTAAAGCTGCTGCTGCAGGTATCGGCCATTGGGCGGCAGCATTTCTCCTTTCCCCATTCTGGGAATTACGGAAGGAGTCCTTCCTGCCAGTGGTGTTCCTCCGTTATATATTAGAGAGGAATGTGCCCGGACAAACCCCCAAAAGCTGATGTCTCCTTACTTACGTTTGGTTTCTAAATTGAAAGTATATATATTTTTTTATTGGATAATATTCCATTGTGTACATGGACCACTTCTTCTTTGTGCCTTCCTCTGTTGACAGACATTTTTGTTGCTTCCAAGTGTTGGCTGTGGTAAATATTGCTGGAGTGCAGGATGGCCACCCTGTGTCTTTTGGATTCTCATCCTCTCAGGTGATAGGCCCAGCAGTGGGTATGCTTGATTGAATGGTAGCTCAATATTTACCTTATCAAGGCACCTCCTTTGTGTTTTCATTACTGGTTCTTACCATGTCCCACTTAGAAACGAGGGTGCGCATTTCTCCACAACCCCTTCAGCATTTATTGTTTGCAGAATTTTTGCTGATGGCCATTATGACTGGTGTGAGCTGATAGGTTTTTGTAATTTGGATTTGCATGTCTTTAATAATTCCTAATGTTCAGCATTTTTCCATGCTTTGTTTTCTTTCTGTTACACAAAAACAGAAAAAAACTGTGAGTACAATAAACCACTTGAAGTGGTCTTCTGGGAAGGCTGCCCTGTTTTGAATTTTTCGTCGATTTTTGACCCCAGGATTTTTTTGACAACAGGTGACATTTACAGGCTTGTAATGAGTGTGAATATTTAGTGACCACTACTACTGGCTTTAAAGGTGCTGTTGGGGGAAACGGCCACAAGGCGGCAGCATTTCTCCGTTCCCAAGACTGGTTTCTAGGGCAGCACAACATTTCTGGAAGTTGTGTTCCCAGGTTGTAAATTAGAATGGAATGTGCTAGGAAAAAAACCCATAAGTTAATATTCCATTATTTCTTTTTCGATTTTTTAGTCTTTTTAAATCGAGGTAATGTTTAGAATATTGTTTGTCCTACGTGTATACAATCTGGTTCATTTGTACATTACACACACACATACACACACACACACACACACACACACACACATACGTAATATATTCATGTGCAGGTACTCTTCCCATGTAAATTATTGCAGAGTGCTCCATTGACCTCCCTTGCTATATGGTCGGTCTGTTTGATAAATGTATTTAGTAGGTATTTGTACACATATGGTAACCCTAATCTTAATTTTCCATACCACCCACCTTTCCATTTACATAAGAATAGTTTGTTCTCTAAGTCTGTGAGTTTCTTTCTCTGTGAAAATGCTATCATATTTGTCAGTTGTTAGATAACACCTATAAGTGATATCATACTATATGTCTTTTTCTTTCTGACTTACGTCATGTTCTGAGATTATATCTAGGCTCATAAATGGTGCCTCAACGAGCAGTGTTTCACTGTTTTGCATGGCTAATATTCCATTATGTACATGGACCACTTCTTCTTTATCCATTCATCCATTGATGGACATTTTGGTTGCTTCCGTGTCTTGGCTATTGTGAAAAATCCTGCAGTGAAGCTGTTGCAGCCTGTGCCTTCTCGACTCTGGTATTTTCAGGTGAGAGGCTCAACGGTGGGCCTGCTGAATGGAATGCTGGCTCAATTTTTACTTTTAAACACAGCTCCTTTCTGTTCTCACTATTGGCTCTTATCACTTTACATCTCACCAGCAGCTAGAGGGTACACAGTTCTCTAAAACCCCTTCCGCATTTATTGTTTGTAGACTTTTGGCTGATGGTAGTTGACGTGTGTGAGTTGAAATCTTTTTGTAGGCTAGATTTGCATGAGTTTAAAAATTTATGTTGTTGAGCTTTTATCCATTTTCCTTGTTTTTAGAAAAATAATGAGTAAAATTTACCTCTTCATACTAGCTCCTTGAAAATTTTGCCAGTTGTGAATTTTTGAGGGCAGTTGTCCTTTACTGTCCTGAGTCCTTGTGAATGTTAAGTGACCGTTAGCTGTGGTTTTAAAGCCGCTCTTGTGGGAAACGGCCACAAGGCGGCAGCATTTCTACATTTCCAACTCTGGGTTTTTGGGCAACAGAGGGTTCCTGGAAATCGTGTTTGTAAGCTGCAAATTAGAGCAGAATGTGCCACGGCAAACTCCCAAGAGCTTATATCTCCTTACTTCTTGTTTGTTTTTTACATTTAGTTTTTATTTATTATCACAGCAAATTGGATAAAAATACTGTGTTTTTTCTAGGTGTACGGAATCTGGTTCATTATATCAATGTATTGATCTATTCATCTTTGGATCCTTTCCCGTGTAGGTTATTACAGAGTGTTGAGTACACCTCTTTGAGCATTCCATAGGTATTTTGTGATTATATATTTCATATGTATTACTACATGTCTGTTAACCCCCATATCCTAATTCATACATTCCTTACACCTTTCCAATTGGTTTTCTGAATCTATGAGTGTCCTTCTCTTGGAAATTATTTCATGGGTATCAATTTTTAGGTAACACCTATAAGTGATGTAATAGGATATCTGTCTTTCGTTTTCTTTCTTACTTCAGGTAGGGTGATTATCTCTAGATCCTTCTATGCTGGTGCCAACAGCATTGTTCCATGCTTTTCCATGGCTAATATTCCATTGTGTTCATGGACCACTTCTTCTTGGTGCATTTTTCTGTTGATGGACATTTTGGTTTCTTCCAGCTCTTGGCTATGGTACATGTTGCTGCAGTGAAGGATTGCCAGCCTGTGTCTTTTCGATTCAGGTCTACTCAGCGGATAGGCCCATCAGTGGGCCTACCAGATCACATAGTAGCTCAAGTTTTACCTTTAAACACACCTCCATTTTGTTCTCTGTACTGGCTGTTACCAGGTTACATCCCATCAGCAGCTAGAGGGTACACAGTTCTCTAAAAGCCCTTCAGCATTTATACTATGTAGACTTTTTTGCTGATGATCCTTCTGACGGCTGTGAGGTGAATGTGTTTCTAGACTGGATTTGCATGGCTTTATTAATTCCTGACGTTGAGCGTTTTTCCATGCCTTTTTCTATAACAAACAAAAGAGACAGAATATAAAATGTGCATAAAATATGCCTCTTGAAATTGTCGTTTTGAAATATGGATGTCTTTTGAGATTTTTGCTCGATTTACGACCGAAGGATTGTTTTGAGGACAGGTGTCATTTACAGGCCTGCAATTATTTTGACTATCAAGTAACCATTACAGCTGCAGTTAGAGCTGCTGTTGTGTGAAACGGCCACAAGGCGGCAGCAGTTCTCATTAACCAAATCTGGTTACTAGGGAAACAGAGCCTCAATGGAAGTCCTGTTCTAGGTTGCAAATTAGAATGGAATGGGCCAGGAAAAAGCCCCTTAAGTTTATATCTCACTAAATATTGTTCTTTATTTAAATTTAATTTTCATTGTTTATCACAGCAAGTGTGATTACAATGTTTTGCTTGTTTTAGGTGTGCAAGATGTGGTTGTTTTCCACATATACCTATCTCTTTTCTTCTTTGGATCCTTTTCCCATTTTAGGTTATGACACAATGTTGAGTAGTCTTCTCTTGGTATTCCGTAGGTCTTTGGTGATTATATACTTCACCTGTGTTTGTATATCTCTGTTAACTCTGACATCCTAATGTATCCAATCCTCACACCTTTCCATTGGTGAACCATAAGTTTGTTTAATGAATCTGTGATTGCCTTTCTCTGTGGAAATATCCTCACTGGTATCAATTTTTAGGTAACACCTATAAGTGATATCACAGGATACGTGTCTTTCGCTTTCTGACTTACTACAAGTTGCGTGATTACTTCTAGACTCATCTACGGTGATGCAAATGGCATTGTGTCATTGTTTTCCTTGGCTAATATTCCATCTGTACGTGGACCAGTTTTTCTTTGTCCACTCACCTGTTGATGGACTTTTGGGTTGCTTCCATGTCTTGGTTATTGTAACACTGCTGAAATGCACATTTGCCTGCCTGTGTCTTTCAACTATGTCTTCTTCGGTTATAGGCCCAGGAGAGGGCCTGTTGGATCATATGGTAGCAAAATGTTTACCTTGTAAAGGCGTCTCCATTCTGTTCTCATTAGTGGCTCTTACCAGGTTATGTTCCACTTAAATTTGAGGGTATGGCCTTGTCCACAACCCTTTCAGCATTTATTGTTTGTAGTTTTTCTGCTGATGTTTATTCTGACAGGTGTGAGCTGACACCTCTTTGAGGTTGGATTTGCATGCATCGCATAATCCCTTGAAATTGAACTTTCAGGCATGTCCTCTTTTTTTTCAAGCTGTGAGTAGCGCTTACCTCTTCAAATGGTTTTCTTGAAGTATGTGTCACATTTTGAAATATTTTGGCCATTACCTCCCTGAAGACATTTTGAGGGCAGGTTTCATTTACAGCCCTCCAGTACTTGTGCATATGAAGTGACCATGAGCACAGGTTTTAAAGCTGCTGCTGCAGGTATCGGCCATTGGGCGGCAGCATTTCTCCTTTCCCCATTCTGGGAATTACGGAAGGAGTCCTTCCTGCCAGTGGTGTTCCTCCGTTATATATTAGAGAGGAATGTGCCCGGACAAACCCCCAAAAGCTGATGTCTCCTTACTTACGTTTGGTTTCTAAATTGAAAGTATATATATTTTTTTATTGGATAATATTCCATTGTGTACATGGACCACTTCTTCTTTGTGCCTTCCTCTGTTGACAGACATTTTTGTTGCTTCCAAGTGTTGGCTGTGGTAAATATTGCTGGAGTGCAGGATGGCCACCCTGTGTCTTTTGGATTCTCATCCTCTCAGGTGATAGGCCCAGCAGTGGGTATGCTTGATTGAATGGTAGCTCAATATTTACCTTATCAAGGCACCTCCTTTGTGTTTTCATTACTGGTTCTTACCATGTCCCACTTAGAAACGAGGGTGCGCATTTCTCCACAACCCCTTCAGCATTTATTGTTTGCAGAATTTTTGCTGATGGCCATTATGACTGGTGTGAGCTGATAGGTTTTTGTAATTTGGATTTGCATGTCTTTAATAATTCCTAATGTTCAGCATTTTTCCATGCTTTGTTTTCTTTCTGTTACACAAAAACAGAAAAAAACTGTGAGTACAATAAACCACTTGAAGTGGTCTTCTGGGAAGGCTGCCCTGTTTTGAATTTTTCGTCGATTTTTGACCCCAGGATTTTTTTGACAACAGGTGACATTTACAGGCTTGTAATGAGTGTGAATATTTAGTGACCACTACTACTGGCTTTAAAGGTGCTGTTGGGGGAAACGGCCACAAGGCGGCAGCATTTCTCCGTTCCCAAGACTGGTTTCTAGGGCAGCACAACATTTCTGGAAGTTGTGTTCCCAGGTTGTAAATTAGAATGGAATGTGCTAGGAAAAAAACCCATAAGTTAATATTCCATTATTTCTTTTTCGATTTTTTAGTCTTTTTAAATCGAGGTAATGTTTAGAATATTGTTTGTCCTACGTGTATACAATCTGGTTCATTTGTACATTACACACACACATACACACACACACACACACACACACACATACGTAATATATTCATGTGCAGGTACTCTTCCCATGTAAATTATTGCAGAGTGCTCCATTGACCTCCCTTGCTATATGGTCGGTCTGTTTGATAAATGTATTTAGTAGGTATTTGTACACATATGGTAACCCTAATCTTAATTTTCCATACCACCCACCTTTCCATTTACATAAGAATAGTTTGTTCTCTAAGTCTGTGAGTTTCTTTCTCTGTGAAAATGCTATCATATTTGTCAGTTGTTAGATAACACCTATAAGTGATATCATACTATATGTCTTTTTCTTTCTGACTTACGTCATGTTCTGAGATTATATCTAGGCTCATAAATGGTGCCTCAACGAGCAGTGTTTCACTGTTTTGCATGGCTAATATTCCATTATGTACATGGACCACTTCTTCTTTATCCATTCATCCATTGATGGACATTTTGGTTGCTTCCGTGTCTTGGCTATTGTGAAAAATCCTGCAGTGAAGCTGTTGCAGCCTGTGCCTTCTCGACTCTGGTATTTTCAGGTGAGAGGCTCAGCGGTGGGCCTGCTGAATGGAATGCTGGCTCAATTTTTACTTTTAAACACAGCTCCTTTCTGTTCTCACTATTGGCTCTTATCACTTTACATCTCACCAGCAGCTAGAGGGTACACAGTTCTCTAAAACCCCTTCCGCATTTATTGTTTGTAGACTTTTGGCTGATGGTAGTTGACGTGTGTGAGTTGAAATCTTTTTGTAGGCTAGATTTGCATGAGTTTAAAAATTTATGTTGTTGAGCTTTTATCCATTTTCCTTGTTTTTAGAAAAATAATGAGTAAAATTTACCTCTTCATACTAGCTCCTTGAAAATTTTGCCAGTTGTGAATTTTTGAGGGCAGTTGTCCTTTACTGTCCTGAGTCCTTGTGAATGTTAAGTGACCGTTAGCTGTGGTTTTAAAGCCGCTCTTGTGGGAAACGGCCACAAGGCGGCAGCATTTCTACATTTCCAACACTGGGTTTTTGGGCAACAGAGAGTTCCTGGAAATCGTGTTTGTAAGCTGCAAATTAGAGCAGAATGTGCCACGGCAAACTCCCAAGAGCTTATATCTCCTTACTTCTTGTTTGTTTTTTACATTTAGTTTTTATTTATTATCACAGCAAATTGGATAAAAATACTGTGTTTTTTCTAGGTGTACGGAATCTGGTTCATTATATCAATGTATTGATCTATTCATCTTTGGATCCTTTCCCGTGTAGGTTATTACAGAGTGTTGAGTACACCTCTTTTAGCATTCCATAGGTATTTTGTGATTATATATTTCATATGTATTACTACATGTCTGTTAACCCCCATATCCTAATTCATACATTCCTTACACCTTTCCAATTGGTTTTCTGAATCTATGAGTGTCCTTCTCTTGGAAATTATTTCATGGGTATCAATTTTTAGGTAACACCTATAAGTGATGTAATAGGATATCTGTCTTTCGTTTTCTTTCTTACTTCAGGTAGGGTGATTATCTCTAGATCCTTCTATGCTGGTGCCAACAGCATTGTTCCATGCTTTTCCATGGCTAATATTCCATTGTGTTCATGGACCACTTCTTCTTGGTGCATTTTTCTGTTGATGGACATTTTGGTTTCTTCCAGCTCTTGGCTATGGTACATGTTGCTGCAGTGAAGGATTGCCAGCCTGTGTCTTTTCGATTCAGGTCTACTCAGCGGATAGGCCCATCAGTGGGCCTACCAGATCACATAGTAGCTCAAGTTTTACCTTTAAACACACCTCCATTTTGTTCTCTGTACTGGCTGTTACCAGGTTACATCCCATCAGCAGCTAGAGGGTACACAGTTCTCTAAAAGCCCTTCAGCATTTATACTATGTAGACTTTTTGCTGATGATCCTTCTGACGGCTGTGAGGTGAATGTGTTTCTAGACTGGATTTGCATGGCTTTATTAATTCCTGACGTTGAGCGTTTTTCCATGCCTTTTTCTATAACAAACAAAAGAGACAGAATATAAAATGTGCATAAAATATGCCTCTTGAAATTGTCGTTTTGAAATATGGATGTCTTTTGAGATTTTTGCTCGATTTATGACCGAAGGATTGTTTTGAGGACAGGTGTCATTTACAGGCCTGCAATTATTTTGACTATCAAGTAACCATTACAGCTGCAGTTAGAGCTGCTGTTGTGTGAAACGGCCACAAGGCGGCAGCAGTTCTCATTAACCAAATCTGGTTACTAGGGAAACAGAGCCTCAATGGAAGTCCTGTTCTAGGTTGCAAATTAGAATGGAATGGGCCAGGAAAAAGCCCCTTAAGTTTATATCTCACTAAATATTGTTCTTTATTTAAATTTAATTTTCATTGTTTATCACAGCAAGTGTGATTACAATGTTTTGCTTGTTTTAGGTGTGCAAGATGTGGTTGTTTTCCACATATACCTATCTCTTTTCTTCTTTGGATCCTTTTCCTATTTTAGGTTATGACACAATGTTGAGTAGTCTTCTCTTGGTATTCCGTAGGTCTTTGGTGATTATATACTTCACCTGTGTTTGTATATCTCTGTTAACTCTGACATCCTAATGTATCCAATCCTCACACCTTTCCATTGGTGAACCATAAGTTTGTTTAATGAATCTGTGATTGCCTTTCTCTGTGGAAATATCCTCACTGGTATCAATTTTTAGGTAACACCTATAAGTGATATCACAGGATACGTGTCTTTCGCTTTCTGACTTACTACAAGTTGCGTGATTACTTCTAGACTCATCTACGGTGATGCAAATGGCATTGTGTCATTGTTTTCCTTGGCTAATATTCCATCTGTACGTGGACCAGTTTTTCTTTGTCCACTCACCTGTTGATGGACTTTTGGGTTGCTTCCATGTCTTGGTTATTGTAACACTGCTGAAATGCACATTTGCCTGCCTGTGTCTTTCAACTATGTCTTCTTTGTTTATAGGCCCAGGAGAGGGCCTGTTGGATCATATGGTAGCAAAATGTTTACCTTGTAAAGGCGTCTCCATTCTGTTCTCATTAGTGGCTCTTACCAGGTTATGTTCCACTTAAATTTGAGGGTATGCCCTTGTCCACAACCCTTTCAGCATTTATTGTTTGTAGTTTTTCTGCTGATGTTTATTCTGACAGGTGTGAGCTGACACCTCTTTGAGGTTGGATTTGCATGCATCTCATAATCCCTTGAAATTGAACTTTCAGGCATGTCCTCTTTTTTTTCAAGCTGTGAGTAGTGCTTACCTCTTCAAATGGTTTTCTTGAAGTATGTGTCACATTTTGAAATATTTTGGCCATTACCTCCCTGAAGACATTTTGAGGGCAGGTTTCATTTACAGCCCTCCAGTACTTGTGCATATGAAGTGACCATGAGCACAGGTTTTAAAGCTGCTGCTGCAGGTATCGGCCATTGGGCGGCAGCATTTCTCCTTTCCCCATTCTGGGAATTACGGAAGGAGTCCTTCCTGCCAGTGGTGTTCCTCCGTTATATATTAGAGAGGAATGTGCCCGGACAAACCCCCAAAAGCTGATGTCTCCTTACTTACGTTTGGTTTCTAAATTGAAAGTATATATATTTTTTTATTGGATAATATTCCATTGTGTACATGGACCACTTCTTCTTTGTGCCTTCCTCTGTTGACAGACATTTTTGTTGCTTCCAAGTGTTGGCTGTGGTAAATATTGCTGGAGTGCAGGATGGCCACCCTGTGTCTTTTGGATTCTCATCCTCTCAGGTGATAGGCCCAGCAGTGGGTATGCTTGATTGAATGGTAGCTCAATATTTACCTTATCAAGGCACCTCCTTTGTGTTTTCATTACTGGTTCTTACCATGTCCCACTTAGAAACGAGGGTGCGCATTTCTCCACAACCCCTTCAGCATTTATTGTTTGCAGAATTTTTGCTGATGGCCATTATGACTGGTGTGAGCTGATAGGTTTTTGTAATTTGGATTTGCATGTCTTTAATAATTCCTAATGTTCAGCATTTTTCCATGCTTTGTTTTCTTTCTGTTACACAAAAACAGAAAAAAACTGTGAGTACAATAAACCACTTGAAGTGGTCTTCTGGGAAGGCTGCCCTGTTTTGAATTTTTCGTCGATTTTTGACCCCAGGATTTTTTTGACAACAGGTGACATTTACAGGCTTGTAATGAGTGTGAATATTTAGTGACCACTACTACTGGCTTTAAAGGTGCTGTTGGGGGAAACGGCCACAAGGCGGCAGCATTTCTCCGTTCCCAAGACTGGTTTCTAGGGCAGCACAACATTTCTGGAAGTTGTGTTCCCAGGTTGTAAATTAGAATGGAATGTGCTAGGAAAAAAACCCATAAGTTAATATTCCATTATTTCTTTTTCGATTTTTTAGTCTTTTTAAATCGAGGTAATGTTTAGAATATTGTTTGTCCTACGTGTATACAATCTGGTTCATTTGTACATTACACACACACATACACACACACACACACACACACACACACACACATACGTAATATATTCATGTGCAGGTACTCTTCCCATGTAAATTATTGCAGAGTGCTCCATTGACCTCCCTTGCTATATGGTTGGTCTGTTTGATAAATGTATTTAGTAGGTATTTGTACACATATGGTAACCCTAATCTTAATTTTCCATACCACCCACCTTTCCATTTACATAAGAATAGTTTGTTCTCTAAGTCTGTGAGTTTCTTTCTCTGTGAAAATGCTATCATATTTGTCAGTTGTTAGATAACACCTATAAGTGATATCATACTATATGTCTTTTTCTTTCTGACTTACGTCATGTTCTGAGATTATATCTAGGCTCATAAATGGTGCCTCAACGAGCAGTGTTTCACTGTTTTGCATGGCTAATATTCCATTATGTACATGGACCACTTCTTCTTTATCCATTCATCCATTGATGGACATTTTGGTTGCTTCCGTGTCTTGGCTATTGTGAAAAATCCTGCAGTGAAGCTGTTGCAGCCTGTGCCTTCTCGACTCTGGTATTTTCAGGTGAGAGGCTCAACGGTGGGCCTGCTGAATGGAATGCTGGCTCAATTTTTACTTTTAAACACAGCTCCTTTCTGTTCTCACTATTGGCTCTTATCACTTTACATCTCACCAGCAGCTAGAGGGTACACAGTTCTCTAAAACCCCTTCCGCATTTATTGTTTGTAGACTTTTGGCTGATGGTAGTTGACGTGTGTGAGTTGAAATCTTTTTGTAGGCTAGATTTGCATGAGTTTAAAAATTTATGTTGTTGAGCTTTTATCCATTTTCCTTGTTTTTAGAAAAATAATGAGTAAAATTTACCTCTTCATACTAGCTCCTTGAAAATTTTGCCAGTTGTGAATTTTTGAGGGCAGTTGTCCTTTACTGTCCTGAGTCCTTGTGAATGTTAAGTGACCGTTAGCTGTGGTTTTAAAGCCGCTCTTGTGGGAAACGGCCACAAGGCGGCAGCATTTCTACATTTCCAACTCTGGGTTTTTGGGCAACAGAGGGTTCCTGGAAATCGTGTTTGTAAGCTGCAAATTAGAGCAGAATGTGCCACGGCAAACTCCCAAGAGCTTATATCTCCTTACTTCTTGTTTGTTTTTTACATTTAGTTTTTATTTATTATCACAGCAAATTGGATAAAAATACTGTGTTTTTTCTAGGTGTACGGAATCTGGTTCATTATATCAATGTATTGATCTATTCATCTTTGGATCCTTTCCCATGTAGGTTATTACAGAGTGTTGAGTACACCTCTTTTAGCATTCCATAGGTATTTTGTGATTAGATATTTCATATGTATTACTACATGTCTGTTAACCCCCATATCCTAATTCATACATTCCTTACACCTTTCCAATTGGTTTTCTGAATCTATGAGTGTCCTTCTCTTGGAAATTATTTCATGGGTATCAATTTTTAGGTAACACCTATAAGTGATGTAATAGGATATCTGTCTTTCGTTTTCTTTCTTACTTCAGGTAGGGTGATTATCTCTAGATCCTTCTATGCTGGTGCCAACAGCATTGTTCCATGCTTTTCCATGGCTAATATTCCATTGTGTTCATGGACCACTTCTTCTTGGTGCATTTTTCTGTTGATGGACATTTTGGTTTCTTCCAGCTCTTGGCTATGGTACATGTTGCTGCAGTGAAGGATTGCCAGCCTGTGTCTTTTCGATTCAGGTCTACTCAGCGGATAGGCCCATCAGTGGGCCTACCAGATCACATAGTAGCTCAAGTTTTACCTTTAAACACACCTCCATTTTGTTCTCTGTACTGGCTGTTACCAGGTTACATCCCATCAGCAGCTAGAGGGTACACAGTTCTCTAAAAGCCCTTCAGCATTTATACTATGTAGACTTTTTGCTGATGATCCTTCTGACGGCTGTGAGGTGAATGTGTTTCTAGACTGGATTTGCATGGCTTTATTAATTCCTGACGTTGAGCGTTTTTCCATGCCTTTTTCTATAACAAACAAAAGAGACAGAATATAAAATGTGCATAAAATATGCCTCTTGAAATTGTCGTTTTGAAATATGGATGTCTTTTGAGATTTTTGCTCGATTTATGACCGAAGGATTGTTTTGAGGACAGGTGTCATTTACAGGCCTGCAATTATTTTGACTATCAAGTAACCATTACAGCTGCAGTTAGAGCTGCTGTTGTGTGAAACGGCCACAAGGCGGCAGCAGTTCTCATTAACCAAATCTGGTTACTAGGGAAACAGAGCCTCAATGGAAGTCCTGTTCTAGGTTGCAAATTAGAATGGAATGGGCCAGGAAAAAGCCCCTTAAGTTTATATCTCACTAAATATTGTTCTTTATTTAAATTTAATTTTCATTGTTTATCACAGCAAGTGTGATTACAATGTTTTGCTTGTTTTAGGTGTGCAAGATGTGGTTGTTTTCCACATATACCTATCTCTTTTCTTCTTTGGATCCTTTTCCTATTTTAGGTTATGACACAATGTTGAGTAGTCTTCTCTTGGTATTCCGTAGGTCTTTGGTGATTATATACTTCACCTGTGTTTGTATATCTCTGTTAACTCTGACATCCTAATGTATCCAATCCTCACACCTTTCCATTGGTGAACCATAAGTTTGTTTAATGAATCTGTGATTGCCTTTCTCTGTGGAAATATCCTCACTGGTATCAATTTTTAGGTAACACCTATAAGTGATATCACAGGATACGTGTCTTTCGCTTTCTGACTTACTACAAGTTGCGTGATTACTTCTAGACTCATCTACAGTGATGCAAATGGCATTGTGTCATTGTTTTCCTTGGCTAATATTCCATCTGTACGTGGACCAGTTTTTCTTTGTCCACTCACCTGTTGATGGACTTTTGGGTTGCTTCCATGTCTTGGTTATTGTAACACTGCTGAAATGCACATTTGCCTGCCTGTGTCTTTCAACTATGTCTTCTTCGGTTATAGGCCCAGGAGAGGGCCTGTTGGATCATATGGTAGCAAAATGTTTACCTTGTAAAGGCGTCTCCATTCTGTTCTCATTAGTGGCTCTTACCAGGTTATGTTCCACTTAAATTTGAGGGTATGCCCTTGTCCACAACCCTTTCAGCATTTATTGTTTGTAGTTTTTCTGCTGATGTTTATTCTGACAGGTGTGAGCTGACACCTCTTTGAGGTTGGATTTGCATGCATCTCATAATCCCTTGAAATTGAACTTTCAGGCATGTCCTCTTTTTTTTCAAGCTGTGAGTAGTGCTTACCTCTTCAAATGGTTTTCTTGAAGTATGTGTCACATTTTGAAATATTTTGGCCATTACCTCCCTGAAGACATTTTGAGGGCAGGTTTCATTTACAGCCCTCCAGTACTTGTGCATATGAAGTGACCATGAGCACAGGTTTTAAAGCTGCTGCTGCAGGTATCGGCCATTGGGCGGCAGCATTTCTCCTTTCCCCATTCTGGGAATTACGGAAGGAGTCCTTCCTGCCAGTGGTGTTCCTCCGTTATATATTAGAGAGGAATGTGCCCGGACAAACCCCCAAAAGCTGATGTCTCCTTACTTACGTTTGGTTTCTAAATTGAAAGTATATATATTTTTTTATTGGATAATATTCCATTGTGTACATGGACCACTTCTTCTTTGTGCCTTCCTCTGTTGACAGACATTTTTGTTGCTTCCAAGTGTTGGCTGTGGTAAATATTGCTGGAGTGCAGGATGGCCACCCTGTGTCTTTTGGATTCTCATCCTCTCAGGTGATAGGCCCAGCAGTGGGTATGCTTGATTGAATGGTAGCTCAATATTTACCTTATCAAGGCACCTCCTTTGTGTTTTCATTACTGGTTCTTACCATGTCCCACTTAGAAACGAGGGTGCGCATTTCTCCACAACCCCTTCAGCATTTATTGTTTGCAGAATTTTTGCTGATGGCCATTATGACTGGTGTGAGCTGATAGGTTTTTGTAATTAGGATTTGCATGTCTTTAATAATTCCTAATGTTCAGCATTTTTCCATGCTTTGTTTTCTTTCTGTTACACAAAAACAGAAAAAAACTGTGAGTACAATAAACCACTTGAAGTGGTCTTCTGGGAAGGCTGCCCTGTTTTGAATTTTTCGTCGATTTTTGACCCCAGGATTTTTTTGACAACAGGTGACATTTACAGGCTTGTAATGAGTGTGAATATTTAGTGACCACTACTACTGGCTTTAAAGGTGCTGTTGGGGGAAACGGCCACAAGGCGGCAGCATTTCTCCGTTCCCAAGACTGGTTTCTAGGGCAGCACAACATTTCTGGAAGTTGTGTTCCCAGGTTGTAAATTAGAATGGAATGTGCTAGGAAAAAAACCCATAAGTTAATATTCCATTATTTCTTTTTCGATTTTTTAGTCTTTTTAAATCGAGGTAATGTTTAGAATATTGTTTGTCCTACGTGTATACAATCTGGTTCATTTGTACATTACACACACACATACACACACACACACACACACACACACACACATACGTAATATATTCATGTGCAGGTACTCTTCCCATGTAAATTATTGCAGAGTGCTCCATTGACCTCCCTTGCTATATGGTCGGTCTGTTTGATAAATGTATTTAGTAGGTATTTGTACACATATGGTAACCCTAATCTTAATTTTCCATACCACCCACCTTTCCATTTACATAAGAATAGTTTGTTCTCTAAGTCTGTGAGTTTCTTTCTCTGTGAAAATGCTATCATATTTGTCAGTTGTTAGATAACACCTATAAGTGATATCATACTATATGTCTTTTTCTTTCTGACTTACGTCATGTTCTGAGATTATATCTAGGCTCATAAATGGTGCCTCAACGAGCAGTGTTTCACTGTTTTGCATGGCTAATATTCCATTATGTACATGGACCACTTCTTCTTTATCCATTCATCCATTGATGGACATTTTGGTTGCTTCCGTGTCTTGGCTATTGTGAAAAATCCTGCAGTGAAGCTGTTGCAGCCTGTGCCTTCTCGACTCTGGTATTTTCAGGTGAGAGGCTCAACGGTGGGCCTGCTGAATGGAATGCTGGCTCAATTTTTACTTTTAAACACAGCTCCTTTCTGTTCTCACTATTGGCTCTTATCACTTTACATCTCACCAGCAGCTAGAGGGTACACAGTTCTCTAAAACCCCTTCCGCATTTATTGTTTGTAGACTTTTGGCTGATGGTAGTTGACGTGTGTGAGTTGAAATCTTTTTGTAGGCTAGATTTGCATGAGTTTAAAAATTTATGTTGTTGAGCTTTTATCCATTTTCCTTGTTTTTAGAAAAATAATGAGTAAAATTTACCTCTTCATACTAGCTCCTTGAAAATTTTGCCAGTTGTGAATTTTTGAGGGCAGTTGTCCTTTACTGTCCTGAGTCCTTGTGAATGTTAAGTGACCGTTAGCTGTGGTTTTAAAGCCGCTCTTGTGGGAAACGGCCACAAGGCGGCAGCATTTCTACATTTCCAACTCTGGGTTTTTGGGCAACAGAGGGTTCCTGGAAATCGTGTTTGTAAGCTGCAAATTAGAGCAGAATGTGCCACGGCAAACTCCCAAGAGCTTATATCTCCTTACTTCTTGTTTGTTTTTTACATTTAGTTTTTATTTATTATCACAGCAAATTGGATAAAAATACTGTGTTTTTTCTAGGTGTACGGAATCTGGTTCATTATATCAATGTATTGATCTATTCATCTTTGGATCCTTTCCCGTGTAGGTTATTACAGAGTGTTGAGTACACCTCTTTGAGCATTCCATAGGTATTTTGTGATTATATATTTCATATGTATTACTACATGTCTGTTAACCCCCATATCCTAATTCATACATTCCTTACACCTTTCCAATTGGTTTTCTGAATCTATGAGTGTCCTTCTCTTGGAAATTATTTCATGGGTATCAATTTTTAGGTAACACCTATAAGTGATGTAATAGGATATCTGTCTTTCGTTTTCTTTCTTACTTCAGGTAGGGTGATTATCTCTAGATCCTTCTATGCTGGTGCCAACAGCATTGTTCCATGCTTTTCCATGGCTAATATTCCATTGTGTTCATGGACCACTTCTTCTTGGTGCATTTTTCTGTTGATGGACATTTTGGTTTCTTCCAGCTCTTGGCTATGGTACATGTTGCTGCAGTGAAGGATTGCCAGCCTGTGTCTTTTCGATTCAGGTCTACTCAGCGGATAGGCCCATCAGTGGGCCTACCAGATCACATAGTAGCTCAAGTTTTACCTTTAAACACACCTCCATTTTGTTCTCTGTACTGGCTGTTACCAGGTTACATCCCATCAGCAGCTAGAGGGTACACAGTTCTCTAAAAGCCCTTCAGCATTTATACTATGTAGACTTTTTTGCTGATGATCCTTCTGACGGCTGTGAGGTGAATGTGTTTCTAGACTGGATTTGCATGGCTTTATTAATTCCTGACGTTGAGCGTTTTTCCATGCCTTTTTCTATAACAAACAAAAGAGACAGAATATAAAATGTGCATAAAATATGCCTCTTGAAATTGTCGTTTTGAAATATGGATGTCTTTTGAGATTTTTGCTCGATTTACGACCGAAGGATTGTTTTGAGGACAGGTGTCATTTACAGGCCTGCAATTATTTTGACTATCAAGTAACCATTACAGCTGCAGTTAGAGCTGCTGTTGTGTGAAACGGCCACAAGGCGGCAGCAGTTCTCATTAACCAAATCTGGTTACTAGGGAAACAGAGCCTCAATGGAAGTCCTGTTCTAGGTTGCAAATTAGAATGGAATGGGCCAGGAAAAAGCCCCTTAAGTTTATATCTCACTAAATATTGTTCTTTATTTAAATTTAATTTTCATTGTTTATCACAGCAAGTGTGATTACAATGTTTTGCTTGTTTTAGGTGTGCAAGATGTGGTTGTTTTCCACATATACCTATCTCTTTTCTTCTTTGGATCCTTTTCCCATTTTAGGTTATGACACAATGTTGAGTAGTCTTCTCTTGGTATTCCGTAGGTCTTTGGTGATTATATACTTCACCTGTGTTTGTATATCTCTGTTAACTCTGACATCCTAATGTATCCAATCCTCACACCTTTCCATTGGTGAACCATAAGTTTGTTTAATGAATCTGTGATTGCCTTTCTCTGTGGAAATATCCTCACTGGTATCAATTTTTAGGTAACACCTATAAGTGATATCACAGGATACGTGTCTTTCGCTTTCTGACTTACTACAAGTTGCGTGATTACTTCTAGACTCATCTACGGTGATGCAAATGGCATTGTGTCATTGTTTTCCTTGGCTAATATTCCATCTGTACGTGGACCAGTTTTTCTTTGTCCACTCACCTGTTGATGGACTTTTGGGTTGCTTCCATGTCTTGGTTATTGTAACACTGCTGAAATGCACATTTGCCTGCCTGTGTCTTTCAACTATGTCTTCTTCGGTTATAGGCCCAGGAGAGGGCCTGTTGGATCATATGGTAGCAAAATGTTTACCTTGTAAAGGCGTCTCCATTCTGTTCTCATTAGTGGCTCTTACCAGGTTATGTTCCACTTAAATTTGAGGGTATGGCCTTGTCCACAACCCTTTCAGCATTTATTGTTTGTAGTTTTTCTGCTGATGTTTATTCTGACAGGTGTGAGCTGACACCTCTTTGAGGTTGGATTTGCATGCATCGCATAATCCCTTGAAATTGAACTTTCAGGCATGTCCTCTTTTTTTTCAAGCTGTGAGTAGCGCTTACCTCTTCAAATGGTTTTCTTGAAGTATGTGTCACATTTTGAAATATTTTGGCCATTACCTCCCTGAAGACATTTTGAGGGCAGGTTTCATTTACAGCCCTCCAGTACTTGTGCATATGAAGTGACCATGAGCACAGGTTTTAAAGCTGCTGCTGCAGGTATCGGCCATTGGGCGGCAGCATTTCTCCTTTCCCCATTCTGGGAATTACGGAAGGAGTCCTTCCTGCCAGTGGTGTTCCTCCGTTATATATTAGAGAGGAATGTGCCCGGACAAACCCCCAAAAGCTGATGTCTCCTTACTTACGTTTGGTTTCTAAATTGAAAGTATATATATTTTTTTATTGGATAATATTCCATTGTGTACATGGACCACTTCTTCTTTGTGCCTTCCTCTGTTGACAGACATTTTTGTTGCTTCCAAGTGTTGGCTGTGGTAAATATTGCTGGAGTGCAGGATGGCCACCCTGTGTCTTTTGGATTCTCATCCTCTCAGGTGATAGGCCCAGCAGTGGGTATGCTTGATTGAATGGTAGCTCAATATTTACCTTATCAAGGCACCTCCTTTGTGTTTTCATTACTGGTTCTTACCATGTCCCACTTAGAAACGAGGGTGCGCATTTCTCCACAACCCCTTCAGCATTTATTGTTTGCAGAATTTTTGCTGATGGCCATTATGACTGGTGTGAGCTGATAGGTTTTTGTAATTAGGATTTGCATGTCTTTAATAATTCCTAATGTTCAGCATTTTTCCATGTTTTGTTTTCTTTCTGTTACACAAAAACAGAAAAAAACTGTGAGTACAATAAACCACTTGAAGTGGTCTTCTGGGAAGGCTGCCCTGTTTTGAATTTTTCGTCGATTTTTGACCCCAGGATTTTTTTGACAACAGGTGACATTTACAGGCTTGTAATGAGTGTGAATATTTAGTGACCACTACTACTGGCTTTAAAGGTGCTGTTGGGGGAAACGGCCACAAGGCGGCAGCATTTCTCCGTTCCCAAGACTGGTTTCTAGGGCAGCACAACATTTCTGGAAGTTGTGTTCCCAGGTTGTAAATTAGAATGGAATGTGCTAGGAAAAAAACCCATAAGTTAATATTCCATTATTTCTTTTTCGATTTTTTAGTCTTTTTAAATCGAGGTAATGTTTAGAATATTGTTTGTCCTACATGTATACAATCTGGTTCATTTGTACATTACACACACACATACACACACACACACACACACACACACACACACATACGTAATATATTCATGTGCAGGTACTCTTCCCATGTAAATTATTGCAGAGTGCTCCATTGACCTCCCTTGCTATATGGTCGGTCTGTTTGATAAATGTATTTAGTAGGTATTTGTACACATATGGTAACCCTAATCTTAATTTTCCATACCACCCACCTTTCCATTTACATAAGAATAGTTTGTTCTCTAAGTCTGTGAGTTTCTTTCTCTGTGAAAATGCTATCATATTTGTCAGTTGTTAGATAACACCTATAAGTGATATCATACTATATGTCTTTTTCTTTCTGACTTACGTCATGTTCTGAGATTATATCTAGGCTCATAAATGGTGCCTCAACGAGCAGTGTTTCACTGTTTTGCATGGCTAATATTCCATTATGTACATGGACCACTTCTTCTTTATCCATTCATCCATTGATGGACATTTTGGTTGCTTCCGTGTCTTGGCTATTGTGAAAAATCCTGCAGTGAAGCTGTTGCAGCCTGTGCCTTCTCGACTCTGGTATTTTCAGGTGAGAGGCTCAGCGGTGGGCCTGCTGAATGGAATGCTGGCTCAATTTTTACTTTTAAACACAGCTCCTTTCTGTTCTCACTATTGGCTCTTATCACTTTACATCTCACCAGCAGCTAGAGGGTACACAGTTCTCTAAAACCCCTTCCGCATTTATTGTTTGTAGACTTTTGGCTGATGGTAGTTGACGTGTGTGAGTTGAAATCTTTTTGTAGGCTAGATTTGCATGAGTTTAAAAATTTATGTTGTTGAGCTTTTATCCATTTTCCTTGTTTTTAGAAAAATAATGAGTAAAATTTACCTCTTCATACTAGCTCCTTGAAAATTTTGCCAGTTGTGAATTTTTGAGGGCAGTTGTCCTTTACTGTCCTGAGTCCTTGTGAATGTTAAGTGACCGTTAGCTGTGGTTTTAAAGCCGCTCTTGTGGGAAACGGCCACAAGGCGGCAGCATTTCTACATTTCCAACTCTGGGTTTTTGGGCAACAGAGGGTTCCTGGAAATCGTGTTTGTAAGCTGCAAATTAGAGCAGAATGTGCCACGGCAAACTCGCAAGAGCTTATATCTCCTTACTTCTTGTTTGTTTTTTACATTTAGTTTTTATTTATTATCACAGCAAATTGGATAAAAATACTGTGTTTTTTCTAGGTGTACGGAATCTGGTTCATTATATCAATGTATTGATCTATTCATCTTTGGATCCTTTCCCGTGTAGGTTATTACAGAGTGTTGAGTACACCTCTTTGAGCATTCCATAGGTATTTTGTGATTATATATTTCATATGTATTACTACATGTCTGTTAACCCCCATATCCTAATTCATACATTCCTTACACCTTTCCAATTGGTTTTCTGAATCTATGAGTGTCCTTCTCTTGGAAATTATTTCATGGGTATCAATTTTTAGGTAACACCTATAAGTGATGTAATAGGATATCTGTCTTTCGTTTTCTTTCTTACTTCAGGTAGGGTGATTATCTCTAGATCCTTCTATGCTGGTGCCAACAGCATTGTTCCATGCTTTTCCATGGCTAATATTCCATTGTGTTCATGGACCACTTCTTCTTGGTGCATTTTTCTGTTGATGGACATTTTGGTTTCTTCCAGCTCTTGGCTATGGTACATGTTGCTGCAGTGAAGGATTGCCAGCCTGTGTCTTTTCGATTCAGGTCTACTCAGCGGATAGGCCCATCAGTGGGCCTACCAGATCACATAGTAGCTCAAGTTTTACCTTTAAACACACCTCCATTTTGTTCTCTGTACTGGCTGTTACCAGGTTACATCCCATCAGCAGCTAGAGGGTACACAGTTCTCTAAAAGCCCTTCAGCATTTATACTATGTAGACTTTTTTGCTGATGATCCTTCTGACGGCTGTGAGGTGAATGTGTTTCTAGACTGGATTTGCATGGCTTTATTAATTCCTGACGTTGAGCGTTTTTCCATGCCTTTTTCTATAACAAACAAAAGAGACAGAATATAAAATGTGCATAAAATATGCCTCTTGAAATTGTCGTTTTGAAATATGGATGTCTTTTGAGATTTTTGCTCGATTTACGACCGAAGGATTGTTTTGAGGACAGGTGTCATTTACAGGCCTGCAATTATTTTGACTATCAAGTAACCATTACAGCTGCAGTTAGAGCTGCTGTTGTGTGAAACGGCCACAAGGCGGCAGCAGTTCTCATTAACCAAATCTGGTTACTAGGGAAACAGAGCCTCAATGGAAGTCCTGTTCTAGGTTGCAAATTAGAATGGAATGGGCCAGGAAAAAGCCCCTTAAGTTTATATCTCACTAAATATTGTTCTTTATTTAAATTTAATTTTCATTGTTTATCACAGCAAGTGTGATTACAATGTTTTGCTTGTTTTAGGTGTGCAAGATGTGGTTGTTTTCCACATATACCTATCTCTTTTCTTCTTTGGATCCTTTTCCTATTTTAGGTTATGACACAATGTTGAGTAGTCTTCTCTTGGTATTCCGTAGGTCTTTGGTGATTATATACTTCACCTGTGTTTGTTTATCTCTGTTAACTCTGACATCCTAATGTATCCAATCCTCACACCTTTCCATTGGTGAACCATAAGTTTGTTTAATGAATCTGTGATTGCCTTTCTCTGTGGAAATATCCTCACTGGTATCAATTTTTAGGTAACACCTATAAGTGATATCACAGGATACGTGTCTTTCGCTTTCTGACTTACTACAAGTTGCGTGATTACTTCTAGACTCATCTACGGTGATGCAAATGGCATTGTGTCATTGTTTTCCTTGGCTAATATTCCATCTGTACGTGGACCAGTTTTTCTTTGTCCACTCACCTGTTGATGGACTTTTGGGTTGCTTCCATGTCTTGGTTATTGTAACACTGCTGAAATGCACATTTGCCTGCCTGTGTCTTTCAACTATGTCTTCTTCGGTTATAGGCCCAGGAGAGGGCCTGTTGGATCATATGGTAGCAAAATGTTTACCTTGTAAAGGCGTCTCCATTCTGTTCTCATTAGTGGCTCTTACCAGGTTATGTTCCACTTAAATTTGAGGGTATGGCCTTGTCCACAACCCTTTCAGCATTTATTGTTTGTAGTTTTTCTGCTGATGTTTATTCTGACAGGTGTGAGCTGACACCTCTTTGAGGTTGGATTTGCATGCATCGCATAATCCCTTGAAATTGAACTTTCAGGCATGTCCTCTTTTTTTTCAAGCTGTGAGTAGCGCTTACCTCTTCAAATGGTTTTCTTGAAGTATGTGTCACATTTTGAAATATTTTGGCCATTACCTCCCTGAAGACATTTTGAGGGCAGGTTTCATTTACAGCCCTCCAGTACTTGTGCATATGAAGTGACCATGAGCACAGGTTTTAAAGCTGCTGCTGCAGGTATCGGCCATTGGGCGGCAGCATTTCTCCTTTCCCCATTCTGGGAATTACGGAAGGAGTCCTTCCTGCCAGTGGTGTTCCTCCGTTATATATTAGAGAGGAATGTGCCCGGACAAACCCCCAAAAGCTGATGTCTCCTTACTTACGTTTGGTTTCTAAATTGAAAGTATATATATTTTTTTATTGGATAATATTCCATTGTGTACATGGACCACTTCTTCTTTGTGCCTTCCTCTGTTGACAGACATTTTTGTTGCTTCCAAGTGTTGGCTGTGGTAAATATTGCTGGAGTGCAGGATGGCCACCCTGTGTCTTTTGGATTCTCATCCTCTCAGGTGATAGGCCCAGCAGTGGGTATGCTTGATTGAATGGTAGCTCAATATTTACCTTATCAAGGCACCTCCTTTGTGTTTTCATTACTGGTTCTTACCATGTCCCACTTAGAAACGAGGGTGCGCATTTCTCCACAACCCCTTCAGCATTTATTGTTTGCAGAATTTTTGCTGATGGCCATTATGACTGGTGTGAGCTGATAGGTTTTTGTAATTTGGATTTGCATGTCTTTAATAATTCCTAATGTTCAGCATTTTTCCATGCTTTGTTTTCTTTCTGTTACACAAAAACAGAAAAAAACTGTGAGTACAATAAACCACTTGAAGTGGTCTTCTGGGAAGGCTGCCCTGTTTTGAATTTTTCGTCGATTTTTGACCCCAGGATTTTTTTGACAACAGGTGACATTTACAGGCTTGTAATGAGTGTGAATATTTAGTGACCACTACTACTGGCTTTAAAGGTGCTGTTGGGGGAAACGGCCACAAGGCGGCAGCATTTCTCCGTTCCCAAGACTGGTTTCTAGGGCAGCACAACATTTCTGGAAGTTGTGTTCCCAGGTTGTAAATTAGAATGGAATGTGCTAGGAAAAAAACCCATAAGTTAATATTCCATTATTTCTTTTTCGATTTTTTAGTCTTTTTAAATCGAGGTAATGTTTAGAATATTGTTTGTCCTACGTGTATACAATCTGGTTCATTTGTACATTACACACACACATACACACACACACACACACACACACACACACACATACGTAATATATTCATGTGCAGGTACTCTTCCCATGTAAATTATTGCAGAGTGCTCCATTGACCTCCCTTGCTATATGGTCGGTCTGTTTGATAAATGTATTTAGTAGGTATTTGTACACATATGGTAACCCTAATCTTAATTTTCCATACCACCCACCTTTCCATTTACATAAGAATAGTTTGTTCTCTAAGTCTGTGAGTTTCTTTCTCTGTGAAAATGCTATCATATTTGTCAGTTGTTAGATAACACCTATAAGTGATATCATACTATATGTCTTTTTCTTTCTGACTTACGTCATGTTCTGAGATTATATCTAGGCTCATAAATGGTGCCTCAACGAGCAGTGTTTCACTGTTTTGCATGGCTAATATTCCATTATGTACATGGACCACTTCTTCTTTATCCATTCATCCATTGATGGACATTTTGGTTGCTTCCGTGTCTTGGCTATTGTGAAAAATCCTGCAGTGAAGCTGTTGCAGCCTGTGCCTTCTCGACTCTGGTATTTTCAGGTGAGAGGCTCAACGGTGGGCCTGCTGAATGGAATGCTGGCTCAATTTTTACTTTTAAACACAGCTCCTTTCTGTTCTCACTATTGGCTCTTATCACTTTACATCTCACCAGCAGCTAGAGGGTACACAGTTCTCTAAAACCCCTTCCGCATTTATTGTTTGTAGACTTTTGGCTGATGGTAGTTGACGTGTGTGAGTTGAAATCTTTTTGTAGGCTAGATTTGCATGAGTTTAAAAATTTATGTTGTTGAGCTTTTATCCATTTTCCTTGTTTTTAGAAAAATAATGAGTAAAATTTACCTCTTCATACTAGCTCCTTGAAAATTTTGCCAGTTGTGAATTTTTGAGGGCAGTTGTCCTTTACTGTCCTGAGTCCTTGTGAATGTTAAGTGACTGTTAGCTGTGGTTTTAAAGCCGCTCTTGTGGGAAACGGCCACAAGGCGGCAGCATTTCTACATTTCCAACTCTGGGTTTTTGGGCAACAGAGGGTTCCTGGAAATCGTGTTTGTAAGCTGCAAATTAGAGCAGAATGTGCCACGGCAAACTCCCAAGAGCTTATATCTCCTTACTTCTTGTTTGTTTTTTACATTTAGTTTTTATTTATTATCACAGCAAATTGGATAAAAATACTGTGTTTTTTCTAGGTGTACGGAATCTGGTTCATTATATCAATGTATTGATCTATTCATCTTTGGATCCTTTCCCGTGTAGGTTATTACAGAGTGTTGAGTACACCTCTTTGAGCATTCCATAGGTATTTTGTGATTATATATTTCATATGTATTACTACATGTCTGTTAACCCCCATATCCTAATTCATACATTCCTTACACCTTTCCAATTGGTTTTCTGAATCTATGAGTGTCCTTCTCTTGGAAATTATTTCATGGGTATCAATTTTTAGGTAACACCTATAAGTGATGTAATAGGATATCTGTCTTTCGTTTTCTTTCTTACTTCAGGTAGGGTGATTATCTCTAGATCCTTCTATGCTGGTGCCAACAGCATTGTTCCATGCTTTTCCATGGCTAATATTCCATTGTGTTCATGGACCACTTCTTCTTGGTGCATTTTTCTGTTGATGGACATTTTGGTTTCTTCCAGCTCTTGGCTATGGTACATGTTGCTGCAGTGAAGGATTGCCAGCCTGTGTCTTTTCGATTCAGGTCTACTCAGCGGATAGGCCCATCAGTGGGCCTACCAGATCACATAGTAGCTCAAGTTTTACCTTTAAACACACCTCCATTTTGTTCTCTGTACTGGCTGTTACCAGGTTACATCCCATCAGCAGCTAGAGGGTACACAGTTCTCTAAAAGCCCTTCAGCATTTATACTATGTAGACTTTTTTGCTGATGATCCTTCTGACGGCTGTGAGGTGAATGTGTTTCTAGACTGGATTTGCATGGCTTTATTAATTCCTGACGTTGAGCGTTTTTCCATGCCTTTTTCTATAACAAACAAAAGAGACAGAATATAAAATGTGCATAAAATATGCCTCTTGAAATTGTCGTTTTGAAATATGGATGTCTTTTGAGATTTTTGCTCGATTTACGACCGAAGGATTGTTTTGAGGACAGGTGTCATTTACAGGCCTGCAATTATTTTGACTATCAAGTAACCATTACAGCTGCAGTTAGAGCTGCTGTTGTGTGAAACGGCCACAAGGCGGCAGCAGTTCTCATTAACCAAATCTGGTTACTAGGGAAACAGAGCCTCAATGGAAGTCCTGTTCTAGGTTGCAAATTAGAATGGAATGGGCCAGGAAAAAGCCCCTTAAGTTTATATCTCACTAAATATTGTTCTTTATTTAAATTTAATTTTCATTGTTTATCACAGCAAGTGTGATTACAATGTTTTGCTTGTTTTAGGTGTGCAAGATGTGGTTGTTTTCCACATATACCTATCTCTTTTCTTCTTTGGATCCTTTTCCCATTTTAGGTTATGACACAATGTTGAGTAGTCTTCTCTTGGTATTCCGTAGGTCTTTGGTGATTATATACTTCACCTGTGTTTGTATATCTCTGTTAACTCTGACATCCTAATGTATCCAATCCTCACACCTTTCCATTGGTGAACCATAAGTTTGTTTAATGAATCTGTGATTGCCTTTCTCTGTGGAAATATCCTCACTGGTATCAATTTTTAGGTAACACCTATAAGTGATATCACAGGATACGTGTCTTTCGCTTTCTGACTTACTACAAGTTGCGTGATTACTTCTAGACTCATCTACGGTGATGCAAATGGCATTGTGTCATTGTTTTCCTTGGCTAATATTCCATCTGTACGTGGACCAGTTTTTCTTTGTCCACTCACCTGTTGATGGACTTTTGGGTTGCTTCCATGTCTTGGTTATTGTAACACTGCTGAAATGCACATTTGCCTGCCTGTGTCTTTCAACTATGTCTTCTTCGGTTATAGGCCCAGGAGAGGGCCTGTTGGATCATATGGTAGCAAAATGTTTACCTTGTAAAGGCGTCTCCATTCTGTTCTCATTAGTGGCTCTTACCAGGTTATGTTCCACTTAAATTTGAGGGTATGGCCTTGTCCACAACCCTTTCAGCATTTATTGTTTGTAGTTTTTCTGCTGATGTTTATTCTGACAGGTGTGAGCTGACACCTCTTTGAGGTTGGATTTGCATGCATCGCATAATCCCTTGAAATTGAACTTTCAGGCATGTCCTCTTTTTTTTCAAGCTGTGAGTAGCGCTTACCTCTTCAAATGGTTTTCTTGAAGTATGTGTCACATTTTGAAATATTTTGGCCATTACCTCCCTGAAGACATTTTGAGGGCAGGTTTCATTTACAGCCCTCCAGTACTTGTGCATATGAAGTGACCATGAGCACAGGTTTTAAAGCTGCTGCTGCAGGTATCGGCCATTGGGCGGCAGCATTTCTCCTTTCCCCATTCTGGGAATTACGGAAGGAGTCCTTCCTGCCAGTGGTGTTCCTCCGTTATATATTAGAGAGGAATGTGCCCGGACAAACCCCCAAAAGCTGATGTCTCCTTACTTACGTTTGGTTTCTAAATTGAAAGTATATATATTTTTTTATTGGATAATATTCCATTGTGTACATGGACCACTTCTTCTTTGTGCCTTCCTCTGTTGACAGACATTTTTGTTGCTTCCAAGTGTTGGCTGTGGTAAATATTGCTGGAGTGCAGGATGGCCACCCTGTGTCTTTTGGATTCTCATCCTCTCAGGTGATAGGCCCAGCAGTGGGTATGCTTGATTGAATGGTAGCTCAATATTTACCTTATCAAGGCACCTCCTTTGTGTTTTCATTACTGGTTCTTACCATGTCCCACTTAGAAACGAGGGTGCGCATTTCTCCACAACCCCTTCAGCATTTATTGTTTGCAGAATTTTTGCTGATGGCCATTATGACTGGTGTGAGCTGATAGGTTTTTGTAATTAGGATTTGCATGTCTTTAATAATTCCTAATGTTCAGCATTTTTCCATGCTTTGTTTTCTTTCTGTTACACAAAAACAGAAAAAAACTGTGAGTACAATAAACCACTTGAAGTGGTCTTCTGGGAAGGCTGCCCTGTTTTGAATTTTTCGTCGATTTTTGACCCCAGGATTTTTTTGACAACAGGTGACATTTACAGGCTTGTAATGAGTGTGAATATTTAGTGACCACTACTACTGGCTTTAAAGGTGCTGTTGGGGGAAACGGCCACAAGGCGGCAGCATTTCTCCGTTCCCAAGACTGGTTTCTAGGGCAGCACAACATTTCTGGAAGTTGTGTTCCCAGGTTGTAAATTAGAATGGAATGTGCTAGGAAAAAAACCCATAAGTTAATATTCCATTATTTCTTTTTCGATTTTTTAGTCTTTTTAAATCGAGGTAATGTTTAGAATATTGTTTGTCCTACGTGTATACAATCTGGTTCATTTGTACATTACACACACACATACACACACACACACACACACACACACACACACATACGTAATATATTCATGTGCAGGTACTCTTCCCATGTAAATTATTGCAGAGTGCTCCATTGACCTCCCTTGCTATATGGTCGGTCTGTTTGATAAATGTATTTAGTAGGTATTTGTACACATATGGTAACCCTAATCTTAATTTTCCATACCACCCACCTTTCCATTTACATAAGAATAGTTTGTTCTCTAAGTCTGTGAGTTTCTTTCTCTGTGAAAATGCTATCATATTTGTCAGTTGTTAGATAACACCTATAAGTGATATCATACTATATGTCTTTTTCTTTCTGACTTACGTCATGTTCTGAGATTATATCTAGGCTCATAAATGGTGCCTCAACGAGCAGTGTTTCACTGTTTTGCATGGCTAATATTCCATTATGTACATGGACCACTTCTTCTTTATCCATTCATCCATTGATGGACATTTTGGTTGCTTCCGTGTCTTGGCTATTGTGAAAAATCCTGCAGTGAAGCTGTTGCAGCCTGTGCCTTCTCGACTCTGGTATTTTCAGGTGAGAGGCTCAGCGGTGGGCCTGCTGAATGGAATGCTGGCTCAATTTTTACTTTTAAACACAGCTCCTTTCTGTTCTCACTATTGGCTCTTATCACTTTACATCTCACCAGCAGCTAGAGGGTACACAGTTCTCTAAAACCCCTTCCGCATTTATTGTTTGTAGACTTTTGGCTGATGGTAGTTGACGTGTGTGAGTTGAAATCTTTTTGTAGGCTAGATTTGCATGAGTTTAAAAATTTATGTTGTTGAGCTTTTATCCATTTTCCTTGTTTTTAGAAAAATAATGAGTAAAATTTACCTCTTCATACTAGCTCCTTGAAAATTTTGCCAGTTGTGAATTTTTGAGGGCAGTTGTCCTTTACTGTCCTGAGTCCTTGTGAATGTTAAGTGACCGTTAGCTGTGGTTTTAAAGCCGCTCTTGTGGGAAACGGCCACAAGGCGGCAGCATTTCTACATTTCCAACTCTGGGTTTTTGGGCAACAGAGGGTTCCTGGAAATCGTGTTTGTAAGCTGCAAATTAGAGCAGAATGTGCCACGGCAAACTCCCAAGAGCTTATATCTCCTTACTTCTTGTTTGTTTTTTACATTTAGTTTTTATTTATTATCACAGCAAATTGGATAAAAATACTGTGTTTTTTCTAGGTGTACGGAATCTGGTTCATTATATCAATGTATTGATCTATTCATCTTTGGATCCTTTCCCGTGTAGGTTATTACAGAGTGTTGAGTACACCTCTTTGAGCATTCCATAGGTATTTTGTGATTATATATTTCATATGTATTACTACATGTCTGTTAACCCCCATATCCTAATTCATACATTCCTTACACCTTTCCAATTGGTTTTCTGAATCTATGAGTGTCCTTCTCTTGGAAATTATTTCATGGGTATCAATTTTTAGGTAACACCTATAAGTGATGTAATAGGATATCTGTCTTTCGTTTTCTTTCTTACTTCAGGTAGGGTGATTATCTCTAGATCCTTCTATGCTGGTGCCAACAGCATTGTTCCATGCTTTTCCATGGCTAATATTCCATTGTGTTCATGGACCACTTCTTCTTGGTGCATTTTTCTGTTGATGGACATTTTGGTTTCTTCCAGCTCTTGGCTATGGTACATGTTGCTGCAGTGAAGGATTGCCAGCCTGTGTCTTTTCGATTCAGGTCTACTCAGCGGATAGGCCCATCAGTGGGCCTACCAGATCACATAGTAGCTCAAGTTTTACCTTTAAACACACCTCCATTTTGTTCTCTGTACTGGCTGTTACCAGGTTACATCCCATCAGCAGCTAGAGGGTACACAGTTCTCTAAAAGCCCTTCAGCATTTATACTATGTAGACTTTTTTGCTGATGATCCTTCTGACGGCTGTGAGGTGAATGTGTTTCTAGACTGGATTTGCATGGCTTTATTAATTCCTGACGTTGAGCGTTTTTCCATGCCTTTTTCTATAACAAACAAAAGAGACAGAATATAAAATGTGCATAAAATATGCCTCTTGAAATTGTCGTTTTGAAATATGGATGTCTTTTGAGATTTTTGCTCGATTTACGACCGAAGGATTGTTTTGAGGACAGGTGTCATTTACAGGCCTGCAATTATTTTGACTATCAAGTAACCATTACAGCTGCAGTTAGAGCTGCTGTTGTGTGAAACGGCCACAAGGCGGCAGCAGTTCTCATTAACCAAATCTGGTTACTAGGGAAACAGAGCCTCAATGGAAGTCCTGTTCTAGGTTGCAAATTAGAATGGAATGGGCCAGGAAAAAGCCCCTTAAGTTTATATCTCACTAAATATTGTTCTTTATTTAAATTTAATTTTCATTGTTTATCACAGCAAGTGTGATTACAATGTTTTGCTTGTTTTAGGTGTGCAAGATGTGGTTGTTTTCCACATATACCTATCTCTTTTCTTCTTTGGATCCTTTTCCTATTTTAGGTTATGACACAATGTTGAGTAGTCTTCTCTTGGTATTCCGTAGGTCTTTGGTGATTATATACTTCACCTGTGTTTGTTTATCTCTGTTAACTCTGACATCCTAATGTATCCAATCCTCACACCTTTCCATTGGTGAACCATAAGTTTGTTTAATGAATCTGTGATTGCCTTTCTCTGTGGAAATATCCTCACTGGTATCAATTTTTAGGTAACACCTATAAGTGATATCACAGGATACGTGTCTTTCGCTTTCTGACTTACTACAAGTTGCGTGATTACTTCTAGACTCATCTACGGTGATGCAAATGGCATTGTGTCATTGTTTTCCTTGGCTAATATTCCATCTGTACGTGGACCAGTTTTTCTTTGTCCACTCACCTGTTGATGGACTTTTGGGTTGCTTCCATGTCTTGGTTATTGTAACACTGCTGAAATGCACATTTGCCTGCCTGTGTCTTTCAACTATGTCTTCTTCGGTTATAGGCCCAGGAGAGGGCCTGTTGGATCATATGGTAGCAAAATGTTTACCTTGTAAAGGCGTCTCCATTCTGTTCTCATTAGTGGCTCTTACCAGGTTATGTTCCACTTAAATTTGAGGGTATGGCCTTGTCCACAACCCTTTCAGCATTTATTGTTTGTAGTTTTTCTGCTGATGTTTATTCTGACAGGTGTGAGCTGACACCTCTTTGAGGTTGGATTTGCATGCATCGCATAATCCCTTGAAATTGAACTTTCAGGCATGTCCTCTTTTTTTTCAAGCTGTGAGTAGCGCTTACCTCTTCAAATGGTTTTCTTGAAGTATGTGTCACATTTTGAAATATTTTGGCCATTACCTCCCTGAAGACATTTTGAGGGCAGGTTTCATTTACAGCCCTCCAGTACTTGTGCATATGAAGTGACCATGAGCACAGGTTTTAAAGCTGCTGCTGCAGGTATCGGCCATTGGGCGGCAGCATTTCTCCTTTCCCCATTCTGGGAATTACGGAAGGAGTCCTTCCTGCCAGTGGTGTTCCTCCGTTATATATTAGAGAGGAATGTGCCCGGACAAACCCCCAAAAGCTGATGTCTCCTTACTTACGTTTGGTTTCTAAATTGAAAGTATATATATTTTTTTATTGGATAATATTCCATTGTGTACATGGACCACTTCTTCTTTGTGCCTTCCTCTGTTGACAGACATTTTTGTTGCTTCCAAGTGTTGGCTGTGGTAAATATTGCTGGAGTGCAGGATGGCCACCCTGTGTCTTTTGGATTCTCATCCTCTCAGGTGATAGGCCCAGCAGTGGGTATGCTTGATTGAATGGTAGCTCAATATTTACCTTATCAAGGCACCTCCTTTGTGTTTTCATTACTGGTTCTTACCATGTCCCACTTAGAAACGAGGGTGCGCATTTCTCCACAACCCCTTCAGCATTTATTGTTTGCAGAATTTTTGCTGATGGCCATTATGACTGGTGTGAGCTGATAGGTTTTTGTAATTTGGATTTGCATGTCTTTAATAATTCCTAATGTTCAGCATTTTTCCATGCTTTGTTTTCTTTCTGTTACACAAAAACAGAAAAAAACTGTGAGTACAATAAACCACTTGAAGTGGTCTTCTGGGAAGGCTGCCCTGTTTTGAATTTTTCGTCGATTTTTGACCCCAGGATTTTTTTGACAACAGGTGACATTTACAGGCTTGTAATGAGTGTGAATATTTAGTGACCACTACTACTGGCTTTAAAGGTGCTGTTGGGGGAAACGGCCACAAGGCGGCAGCATTTCTCCGTTCCCAAGACTGGTTTCTAGGGCAGCACAACATTTCTGGAAGTTGTGTTCCCAGGTTGTAAATTAGAATGGAATGTGCTAGGAAAAAAACCCATAAGTTAATATTCCATTATTTCTTTTTCGATTTTTTAGTCTTTTTAAATCGAGGTAATGTTTAGAATATTGTTTGTCCTACGTGTATACAATCTGGTTCATTTGTACATTACACACACACATACACACACACACACACACACACACACACACATACGTAATATATTCATGTGCAGGTACTCTTCCCATGTAAATTATTGCAGAGTGCTCCATTGACCTCCCTTGCTATATGGTCGGTCTGTTTGATAAATGTATTTAGTAGGTATTTGTACACATATGGTAACCCTAATCTTAATTTTCCATACCACCCACCTTTCCATTTACATAAGAATAGTTTGTTCTCTAAGTCTGTGAGTTTCTTTCTCTGTGAAAATGCTATCATATTTGTCAGTTGTTAGATAACACCTATAAGTGATATCATACTATATGTCTTTTTCTTTCTGACTTACGTCATGTTCTGAGATTATATCTAGGCTCATAAATGGTGCCTCAACGAGCAGTGTTTCACTGTTTTGCATGGCTAATATTCCATTATGTACATGGACCACTTCTTCTTTATCCATTCATCCATTGATGGACATTTTGGTTGCTTCCGTGTCTTGGCTATTGTGAAAAATCCTGCAGTGAAGCTGTTGCAGCCTGTGCCTTCTCGACTCTGGTATTTTCAGGTGAGAGGCTCAACGGTGGGCCTGCTGAATGGAATGCTGGCTCAATTTTTACTTTTAAACACAGCTCCTTTCTGTTCTCACTATTGGCTCTTATCACTTTACATCTCACCAGCAGCTAGAGGGTACACAGTTCTCTAAAACCCCTTCCGCATTTATTGTTTGTAGACTTTTGGCTGATGGTAGTTGACGTGTGTGAGTTGAAATCTTTTTGTAGGCTAGATTTGCATGAGTTTAAAAATTTATGTTGTTGAGCTTTTATCCATTTTCCTTGTTTTTAGAAAAATAATGAGTAAAATTTACCTCTTCATACTAGCTCCTTGAAAATTTTGCCAGTTGTGAATTTTTGAGGGCAGTTGTCCTTTACTGTCCTGAGTCCTTGTGAATGTTAAGTGACCGTTAGCTGTGGTTTTAAAGCCGCTCTTGTGGGAAACGGCCACAAGGCGGCAGCATTTCTACATTTCCAACTCTGGGTTTTTGGGCAACAGAGGGTTCCTGGAAATCGTGTTTGTAAGCTGCAAATTAGAGCAGAATGTGCCACGGCAAACTCCCAAGAGCTTATATCTCCTTACTTCTTGTTTGTTTTTTACATTTAGTTTTTATTTATTATCACAGCAAATTGGATAAAAATACTGTGTTTTTTCTAGGTGTACGGAATCTGGTTCATTATATCAATGTATTGATCTATTCATCTTTGGATCCTTTCCCGTGTAGGTTATTACAGAGTGTTGAGTACACCTCTTTGAGCATTCCATAGGTATTTTGTGATTATATATTTCATATGTATTACTACATGTCTGTTAACCCCCATATCCTAATTCATACATTCCTTACACCTTTCCAATTGGTTTTCTGAATCTATGAGTGTCCTTCTCTTGGAAATTATTTCATGGGTATCAATTTTTAGGTAACACCTATAAGTGATGTAATAGGATATCTGTCTTTCGTTTTCTTTCTTACTTCAGGTAGGGTGATTATCTCTAGATCCTTCTATGCTGGTGCCAACAGCATTGTTCCATGCTTTTCCATGGCTAATATTCCATTGTGTTCATGGACCACTTCTTCTTGGTGCATTTTTCTGTTGATGGACATTTTGGTTTCTTCCAGCTCTTGGCTATGGTACATGTTGCTGCAGTGAAGGATTGCCAGCCTGTGTCTTTTCGATTCAGGTCTACTCAGCGGATAGGCCCATCAGTGGGCCTACCAGATCACATAGTAGCTCAAGTTTTACCTTTAAACACACCTCCATTTTGTTCTCTGTACTGGCTGTTACCAGGTTACATCCCATCAGCAGCTAGAGGGTACACAGTTCTCTAAAAGCCCTTCAGCATTTATACTATGTAGACTTTTTTGCTGATGATCCTTCTGACGGCTGTGAGGTGAATGTGTTTCTAGACTGGATTTGCATGGCTTTATTAATTCCTGACGTTGAGCGTTTTTCCATGCCTTTTTCTATAACAAACAAAAGAGACAGAATATAAAATGTGCATAAAATATGCCTCTTGAAATTGTCGTTTTGAAATATGGATGTCTTTTGAGATTTTTGCTCGATTTACGACCGAAGGATTGTTTTGAGGACAGGTGTCATTTACAGGCCTGCAATTATTTTGACTATCAAGTAACCATTACAGCTGCAGTTAGAGCTGCTGTTGTGTGAAACGGCCACAAGGCGGCAGCAGTTCTCATTAACCAAATCTGGTTACTAGGGAAACAGAGCCTCAATGGAAGTCCTGTTCTAGGTTGCAAATTAGAATGGAATGGGCCAGGAAAAAGCCCCTTAAGTTTATATCTCACTAAATATTGTTCTTTATTTAAATTTAATTTTCATTGTTTATCACAGCAAGTGTGATTACAATGTTTTGCTTGTTTTAGGTGTGCAAGATGTGGTTGTTTTCCACATATACCTATCTCTTTTCTTCTTTGGATCCTTTTCCCATTTTAGGTTATGACACAATGTTGAGTAGTCTTCTCTTGGTATTCCGTAGGTCTTTGGTGATTATATACTTCACCTGTGTTTGTATATCTCTGTTAACTCTGACATCCTAATGTATCCAATCCTCACACCTTTCCATTGGTGAACCATAAGTTTGTTTAATGAATCTGTGATTGCCTTTCTCTGTGGAAATATCCTCACTGGTATCAATTTTTAGGTAACACCTATAAGTGATATCACAGGATACGTGTCTTTCGCTTTCTGACTTACTACAAGTTGCGTGATTACTTCTAGACTCATCTACGGTGATGCAAATGGCATTGTGTCATTGTTTTCCTTGGCTAATATTCCATCTGTACGTGGACCAGTTTTTCTTTGTCCACTCACCTGTTGATGGACTTTTGGGTTGCTTCCATGTCTTGGTTATTGTAACACTGCTGAAATGCACATTTGCCTGCCTGTGTCTTTCAACTATGTCTTCTTCGGTTATAGGCCCAGGAGAGGGCCTGTTGGATCATATGGTAGCAAAATGTTTACCTTGTAAAGGCGTCTCCATTCTGTTCTCATTAGTGGCTCTTACCAGGTTATGTTCCACTTAAATTTGAGGGTATGGCCTTGTCCACAACCCTTTCAGCATTTATTGTTTGTAGTTTTTCTGCTGATGTTTATTCTGACAGGTGTGAGCTGACACCTCTTTGAGGTTGGATTTGCATGCATCGCATAATCCCTTGAAATTGAACTTTCAGGCATGTCCTCTTTTTTTTCAAGCTGTGAGTAGCGCTTACCTCTTCAAATGGTTTTCTTGAAGTATGTGTCACATTTTGAAATATTTTGGCCATTACCTCCCTGAAGACATTTTGAGGGCAGGTTTCATTTACAGCCCTCCAGTACTTGTGCATATGAAGTGACCATGAGCACAGGTTTTAAAGCTGCTGCTGCAGGTATCGGCCATTGGGCGGCAGCATTTCTCCTTTCCCCATTCTGGGAATTACGGAAGGAGTCCTTCCTGCCAGTGGTGTTCCTCCGTTATATATTAGAGAGGAATGTGCCCGGACAAACCCCCAAAAGCTGATGTCTCCTTACTTACGTTTGGTTTCTAAATTGAAAGTATATATATTTTTTATTGGATAATATTCCATTGTGTACATGGACCACTTCTTCTTTGTGCCTTCCTCTGTTGACAGACATTTTTGTTGCTTCCAAGTGTTGGCTGTGGTAAATATTGCTGGAGTGCAGGATGGCCACCCTGTGTCTTTTGGATTCTCATCCTCTCAGGTGATAGGCCCAGCAGTGGGTATGCTTGATTGAATGGTAGCTCAATATTTACCTTATCAAGGCACCTCCTTTGTGTTTTCATTACTGGTTCTTACCATGTCCCACTTAGAAACGAGGGTGCGCATTTCTCCACAACCCCTTCAGCATTTATTGTTTGCAGAATTTTTGCTGATGGCCATTATGACTGGTGTGAGCTGATAGGTTTTTGTAATTTGGATTTGCATGTCTTTAATAATTCCTAATGTTCAGCATTTTTCCATGCTTTGTTTTCTTTCTGTTACACAAAAACAGAAAAAAACTGTGAGTACAATAAACCACTTGAAGTGGTCTTCTGGGAAGGCTGCCCTGTTTTGAATTTTTCGTCGATTTTTGACCCCAGGATTTTTTTGACAACAGGTGACATTTACAGGCTTGTAATGAGTGTGAATATTTAGTGACCACTACTACTGGCTTTAAAGGTGCTGTTGGGGGAAACGGCCACAAGGCGGCAGCATTTCTCCGTTCCCAAGACTGGTTTCTAGGGCAGCACAACATTTCTGGAAGTTGTGTTCCCAGGTTGTAAATTAGAATGGAATGTGCTAGGAAAAAAACCCATAAGTTAATATTCCATTATTTCTTTTTCGATTTTTTAGTCTTTTTAAATCGAGGTAATGTTTAGAATATTGTTTGTCCTACGTGTATACAATCTGGTTCATTTGTACATTACACACACACATACACACACACACACACACACACACACACACACATACGTAATATATTCATGTGCAGGTACTCTTCCCATGTAAATTATTGCAGAGTGCTCCATTGACCTCCCTTGCTATATGGTTGGTCTGTTTGATAAATGTATTTAGTAGGTATTTGTACACATATGGTAACCCTAATCTTAATTTTCCATACCACCCACCTTTCCATTTACATAAGAATAGTTTGTTCTCTAAGTCTGTGAGTTTCTTTCTCTGTGAAAATGCTATCATATTTGTCAGTTGTTAGATAACACCTATAAGTGATATCATACTATATGTCTTTTTCTTTCTGACTTACGTCATGTTCTGAGATTATATCTAGGCTCATAAATGGTGCCTCAACGAGCAGTGTTTCACTGTTTTGCATGGCTAATATTCCATTATGTACATGGACCACTTCTTCTTTATCCATTCATCCATTGATGGACATTTTGGTTGCTTCCGTGTCTTGGCTATTGTGAAAAATCCTGCAGTGAAGCTGTTGCAGCCTGTGCCTTCTCGACTCTGGTATTTTCAGGTGAGAGGCTCAGCGGTGGGCCTGCTGAATGGAATGCTGGCTCAATTTTTACTTTTAAACACAGCTCCTTTCTGTTCTCACTATTGGCTCTTATCACTTTACATCTCACCAGCAGCTAGAGGGTACACAGTTCTCTAAAACCCCTTCCGCATTTATTGTTTGTAGACTTTTGGCTGATGGTAGTTGACGTGTGTGAGTTGAAATCTTTTTGTAGGCTAGATTTGCATGAGTTTAAAAATTTATGTTGTTGAGCTTTTATCCATTTTCCTTGTTTTTAGAAAAATAATGAGTAAAATTTACCTCTTCATACTAGCTCCTTGAAAATTTTGCCAGTTGTGAATTTTTGAGGGCAGTTGTCCTTTACTGTCCTGAGTCCTTGTGAATGTTAAGTGACCGTTAGCTGTGGTTTTAAAGCCGCTCTTGTGGGAAACGGCCACAAGGCGGCAGCATTTCTACATTTCCAACTCTGGGTTTTTGGGCAACAGAGGGTTCCTGGAAATCGTGTTTGTAAGCTGCAAATTAGAGCAGAATGTGCCACGGCAAACTCCCAAGAGCTTATATCTCCTTACTTCTTGTTTGTTTTTTACATTTAGTTTTTATTTATTATCACAGCAAATTGGATAAAAATACTGTGTTTTTTCTAGGTGTACGGAATCTGGTTCATTATATCAATGTATTGATCTATTCATCTTTGGATCCTTTCCCGTGTAGGTTATTACAGAGTGTTGAGTACACCTCTTTTAGCATTCCATAGGTATTTTGTGATTAGATATTTCATATGTATTACTACATGTCTGTTAACCCCCATATCCTAATTCATACATTCCTTACACCTTTCCATTTGGTTAAACATAATTTGGTTTTCTGAATCTATGAGTGTCCTTCTCTTGGAAATTATTTCATGGGTATCAATTTTTAGGTAACACCTATAAGTGATGTAATAGGATATCTGTCTTTCGTTTTCTTTCTTACTTCAGGTAGGGTGATTATCTCTAGATCCTTCTATGCTGGTGCCAACAGCATTGTTCCATGCTTTTCCATGGCTAATATTCCATTGTGTTCATGGACCACTTCTTCTTGGTGCATTTTTCTGTTGATGGACATTTTGGTTTCTTCCAGCTCTTGGCTATGGTACATGTTGCTGCAGTGAAGGATTGCCAGCCTGTGTCTTTTCGATTCAGGTCTACTCAGCGGATAGGCCCATCAGTGGGCCTACCAGATCACATAGTAGCTCAAGTTTTACCTTTAAACACACCTCCATTTTGTTCTCTGTACTGGCTGTTACCAGGTTACATCCCATCAGCAGCTAGAGGGTACACAGTTCTCTAAAAGCCCTTCAGCATTTATACTATGTAGACTTTTTGCTGATGATCCTTCTGACGGCTGTGAGGTGAATGTGTTTCTAGACTGGATTTGCATGGCTTTATTAATTCCTGACGTTGAGCGTTTTTCCATGCCTTTTTCTATAACAAACAAAAGAGACAGAATATAAAATGTGCATAAAATATGCCTCTTGAAATTGTCGTTTTGAAATATGGATGTCTTTTGAGATTTTTGCTCGATTTACGACCGAAGGATTGTTTTGAGGACAGGTGTCATTTACAGGCCTGCAATTATTTTGACTATCAAGTAACCATTACAGCTGCAGTTAGAGCTGCTGTTGTGTGAAACGGCCACAAGGCGGCAGCAGTTCTCATTAACCAAATCTGGTTACTAGGGAAACAGAGCCTCAATGGAAGTCCTGTTCTAGGTTGCAAATTAGAATGGAATGGGCCAGGAAAAAGCCCCTTAAGTTTATATCTCACTAAATATTGTTCTTTATTTAAATTTAATTTTCATTGTTTATCACAGCAAGTGTGATTACAATGTTTTGCTTGTTTTAGGTGTGCAAGATGTGGTTGTTTTCCACATATACCTATCTCTTTTCTTCTTTGGATCCTTTTCCTATTTTAGGTTATGACACAATGTTGAGTAGTCTTCTCTTGGTATTCCGTAGGTCTTTGGTGATTATATACTTCACCTGTGTTTGTTTATCTCTGTTAACTCTGACATCCTAATGTATCCAATCCTCACACCTTTCCATTGGTGAACCATAAGTTTGTTTAATGAATCTGTGATTGCCTTTCTCTGTGGAAATATCCTCACTGGTATCAATTTTTAGGTAACACCTATAAGTGATATCACAGGATACGTGTCTTTCGCTTTCTGACTTACTACAAGTTGCGTGATTACTTCTAGACTCATCTACGGTGATGCAAATGGCATTGTGTCATTGTTTTCCTTGGCTAATATTCCATCTGTACGTGGACCAGTTTTTCTTTGTCCACTCACCTGTTGATGGACTTTTGGGTTGCTTCCATGTCTTGGTTATTGTAACACTGCTGAAATGCACATTTGCCTGCCTGTGTCTTTCAACTATGTCTTCTTCGGTTATAGGCCCAGGAGAGGGCCTGTTGGATCATATGGTAGCAAAATGTTTACCTTGTAAAGGCGTCTCCATTCTGTTCTCATTAGTGGCTCTTACCAGGTTATGTTCCACTTAAATTTGAGGGTATGGCCTTGTCCACAACCCTTTCAGCATTTATTGTTTGTAGTTTTTCTGCTGATGTTTATTCTGACAGGTGTGAGCTGACACCTCTTTGAGGTTGGATTTGCATGCATCGCATAATCCCTTGAAATTGAACTTTCAGGCATGTCCTCTTTTTTTTCAAGCTGTGAGTAGCGCTTACCTCTTCAAATGGTTTTCTTGAAGTATGTGTCACATTTTGAAATATTTTGGCCATTACCTCCCTGAAGACATTTTGAGGGCAGGTTTCATTTACAGCCCTCCAGTACTTGTGCATATGAAGTGACCATGAGCACAGGTTTTAAAGCTGCTGCTGCAGGTATCGGCCATTGGGCGGCAGCATTTCTCCTTTCCCCATTCTGGGAATTACGGAAGGAGTCCTTCCTGCCAGTGGTGTTCCTCCGTTATATATTAGAGAGGAATGTGCCCGGACAAACCCCCAAAAGCTGATGTCTCCTTACTTACGTTTGGTTTCTAAATTGAAAGTATATATATTTTTTTATTGGATAATATTCCATTGTGTACATGGACCACTTCTTCTTTGTGCCTTCCTCTGTTGACAGACATTTTTGTTGCTTCCAAGTGTTGGCTGTGGTAAATATTGCTGGAGTGCAGGATGGCCACCCTGTGTCTTTTGGATTCTCATCCTCTCAGGTGATAGGCCCAGCAGTGGGTATGCTTGATTGAATGGTAGCTCAATATTTACCTTATCAAGGCACCTCCTTTGTGTTTTCATTACTGGTTCTTACCATGTCCCACTTAGAAACGAGGGTGCGCATTTCTCCACAACCCCTTCAGCATTTATTGTTTGCAGAATTTTTGCTGATGGCCATTATGACTGGTGTGAGCTGATAGGTTTTTGTAATTTGGATTTGCATGTCTTTAATAATTCCTAATGTTCAGCATTTTTCCATGCTTTGTTTTCTTTCTGTTACACAAAAACAGAAAAAAACTGTGAGTACAATAAACCACTTGAAGTGGTCTTCTGGGAAGGCTGCCCTGTTTTGAATTTTTCGTCGATTTTTGACCCCAGGATTTTTTTGACAACAGGTGACATTTACAGGCTTGTAATGAGTGTGAATATTTAGTGACCACTACTACTGGCTTTAAAGGTGCTGTTGGGGGAAACGGCCACAAGGCGGCAGCATTTCTCCGTTCCCAAGACTGGTTTCTAGGGCAGCACAACATTTCTGGAAGTTGTGTTCCCAGGTTGTAAATTAGAATGGAATGTGCTAGGAAAAAAACCCATAAGTTAATATTCCATTATTTCTTTTTCGATTTTTTAGTCTTTTTAAATCGAGGTAATGTTTAGAATATTGTTTGTCCTACGTGTATACAATCTGGTTCATTTGTACATTACACACACACATACACACACACACACACACACACACACACACACATACGTAATATATTCATGTGCAGGTACTCTTCCCATGTAAATTATTGCAGAGTGCTCCATTGACCTCCCTTGCTATATGGTCGGTCTGTTTGATAAATGTATTTAGTAGGTATTTGTACACATATGGTAACCCTAATCTTAATTTTCCATACCACCCACCTTTCCATTTACATAAGAATAGTTTGTTCTCTAAGTCTGTGAGTTTCTTTCTCTGTGAAAATGCTATCATATTTGTCAGTTGTTAGATAACACCTATAAGTGATATCATACTATATGTCTTTTTCTTTCTGACTTACGTCATGTTCTGAGATTATATCTAGGCTCATAAATGGTGCCTCAACGAGCAGTGTTTCACTGTTTTGCATGGCTAATATTCCATTATGTACATGGACCACTTCTTCTTTATCCATTCATCCATTGATGGACATTTTGGTTGCTTCCGTGTCTTGGCTATTGTGAAAAATCCTGCAGTGAAGCTGTTGCAGCCTGTGCCTTCTCGACTCTGGTATTTTCAGGTGAGAGGCTCAACGGTGGGCCTGCTGAATGGAATGCTGGCTCAATTTTTACTTTTAAACACAGCTCCTTTCTGTTCTCACTATTGGCTCTTATCACTTTACATCTCACCAGCAGCTAGAGGGTACACAGTTCTCTAAAACCCCTTCCGCATTTATTGTTTGTAGACTTTTGGCTGATGGTAGTTGACGTGTGTGAGTTGAAATCTTTTTGTAGGCTAGATTTGCATGAGTTTAAAAATTTATGTTGTTGAGCTTTTATCCATTTTCCTTGTTTTTAGAAAAATAATGAGTAAAATTTACCTCTTCATACTAGCTCCTTGAAAATTTTGCCAGTTGTGAATTTTTGAGGGCAGTTGTCCTTTACTGTCCTGAGTCCTTGTGAATGTTAAGTGACCGTTAGCTGTGGTTTTAAAGCCGCTCTTGTGGGAAACGGCCACAAGGCGGCAGCATTTCTACATTTCCAACTCTGGGTTTTTGGGCAACAGAGGGTTCCTGGAAATCGTGTTTGTAAGCTGCAAATTAGAGCAGAATGTGCCACGGCAAACTCCCAAGAGCTTATATCTCCTTACTTCTTGTTTGTTTTTTACATTTAGTTTTTATTTATTATCACAGCAAATTGGATAAAAATACTGTGTTTTTTCTAGGTGTACGGAATCTGGTTCATTATATCAATGTATTGATCTATTCATCTTTGGATCCTTTCCCGTGTAGGTTATTACAGAGTGTTGAGTACACCTCTTTGAGCATTCCATAGGTATTTTGTGATTATATATTTCATATGTATTACTACATGTCTGTTAACCCCCATATCCTAATTCATACATTCCTTACACCTTTCCAATTGGTTTTCTGAATCTATGAGTGTCCTTCTCTTGGAAATTATTTCATGGGTATCAATTTTTAGGTAACACCTATAAGTGATGTAATAGGATATCTGTCTTTCGTTTTCTTTCTTACTTCAGGTAGGGTGATTATCTCTAGATCCTTCTATGCTGGTGCCAACAGCATTGTTCCATGCTTTTCCATGGCTAATATTCCATTGTGTTCATGGACCACTTCTTCTTGGTGCATTTTTCTGTTGATGGACATTTTGGTTTCTTCCAGCTCTTGGCTATGGTACATGTTGCTGCAGTGAAGGATTGCCAGCCTGTGTCTTTTCGATTCAGGTCTACTCAGCGGATAGGCCCATCAGTGGGCCTACCAGATCACATAGTAGCTCAAGTTTTACCTTTAAACACACCTCCATTTTGTTCTCTGTACTGGCTGTTACCAGGTTACATCCCATCAGCAGCTAGAGGGTACACAGTTCTCTAAAAGCCCTTCAGCATTTATACTATGTAGACTTTTTTGCTGATGATCCTTCTGACGGCTGTGAGGTGAATGTGTTTCTAGACTGGATTTGCATGGCTTTATTAATTCCTGACGTTGAGCGTTTTTCCATGCCTTTTTCTATAACAAACAAAAGAGACAGAATATAAAATGTGCATAAAATATGCCTCTTGAAATTGTCGTTTTGAAATATGGATGTCTTTTGAGATTTTTGCTCGATTTACGACCGAAGGATTGTTTTGAGGACAGGTGTCATTTACAGGCCTGCAATTATTTTGACTATCAAGTAACCATTACAGCTGCAGTTAGAGCTGCTGTTGTGTGAAACGGCCACAAGGCGGCAGCAGTTCTCATTAACCAAATCTGGTTACTAGGGAAACAGAGCCTCAATGGAAGTCCTGTTCTAGGTTGCAAATTAGAATGGAATGGGCCAGGAAAAAGCCCCTTAAGTTTATATCTCACTAAATATTGTTCTTTATTTAAATTTAATTTTCATTGTTTATCACAGCAAGTGTGATTACAATGTTTTGCTTGTTTTAGGTGTGCAAGATGTGGTTGTTTTCCACATATACCTATCTCTTTTCTTCTTTGGATCCTTTTCCCATTTTAGGTTATGACACAATGTTGAGTAGTCTTCTCTTGGTATTCCGTAGGTCTTTGGTGATTATATACTTCACCTGTGTTTGTATATCTCTGTTAACTCTGACATCCTAATGTATCCAATCCTCACACCTTTCCATTGGTGAACCATAAGTTTGTTTAATGAATCTGTGATTGCCTTTCTCTGTGGAAATATCCTCACTGGTATCAATTTTTAGGTAACACCTATAAGTGATATCACAGGATACGTGTCTTTCGCTTTCTGACTTACTACAAGTTGCGTGATTACTTCTAGACTCATCTACGGTGATGCAAATGGCATTGTGTCATTGTTTTCCTTGGCTAATATTCCATCTGTACGTGGACCAGTTTTTCTTTGTCCACTCACCTGTTGATGGACTTTTGGGTTGCTTCCATGTCTTGGTTATTGTAACACTGCTGAAATGCACATTTGCCTGCCTGTGTCTTTCAACTATGTCTTCTTCGGTTATAGGCCCAGGAGAGGGCCTGTTGGATCATATGGTAGCAAAATGTTTACCTTGTAAAGGCGTCTCCATTCTGTTCTCATTAGTGGCTCTTACCAGGTTATGTTCCACTTAAATTTGAGGGTATGCCCTTGTCCACAACCCTTTCAGCATTTATTGTTTGTAGTTTTTCTGCTGATGTTTATTCTGACAGGTGTGAGCTGACACCTCTTTGAGGTTGGATTTGCATGCATCTCATAATCCCTTGAAATTGAACTTTCAGGCATGTCCTCTTTTTTTTCAAGCTGTGAGTAGTGCTTACCTCTTCAAATGGTTTTCTTGAAGTATGTGTCACATTTTGAAATATTTTGGCCATTACCTCCCTGAAGACATTTTGAGGGCAGGTTTCATTTACAGCCCTCCAGTACTTGTGCATATGAAGTGACCATGAGCACAGGTTTTAAAGCTGCTGCTGCAGGTATCGGCCATTGGGCGGCAGCATTTCTCCTTTCCCCATTCTGGGAATTACGGAAGGAGTCCTTCCTGCCAGTGGTGTTCCTCCGTTATATATTAGAGAGGAATGTGCCCGGACAAACCCCCAAAAGCTGATGTCTCCTTACTTACGTTTGGTTTCTAAATTGAAAGTATATATATTTTTTTATTGGATAATATTCCATTGTGTACATGGACCACTTCTTCTTTGTGCCTTCCTCTGTTGACAGACATTTTTGTTGCTTCCAAGTGTTGGCTGTGGTAAATATTGCTGGAGTGCAGGATGGCCACCCTGTGTCTTTTGGATTCTCATCCTCTCAGGTGATAGGCCCAGCAGTGGGTATGCTTGATTGAATGGTAGCTCAATATTTACCTTATCAAGGCACCTCCTTTGTGTTTTCATTACTGGTTCTTACCATGTCCCACTTAGAAACGAGGGTGCGCATTTCTCCACAACCCCTTCAGCATTTATTGTTTGCAGAATTTTTGCTGATGGCCATTATGACTGGTGTGAGCTGATAGGTTTTTGTAATTAGGATTTGCATGTCTTTAATAATTCCTAATGTTCAGCATTTTTCCATGCTTTGTTTTCTTTCTGTTACACAAAAACAGAAAAAAACTGTGAGTACAATAAACCACTTGAAGTGGTCTTCTGGGAAGGCTGCCCTGTTTTGAATTTTTCGTCGATTTTTGACCCCAGGATTTTTTTGACAACAGGTGACATTTACAGGCTTGTAATGAGTGTGAATATTTAGTGACCACTACTACTGGCTTTAAAGGTGCTGTTGGGGGAAACGGCCACAAGGCGGCAGCATTTCTCCGTTCCCAAGACTGGTTTCTAGGGCAGCACAACATTTCTGGAAGTTGTGTTCCCAGGTTGTAAATTAGAATGGAATGTGCTAGGAAAAAAACCCATAAGTTAATATTCCATTATTTCTTTTTCGATTTTTTAGTCTTTTTAAATCGAGGTAATGTTTAGAATATTGTTTGTCCTACGTGTATACAATCTGGTTCATTTGTACATTACACACACACATACACACACACACACACACACACACACACACACACATACGTAATATATTCATGTGCAGGTACTCTTCCCATGTAAATTATTGCAGAGTGCTCCATTGACCTCCCTTGCTATATGGTTGGTCTGTTTGATAAATGTATTTAGTAGGTATTTGTACACATATGGTAACCCTAATCTTAATTTTCCATACCACCCACCTTTCCATTTACATAAGAATAGTTTGTTCTCTAAGTCTGTGAGTTTCTTTCTCTGTGAAAATGCTATCATATTTGTCAGTTGTTAGATAACACCTATAAGTGATATCATACTATATGTCTTTTTCTTTCTGACTTACGTCATGTTCTGAGATTATATCTAGGCTCATAAATGGTGCCTCAACGAGCAGTGTTTCACTGTTTTGCATGGCTAATATTCCATTATGTACATGGACCACTTCTTCTTTATCCATTCATCCATTGATGGACATTTTGGTTGCTTCCGTGTCTTGGCTATTGTGAAAAATCCTGCAGTGAAGCTGTTGCAGCCTGTGCCTTCTCGACTCTGGTATTTTCAGGTGAGAGGCTCAGCGGTGGGCCTGCTGAATGGAATGCTGGCTCAATTTTTACTTTTAAACACAGCTCCTTTCTGTTCTCACTATTGGCTCTTATCACTTTACATCTCACCAGCAGCTAGAGGGTACACAGTTCTCTAAAACCCCTTCCGCATTTATTGTTTGTAGACTTTTGGCTGATGGTAGTTGACGTGTGTGAGTTGAAATCTTTTTGTAGGCTAGATTTGCATGAGTTTAAAAATTTATGTTGTTGAGCTTTTATCCATTTTCCTTGTTTTTAGAAAAATAATGAGTAAAATTTACCTCTTCATACTAGCTCCTTGAAAATTTTGCCAGTTGTGAATTTTTGAGGGCAGTTGTCCTTTACTGTCCTGAGTCCTTGTGAATGTTAAGTGACCGTTAGCTGTGGTTTTAAAGCCGCTCTTGTGGGAAACGGCCACAAGGCGGCAGCATTTCTACATTTCCAACTCTGGGTTTTTGGGCAACAGAGGGTTCCTGGAAATCGTGTTTGTAAGCTGCAAATTAGAGCAGAATGTGCCACGGCAAACTCCCAAGAGCTTATATCTCCTTACTTCTTGTTTGTTTTTTACATTTAGTTTTTATTTATTATCACAGCAAATTGGATAAAAATACTGTGTTTTTTCTAGGTGTACGGAATCTGGTTCATTATATCAATGTATTGATCTATTCATCTTTGGATCCTTTCCCGTGTAGGTTATTACAGAGTGTTGAGTACACCTCTTTGAGCATTCCATAGGTATTTTGTGATTATATATTTCATATGTATTACTACATGTCTGTTAACCCCCATATCCTAATTCATACATTCCTTACACCTTTCCAATTGGTTTTCTGAATCTATGAGTGTCCTTCTCTTGGAAATTATTTCATGGGTATCAATTTTTAGGTAACACCTATAAGTGATGTAATAGGATATCTGTCTTTCGTTTTCTTTCTTACTTCAGGTAGGGTGATTATCTCTAGATCCTTCTATGCTGGTGCCAACAGCATTGTTCCATGCTTTTCCATGGCTAATATTCCATTGTGTTCATGGACCACTTCTTCTTGGTGCATTTTTCTGTTGATGGACATTTTGGTTTCTTCCAGCTCTTGGCTATGGTACATGTTGCTGCAGTGAAGGATTGCCAGCCTGTGTCTTTTCGATTCAGGTCTACTCAGCGGATAGGCCCATCAGTGGGCCTACCAGATCACATAGTAGCTCAAGTTTTACCTTTAAACACACCTCCATTTTGTTCTCTGTACTGGCTGTTACCAGGTTACATCCCATCAGCAGCTAGAGGGTACACAGTTCTCTAAAAGCCCTTCAGCATTTATACTATGTAGACTTTTTTGCTGATGATCCTTCTGACGGCTGTGAGGTGAATGTGTTTCTAGACTGGATTTGCATGGCTTTATTAATTCCTGACGTTGAGCGTTTTTCCATGCCTTTTTCTATAACAAACAAAAGAGACAGAATATAAAATGTGCATAAAATATGCCTCTTGAAATTGTCGTTTTGAAATATGGATGTCTTTTGAGATTTTTGCTCGATTTATGACCGAAGGATTGTTTTGAGGACAGGTGTCATTTACAGGCCTGCAATTATTTTGACTATCAAGTAACCATTACAGCTGCAGTTAGAGCTGCTGTTGTGTGAAACGGCCACAAGGCGGCAGCAGTTCTCATTAACCAAATCTGGTTACTAGGGAAACAGAGCCTCAATGGAAGTCCTGTTCTAGGTTGCAAATTAGAATGGAATGGGCCAGGAAAAAGCCCCTTAAGTTTATATCTCACTAAATATTGTTCTTTATTTAAATTTAATTTTCATTGTTTATCACAGCAAGTGTGATTACAATGTTTTGCTTGTTTTAGGTGTGCAAGATGTGGTTGTTTTCCACATATACCTATCTCTTTTCTTCTTTGGATCCTTTTCCTATTTTAGGTTATGACACAATGTTGAGTAGTCTTCTCTTGGTATTCCGTAGGTCTTTGGTGATTATATACTTCACCTGTGTTTGTATATCTCTGTTAACTCTGACATCCTAATGTATCCAATCCTCACACCTTTCCATTGGTGAACCATAAGTTTGTTTAATGAATCTGTGATTGCCTTTCTCTGTGGAAATATCCTCACTGGTATCAATTTTTAGGTAACACCTATAAGTGATATCACAGGATACGTGTCTTTCGCTTTCTGACTTACTACAAGTTGCGTGATTACTTCTAGACTCATCTACAGTGATGCAAATGGCATTGTGTCATTGTTTTCCTTGGCTAATATTCCATCTGTACGTGGACCAGTTTTTCTTTGTCCACTCACCTGTTGATGGACTTTTGGGTTGCTTCCATGTCTTGGTTATTGTAACACTGCTGAAATGCACATTTGCCTGCCTGTGTCTTTCAACTATGTCTTCTTCGGTTATAGGCCCAGGAGAGGGCCTGTTGGATCATATGGTAGCAAAATGTTTACCTTGTAAAGGCGTCTCCATTCTGTTCTCATTAGTGGCTCTTACCAGGTTATGTTCCACTTAAATTTGAGGGTATGCCCTTGTCCACAACCCTTTCAGCATTTATTGTTTGTAGTTTTTCTGCTGATGTTTATTCTGACAGGTGTGAGCTGACACCTCTTTGAGGTTGGATTTGCATGCATCTCATAATCCCTTGAAATTGAACTTTCAGGCATGTCCTCTTTTTTTTCAAGCTGTGAGTAGTGCTTACCTCTTCAAATGGTTTTCTTGAAGTATGTGTCACATTTTGAAATATTTTGGCCATTACCTCCCTGAAGACATTTTGAGGGCAGGTTTCATTTACAGCCCTCCAGTACTTGTGCATATGAAGTGACCATGAGCACAGGTTTTAAAGCTGCTGCTGCAGGTATCGGCCATTGGGCGGCAGCATTTCTCCTTTCCCCATTCTGGGAATTACGGAAGGAGTCCTTCCTGCCAGTGGTGTTCCTCCGTTATATATTAGAGAGGAATGTGCCCGGACAAACCCCCAAAAGCTGATGTCTCCTTACTTACGTTTGGTTTCTAAATTGAAAGTATATATATTTTTTTATTGGATAATATTCCATTGTGTACATGGACCACTTCTTCTTTGTGCCTTCCTCTGTTGACAGACATTTTTGTTGCTTCCAAGTGTTGGCTGTGGTAAATATTGCTGGAGTGCAGGATGGCCACCCTGTGTCTTTTGGATTCTCATCCTCTCAGGTGATAGGCCCAGCAGTGGGTATGCTTGATTGAATGGTAGCTCAATATTTACCTTATCAAGGCACCTCCTTTGTGTTTTCATTACTGGTTCTTACCATGTCCCACTTAGAAACGAGGGTGCGCATTTCTCCACAACCCCTTCAGCATTTATTGTTTGCAGAATTTTTGCTGATGGCCATTATGACTGGTGTGAGCTGATAGGTTTTTGTAATTAGGATTTGCATGTCTTTAATAATTCCTAATGTTCAGCATTTTTCCATGCTTTGTTTTCTTTCTGTTACACAAAAACAGAAAAAAACTGTGAGTACAATAAACCACTTGAAGTGGTCTTCTGGGAAGGCTGCCCTGTTTTGAATTTTTCGTCGATTTTTGACCCCAGGATTTTTTTGACAACAGGTGACATTTACAGGCTTGTAATGAGTGTGAATATTTAGTGACCACTACTACTGGCTTTAAAGGTGCTGTTGGGGGAAACGGCCACAAGGCGGCAGCATTTCTCCGTTCCCAAGACTGGTTTCTAGGGCAGCACAACATTTCTGGAAGTTGTGTTCCCAGGTTGTAAATTAGAATGGAATGTGCTAGGAAAAAAACCCATAAGTTAATATTCCATTATTTCTTTTTCGATTTTTTAGTCTTTTTAAATCGAGGTAATGTTTAGAATATTGTTTGTCCTACGTGTATACAATCTGGTTCATTTGTACATTACACACACACATACACACACACACACACACACACACACACACACATACGTAATATATTCATGTGCAGGTACTCTTCCCATGTAAATTATTGCAGAGTGCTCCATTGACCTCCCTTGCTATATGGTCGGTCTGTTTGATAAATGTATTTAGTAGGTATTTGTACACATATGGTAACCCTAATCTTAATTTTCCATACCACCCACCTTTCCATTTACATAAGAATAGTTTGTTCTCTAAGTCTGTGAGTTTCTTTCTCTGTGAAAATGCTATCATATTTGTCAGTTGTTAGATAACACCTATAAGTGATATCATACTATATGTCTTTTTCTTTCTGACTTACGTCATGTTCTGAGATTATATCTAGGCTCATAAATGGTGCCTCAACGAGCAGTGTTTCACTGTTTTGCATGGCTAATATTCCATTATGTACATGGACCACTTCTTCTTTATCCATTCATCCATTGATGGACATTTTGGTTGCTTCCGTGTCTTGGCTATTGTGAAAAATCCTGCAGTGAAGCTGTTGCAGCCTGTGCCTTCTCGACTCTGGTATTTTCAGGTGAGAGGCTCAACGGTGGGCCTGCTGAATGGAATGCTGGCTCAATTTTTACTTTTAAACACAGCTCCTTTCTGTTCTCACTATTGGCTCTTATCACTTTACATCTCACCAGCAGCTAGAGGGTACACAGTTCTCTAAAACCCCTTCCGCATTTATTGTTTGTAGACTTTTGGCTGATGGTAGTTGACGTGTGTGAGTTGAAATCTTTTTGTAGGCTAGATTTGCATGAGTTTAAAAATTTATGTTGTTGAGCTTTTATCCATTTTCCTTGTTTTTAGAAAAATAATGAGTAAAATTTACCTCTTCATACTAGCTCCTTGAAAATTTTGCCAGTTGTGAATTTTTGAGGGCAGTTGTCCTTTACTGTCCTGAGTCCTTGTGAATGTTAAGTGACCGTTAGCTGTGGTTTTAAAGCCGCTCTTGTGGGAAACGGCCACAAGGCGGCAGCATTTCTACATTTCCAACTCTGGGTTTTTGGGCAACAGAGGGTTCCTGGAAATCGTGTTTGTAAGCTGCAAATTAGAGCAGAATGTGCCACGGCAAACTCCCAAGAGCTTATATCTCCTTACTTCTTGTTTGTTTTTTACATTTAGTTTTTATTTATTATCACAGCAAATTGGATAAAAATACTGTGTTTTTTCTAGGTGTACGGAATCTGGTTCATTATATCAATGTATTGATCTATTCATCTTTGGATCCTTTCCCGTGTAGGTTATTACAGAGTGTTGAGTACACCTCTTTGAGCATTCCATAGGTATTTTGTGATTATATATTTCATATGTATTACTACATGTCTGTTAACCCCCATATCCTAATTCATACATTCCTTACACCTTTCCAATTGGTTTTCTGAATCTATGAGTGTCCTTCTCTTGGAAATTATTTCATGGGTATCAATTTTTAGGTAACACCTATAAGTGATGTAATAGGATATCTGTCTTTCGTTTTCTTTCTTACTTCAGGTAGGGTGATTATCTCTAGATCCTTCTATGCTGGTGCCAACAGCATTGTTCCATGCTTTTCCATGGCTAATATTCCATTGTGTTCATGGACCACTTCTTCTTGGTGCATTTTTCTGTTGATGGACATTTTGGTTTCTTCCAGCTCTTGGCTATGGTACATGTTGCTGCAGTGAAGGATTGCCAGCCTGTGTCTTTTCGATTCAGGTCTACTCAGCGGATAGGCCCATCAGTGGGCCTACCAGATCACATAGTAGCTCAAGTTTTACCTTTAAACACACCTCCATTTTGTTCTCTGTACTGGCTGTTACCAGGTTACATCCCATCAGCAGCTAGAGGGTACACAGTTCTCTAAAAGCCCTTCAGCATTTATACTATGTAGACTTTTTTGCTGATGATCCTTCTGACGGCTGTGAGGTGAATGTGTTTCTAGACTGGATTTGCATGGCTTTATTAATTCCTGACGTTGAGCGTTTTTCCATGCCTTTTTCTATAACAAACAAAAGAGACAGAATATAAAATGTGCATAAAATATGCCTCTTGAAATTGTCGTTTTGAAATATGGATGTCTTTTGAGATTTTTGCTCGATTTACGACCGAAGGATTGTTTTGAGGACAGGTGTCATTTACAGGCCTGCAATTATTTTGACTATCAAGTAACCATTACAGCTGCAGTTAGAGCTGCTGTTGTGTGAAACGGCCACAAGGCGGCAGCAGTTCTCATTAACCAAATCTGGTTACTAGGGAAACAGAGCCTCAATGGAAGTCCTGTTCTAGGTTGCAAATTAGAATGGAATGGGCCAGGAAAAAGCCCCTTAAGTTTATATCTCACTAAATATTGTTCTTTATTTAAATTTAATTTTCATTGTTTATCACAGCAAGTGTGATTACAATGTTTTGCTTGTTTTAGGTGTGCAAGATGTGGTTGTTTTCCACATATACCTATCTCTTTTCTTCTTTGGATCCTTTTCCCATTTTAGGTTATGACACAATGTTGAGTAGTCTTCTCTTGGTATTCCGTAGGTCTTTGGTGATTATATACTTCACCTGTGTTTGTATATCTCTGTTAACTCTGACATCCTAATGTATCCAATCCTCACACCTTTCCATTGGTGAACCATAAGTTTGTTTAATGAATCTGTGATTGCCTTTCTCTGTGGAAATATCCTCACTGGTATCAATTTTTAGGTAACACCTATAAGTGATATCACAGGATACGTGTCTTTCGCTTTCTGACTTACTACAAGTTGCGTGATTACTTCTAGACTCATCTACGGTGATGCAAATGGCATTGTGTCATTGTTTTCCTTGGCTAATATTCCATCTGTACGTGGACCAGTTTTTCTTTGTCCACTCACCTGTTGATGGACTTTTGGGTTGCTTCCATGTCTTGGTTATTGTAACACTGCTGAAATGCACATTTGCCTGCCTGTGTCTTTCAACTATGTCTTCTTCGGTTATAGGCCCAGGAGAGGGCCTGTTGGATCATATGGTAGCAAAATGTTTACCTTGTAAAGGCGTCTCCATTCTGTTCTCATTAGTGGCTCTTACCAGGTTATGTTCCACTTAAATTTGAGGGTATGGCCTTGTCCACAACCCTTTCAGCATTTATTGTTTGTAGTTTTTCTGCTGATGTTTATTCTGACAGGTGTGAGCTGACACCTCTTTGAGGTTGGATTTGCATGCATCGCATAATCCCTTGAAATTGAACTTTCAGGCATGTCCTCTTTTTTTTCAAGCTGTGAGTAGCGCTTACCTCTTCAAATGGTTTTCTTGAAGTATGTGTCACATTTTGAAATATTTTGGCCATTACCTCCCTGAAGACATTTTGAGGGCAGGTTTCATTTACAGCCCTCCAGTACTTGTGCATATGAAGTGACCATGAGCACAGGTTTTAAAGCTGCTGCTGCAGGTATCGGCCATTGGGCGGCAGCATTTCTCCTTTCCCCATTCTGGGAATTACGGAAGGAGTCCTTCCTGCCAGTGGTGTTCCTCCGTTATATATTAGAGAGGAATGTGCCCGGACAAACCCCCAAAAGCTGATGTCTCCTTACTTACGTTTGGTTTCTAAATTGAAAGTATATATATTTTTTTATTGGATAATATTCCATTGTGTACATGGACCACTTCTTCTTTGTGCCTTCCTCTGTTGACAGACATTTTTGTTGCTTCCAAGTGTTGGCTGTGGTAAATATTGCTGGAGTGCAGGATGGCCACCCTGTGTCTTTTGGATTCTCATCCTCTCAGGTGATAGGCCCAGCAGTGGGTATGCTTGATTGAATGGTAGCTCAATATTTACCTTATCAAGGCACCTCCTTTGTGTTTTCATTACTGGTTCTTACCATGTCCCACTTAGAAACGAGGGTGCGCATTTCTCCACAACCCCTTCAGCATTTATTGTTTGCAGAATTTTTGCTGATGGCCATTATGACTGGTGTGAGCTGATAGGTTTTTGTAATTAGGATTTGCATGTCTTTAATAATTCCTAATGTTCAGCATTTTTCCATGCTTTGTTTTCTTTCTGTTACACAAAAACAGAAAAAAACTGTGAGTACAATAAACCACTTGAAGTGGTCTTCTGGGAAGGCTGCCCTGTTTTGAATTTTTCGTCGATTTTTGACCCCAGGATTTTTTTGACAACAGGTGACATTTACAGGCTTGTAATGAGTGTGAATATTTAGTGACCACTACTACTGGCTTTAAAGGTGCTGTTGGGGGAAACGGCCACAAGGCGGCAGCATTTCTCCGTTCCCAAGACTGGTTTCTAGGGCAGCACAACATTTCTGGAAGTTGTGTTCCCAGGTTGTAAATTAGAATGGAATGTGCTAGGAAAAAAACCCATAAGTTAATATTCCATTATTTCTTTTTCGATTTTTTAGTCTTTTTAAATCGAGGTAATGTTTAGAATATTGTTTGTCCTACGTGTATACAATCTGGTTCATTTGTACATTACACACACACATACACACACACACACACACACACACACACACATACGTAATATATTCATGTGCAGGTACTCTTCCCATGTAAATTATTGCAGAGTGCTCCATTGACCTCCCTTGCTATATGGTCGGTCTGTTTGATAAATGTATTTAGTAGGTATTTGTACACATATGGTAACCCTAATCTTAATTTTCCATACCACCCACCTTTCCATTTACATAAGAATAGTTTGTTCTCTAAGTCTGTGAGTTTCTTTCTCTGTGAAAATGCTATCATATTTGTCAGTTGTTAGATAACACCTATAAGTGATATCATACTATATGTCTTTTTCTTTCTGACTTACGTCATGTTCTGAGATTATATCTAGGCTCATAAATGGTGCCTCAACGAGCAGTGTTTCACTGTTTTGCATGGCTAATATTCCATTATGTACATGGACCACTTCTTCTTTATCCATTCATCCATTGATGGACATTTTGGTTGCTTCCGTGTCTTGGCTATTGTGAAAAATCCTGCAGTGAAGCTGTTGCAGCCTGTGCCTTCTCGACTCTGGTATTTTCAGGTGAGAGGCTCAGCGGTGGGCCTGCTGAATGGAATGCTGGCTCAATTTTTACTTTTAAACACAGCTCCTTTCTGTTCTCACTATTGGCTCTTATCACTTTACATCTCACCAGCAGCTAGAGGGTACACAGTTCTCTAAAACCCCTTCCGCATTTATTGTTTGTAGACTTTTGGCTGATGGTAGTTGACGTGTGTGAGTTGAAATCTTTTTGTAGGCTAGATTTGCATGAGTTTAAAAATTTATGTTGTTGAGCTTTTATCCATTTTCCTTGTTTTTAGAAAAATAATGAGTAAAATTTACCTCTTCATACTAGCTCCTTGAAAATTTTGCCAGTTGTGAATTTTTGAGGGCAGTTGTCCTTTACTGTCCTGAGTCCTTGTGAATGTTAAGTGACCGTTAGCTGTGGTTTTAAAGCCGCTCTTGTGGGAAACGGCCACAAGGCGGCAGCATTTCTACATTTCCAACTCTGGGTTTTTGGGCAACAGAGGGTTCCTGGAAATCGTGTTTGTAAGCTGCAAATTAGAGCAGAATGTGCCACGGCAAACTCCCAAGAGCTTATATCTCCTTACTTCTTGTTTGTTTTTTACATTTAGTTTTTATTTATTATCACAGCAAATTGGATAAAAATACTGTGTTTTTTCTAGGTGTACGGAATCTGGTTCATTATATCAATGTATTGATCTATTCATCTTTGGATCCTTTCCCGTGTAGGTTATTACAGAGTGTTGAGTACACCTCTTTGAGCATTCCATAGGTATTTTGTGATTATATATTTCATATGTATTACTACATGTCTGTTAACCCCCATATCCTAATTCATACATTCCTTACACCTTTCCAATTGGTTTTCTGAATCTATGAGTGTCCTTCTCTTGGAAATTATTTCATGGGTATCAATTTTTAGGTAACACCTATAAGTGATGTAATAGGATATCTGTCTTTCGTTTTCTTTCTTACTTCAGGTAGGGTGATTATCTCTAGATCCTTCTATGCTGGTGCCAACAGCATTGTTCCATGCTTTTCCATGGCTAATATTCCATTGTGTTCATGGACCACTTCTTCTTGGTGCATTTTTCTGTTGATGGACATTTTGGTTTCTTCCAGCTCTTGGCTATGGTACATGTTGCTGCAGTGAAGGATTGCCAGCCTGTGTCTTTTCGATTCAGGTCTACTCAGCGGATAGGCCCATCAGTGGGCCTACCAGATCACATAGTAGCTCAAGTTTTACCTTTAAACACACCTCCATTTTGTTCTCTGTACTGGCTGTTACCAGGTTACATCCCATCAGCAGCTAGAGGGTACACAGTTCTCTAAAAGCCCTTCAGCATTTATACTATGTAGACTTTTTTGCTGATGATCCTTCTGACGGCTGTGAGGTGAATGTGTTTCTAGACTGGATTTGCATGGCTTTATTAATTCCTGACGTTGAGCGTTTTTCCATGCCTTTTTCTATAACAAACAAAAGAGACAGAATATAAAATGTGCATAAAATATGCCTCTTGAAATTGTCGTTTTGAAATATGGATGTCTTTTGAGATTTTTGCTCGATTTACGACCGAAGGATTGTTTTGAGGACAGGTGTCATTTACAGGCCTGCAATTATTTTGACTATCAAGTAACCATTACAGCTGCAGTTAGAGCTGCTGTTGTGTGAAACGGCCACAAGGCGGCAGCAGTTCTCATTAACCAAATCTGGTTACTAGGGAAACAGAGCCTCAATGGAAGTCCTGTTCTAGGTTGCAAATTAGAATGGAATGGGCCAGGAAAAAGCCCCTTAAGTTTATATCTCACTAAATATTGTTCTTTATTTAAATTTAATTTTCATTGTTTATCACAGCAAGTGTGATTACAATGTTTTGCTTGTTTTAGGTGTGCAAGATGTGGTTGTTTTCCACATATACCTATCTCTTTTCTTCTTTGGATCCTTTTCCCATTTTAGGTTATGACACAATGTTGAGTAGTCTTCTCTTGGTATTCCGTAGGTCTTTGGTGATTATATACTTCACCTGTGTTTGTATATCTCTGTTAACTCTGACATCCTAATGTATCCAATCCTCACACCTTTCCATTGGTGAACCATAAGTTTGTTTAATGAATCTGTGATTGCCTTTCTCTGTGGAAATATCCTCACTGGTATCAATTTTTAGGTAACACCTATAAGTGATATCACAGGATACGTGTCTTTCGCTTTCTGACTTACTACAAGTTGCGTGATTACTTCTAGACTCATCTACGGTGATGCAAATGGCATTGTGTCATTGTTTTCCTTGGCTAATATTCCATCTGTACGTGGACCAGTTTTTCTTTGTCCACTCACCTGTTGATGGACTTTTGGGTTGCTTCCATGTCTTGGTTATTGTAACACTGCTGAAATGCACATTTGCCTGCCTGTGTCTTTCAACTATGTCTTCTTCGGTTATAGGCCCAGGAGAGGGCCTGTTGGATCATATGGTAGCAAAATGTTTACCTTGTAAAGGCGTCTCCATTCTGTTCTCATTAGTGGCTCTTACCAGGTTATGTTCCACTTAAATTTGAGGGTATGGCCTTGTCCACAACCCTTTCAGCATTTATTGTTTGTAGTTTTTCTGCTGATGTTTATTCTGACAGGTGTGAGCTGACACCTCTTTGAGGTTGGATTTGCATGCATCGCATAATCCCTTGAAATTGAACTTTCAGGCATGTCCTCTTTTTTTTCAAGCTGTGAGTAGCGCTTACCTCTTCAAATGGTTTTCTTGAAGTATGTGTCACATTTTGAAATATTTTGGCCATTACCTCCCTGAAGACATTTTGAGGGCAGGTTTCATTTACAGCCCTCCAGTACTTGTGCATATGAAGTGACCATGAGCACAGGTTTTAAAGCTGCTGCTGCAGGTATCGGCCATTGGGCGGCAGCATTTCTCCTTTCCCCATTCTGGGAATTACGGAAGGAGTCCTTCCTGCCAGTGGTGTTCCTCCGTTATATATTAGAGAGGAATGTGCCCGGACAAACCCCCAAAAGCTGATGTCTCCTTACTTACGTTTGGTTTCTAAATTGAAAGTATATATATTTTTTTATTGGATAATATTCCATTGTGTACATGGACCACTTCTTCTTTGTGCCTTCCTCTGTTGACAGACATTTTTGTTGCTTCCAAGTGTTGGCTGTGGTAAATATTGCTGGAGTGCAGGATGGCCACCCTGTGTCTTTTGGATTCTCATCCTCTCAGGTGATAGGCCCAGCAGTGGGTATGCTTGATTGAATGGTAGCTCAATATTTACCTTATCAAGGCACCTCCTTTGTGTTTTCATTACTGGTTCTTACCATGTCCCACTTAGAAACGAGGGTGCGCATTTCTCCACAACCCCTTCAGCATTTATTGTTTGCAGAATTTTTGCTGATGGCCATTATGACTGGTGTGAGCTGATAGGTTTTTGTAATTTGGATTTGCATGTCTTTAATAATTCCTAATGTTCAGCATTTTTCCATGCTTTGTTTTCTTTCTGTTACACAAAAACAGAAAAAAACTGTGAGTACAATAAACCACTTGAAGTGGTCTTCTGGGAAGGCTGCCCTGTTTTGAATTTTTCGTCGATTTTTGACCCCAGGATTTTTTTGACAACAGGTGACATTTACAGGCTTGTAATGAGTGTGAATATTTAGTGACCACTACTACTGGCTTTAAAGGTGCTGTTGGGGGAAACGGCCACAAGGCGGCAGCATTTCTCCGTTCCCAAGACTGGTTTCTAGGGCAGCACAACATTTCTGGAAGTTGTGTTCCCAGGTTGTAAATTAGAATGGAATGTGCTAGGAAAAAAACCCATAAGTTAATATTCCATTATTTCTTTTTCGATTTTTTAGTCTTTTTAAATCGAGGTAATGTTTAGAATATTGTTTGTCCTACGTGTATACAATCTGGTTCATTTGTACATTACACACACACATACACACACACACACACACACACACACACACACACACACATACGTAATATATTCATGTGCAGGTACTCTTCCCATGTAAATTATTGCAGAGTGCTCCATTGACCTCCCTTGCTATATGGTCGGTCTGTTTGATAAATGTATTTAGTAGGTATTTGTACACATATGGTAACCCTAATCTTAATTTTCCATACCACCCACCTTTCCATTTACATAAGAATAGTTTGTTCTCTAAGTCTGTGAGTTTCTTTCTCTGTGAAAATGCTATCATATTTGTCAGTTGTTAGATAACACCTATAAGTGATATCATACTATATGTCTTTTTCTTTCTGACTTACGTCATGTTCTGAGATTATATCTAGGCTCATAAATGGTGCCTCAACGAGCAGTGTTTCACTGTTTTGCATGGCTAATATTCCATTATGTACATGGACCACTTCTTCTTTATCCATTCATCCATTGATGGACATTTTGGTTGCTTCCGTGTCTTGGCTATTGTGAAAAATCCTGCAGTGAAGCTGTTGCAGCCTGTGCCTTCTCGACTCTGGTATTTTCAGGTGAGAGGCTCAGCGGTGGGCCTGCTGAATGGAATGCTGGCTCAATTTTTACTTTTAAACACAGCTCCTTTCTGTTCTCACTATTGGCTCTTATCACTTTACATCTCACCAGCAGCTAGAGGGTACACAGTTCTCTAAAACCCCTTCCGCATTTATTGTTTGTAGACTTTTGGCTGATGGTAGTTGACGTGTGTGAGTTGAAATCTTTTTGTAGGCTAGATTTGCATGAGTTTAAAAATTTATGTTGTTGAGCTTTTATCCATTTTCCTTGTTTTTAGAAAAATAATGAGTAAAATTTACCTCTTCATACTAGCTCCTTGAAAATTTTGCCAGTTGTGAATTTTTGAGGGCAGTTGTCCTTTACTGTCCTGAGTCCTTGTGAATGTTAAGTGACCGTTAGCTGTGGTTTTAAAGCCGCTCTTGTGGGAAACGGCCACAAGGCGGCAGCATTTCTACATTTCCAACTCTGGGTTTTTGGGCAACAGAGGGTTCCTGGAAATCGTGTTTGTAAGCTGCAAATTAGAGCAGAATGTGCCACGGCAAACTCCCAAGAGCTTATATCTCCTTACTTCTTGTTTGTTTTTTACATTTAGTTTTTATTTATTATCACAGCAAATTGGATAAAAATACTGTGTTTTTTCTAGGTGTACGGAATCTGGTTCATTATATCAATGTATTGATCTATTCATCTTTGGATCCTTTCCCGTGTAGGTTATTACAGAGTGTTGAGTACACCTCTTTGAGCATTCCATAGGTATTTTGTGATTATATATTTCATATGTATTACTACATGTCTGTTAACCCCCATATCCTAATTCATACATTCCTTACACCTTTCCAATTGGTTTTCTGAATCTATGAGTGTCCTTCTCTTGGAAATTATTTCATGGGTATCAATTTTTAGGTAACACCTATAAGTGATGTAATAGGATATCTGTCTTTCGTTTTCTTTCTTACTTCAGGTAGGGTGATTATCTCTAGATCCTTCTATGCTGGTGCCAACAGCATTGTTCCATGCTTTTCCATGGCTAATATTCCATTGTGTTCATGGACCACTTCTTCTTGGTGCATTTTTCTGTTGATGGACATTTTGGTTTCTTCCAGCTCTTGGCTATGGTACATGTTGCTGCAGTGAAGGATTGCCAGCCTGTGTCTTTTCGATTCAGGTCTACTCAGCGGATAGGCCCATCAGTGGGCCTACCAGATCACATAGTAGCTCAAGTTTTACCTTTAAACACACCTCCATTTTGTTCTCTGTACTGGCTGTTACCAGGTTACATCCCATCAGCAGCTAGAGGGTACACAGTTCTCTAAAAGCCCTTCAGCATTTATACTATGTAGACTTTTTTGCTGATGATCCTTCTGACGGCTGTGAGGTGAATGTGTTTCTAGACTGGATTTGCATGGCTTTATTAATTCCTGACGTTGAGCGTTTTTCCATGCCTTTTTCTATAACAAACAAAAGAGACAGAATATAAAATGTGCATAAAATATGCCTCTTGAAATTGTCGTTTTGAAATATGGATGTCTTTTGAGATTTTTGCTCGATTTACGACCGAAGGATTGTTTTGAGGACAGGTGTCATTTACAGGCCTGCAATTATTTTGACTATCAAGTAACCATTACAGCTGCAGTTAGAGCTGCTGTTGTGTGAAACGGCCACAAGGCGGCAGCAGTTCTCATTAACCAAATCTGGTTACTAGGGAAACAGAGCCTCAATGGAAGTCCTGTTCTAGGTTGCAAATTAGAATGGAATGGGCCAGGAAAAAGCCCCTTAAGTTTATATCTCACTAAATATTGTTCTTTATTTAAATTTAATTTTCATTGTTTATCACAGCAAGTGTGATTACAATGTTTTGCTTGTTTTAGGTGTGCAAGATGTGGTTGTTTTCCACATATACCTATCTCTTTTCTTCTTTGGATCCTTTTCCCATTTTAGGTTATGACACAATGTTGAGTAGTCTTCTCTTGGTATTCCGTAGGTCTTTGGTGATTATATACTTCACCTGTGTTTGTATATCTCTGTTAACTCTGACATCCTAATGTATCCAATCCTCACACCTTTCCATTGGTGAACCATAAGTTTGTTTAATGAATCTGTGATTGCCTTTCTCTGTGGAAATATCCTCACTGGTATCAATTTTTAGGTAACACCTATAAGTGATATCACAGGATACGTGTCTTTCGCTTTCTGACTTACTACAAGTTGCGTGATTACTTCTAGACTCATCTACGGTGATGCAAATGGCATTGTGTCATTGTTTTCCTTGGCTAATATTCCATCTGTACGTGGACCAGTTTTTCTTTGTCCACTCACCTGTTGATGGACTTTTGGGTTGCTTCCATGTCTTGGTTATTGTAACACTGCTGAAATGCACATTTGCCTGCCTGTGTCTTTCAACTATGTCTTCTTCGGTTATAGGCCCAGGAGAGGGCCTGTTGGATCATATGGTAGCAAAATGTTTACCTTGTAAAGGCGTCTCCATTCTGTTCTCATTAGTGGCTCTTACCAGGTTATGTTCCACTTAAATTTGAGGGTATGCCCTTGTCCACAACCCTTTCAGCATTTATTGTTTGTAGTTTTTCTGCTGATGTTTATTCTGACAGGTGTGAGCTGACACCTCTTTGAGGTTGGATTTGCATGCATCTCATAATCCCTTGAAATTGAACTTTCAGGCATGTCCTCTTTTTTTTCAAGCTGTGAGTAACGCTTACCTCTTCAAATGGTTTTCTTGAAGTATGTGTCACATTTTGAAATATTTTGGCCATTACCTCCCTGAAGACATTTTGAGGGCAGGTTTCATTTACAGCCCTCCAGTACTTGTGCATATGAAGTGACCATGAGCACAGGTTTTAAAGCTGCTGCTGCAGGTATCGGCCATTGGGCGGCAGTATTTCTCCTTTCCCCATTCTGGGAATTACGGAAGGAGTCCTTCCTGCCAGTGGTGTTCCTCCGTTATATATTAGAGAGGAATGTGCCCGGACAAACCCCCAAAAGCTGATGTCTCCTTACTTACGTTTGGTTTCTAAATTGAAAGTATATATATTTTTTTATTGGATAATATTCCATTGTGTACATGGACCACTTCTTCTTTGTGCCTTCCTCTGTTGACAGACATTTTTGTTGCTTCCAAGTGTTGGCTGTGGTAAATATTGCTGGAGTGCAGGATGGCCACCCTGTGTCTTTTGGATTCTCATCCTCTCAGGTGATAGGCCCAGCAGTGGGTATGCTTGATTGAATGGTAGCTCAATATTTACCTTATCAAGGCACCTCCTTTGTGTTTTCATTACTGGTTCTTACCATGTCCCACTTAGAAACGAGGGTGTGCATTTCTCCACAACCCCTTCAGCATTTATTGTTTGCAGAATTTTTGCTGATGGCCATTATGACTGGTGTGAGCTGATAGGTTTTTGTAATTTGGATTTGCATGTCTTTAATAATTCCTAATGTTCAGCATTTTTCCATGCTTTGTTTTCTTTCTGTTACACAAAAACAGAAAAATACTGTGAGTACAATAAACCACTTGAAGTGGTCTTCTGGGAAGGCTGCCCTGTTTTGAATTTTTCGTCGATTTTTGACCCCAGGATTTTTTTGACAACAGGTGACATTTACAGGCTTGTAATGAGTGTGAATATTTAGTGACCACTACTACTGGCTTTAAAGGTGCTGTTGGGGGAAACGGCCACAAGGCGGCAGCATTTCTCCGTTCCCAAGACTGGTTTCTAGGGCAGCACAACATTTCTGGAAGTTGTGTTCCCAGGTTGTAAATTAGAATGGAATGTGCTAGGAAAAAAACCCATAAGTTAATATTCCATTATTTCTTTTTCGATTTTTTAGTCTTTTTAAATCGAGGTAATGTTTAGAATATTGTTTGTCCTACGTGTATACAATCTGGTTCATTTGTACATTACACACACACATACACACACACACACACACACACACACATACGTAATATATTCATGTGCAGGTACTCTTCCCATGTAAATTATTGCAGAGTGCTCCATTGACCTCCCTTGCTATATGGTCGGTCTGTTTGATAAATGTATTTAGTAGGTATTTGTACACATATGGTAACCCTAATCTTAATTTTCCATACCACCCACCTTTCCATTTACATAAGAATAGTTTGTTCTCTAAGTCTGTGAGTTTCTTTCTCTGTGAAAATGCTATCATATTTGTCAGTTGTTAGATAACACCTATAAGTGATATCATACTATATGTCTTTTTCTTTCTGACTTATGTCATGTTCTGAGATTATATCTAGGCTCATAAATGGTGCCTCAACGAGCAGTGTTTCACTGTTTTGCATGGCTAATATTCCATTATGTACATGGACCACTTCTTCTTTATCCATTCATCCATTGATGGACATTTTGGTTGCTTCCGTGTCTTGGCTATTGTGAAAAATCCTGCAGTGAAGCTGTTGCAGCCTGTGCCTTCTCGACTCTGGTATTTTCAGGTGAGAGGCTCAGCGGTGGGCCTGCTGAATGGAATGCTGGCTCAATTTTTACTTTTAAACACAGCTCCTTTCTGTTCTCACTATTGGCTCTTATCACTTTACATCTCACCAGCAGCTAGAGGGTACACAGTTCTCTAAAACCCCTTCCGCATTTATTGTTTGTAGACTTTTGGCTGATGGTAGTTGACGTGTGTGAGTTGAAATCTTTTTGTAGGCTAGATTTGCATGAGTTTAAAAATTTATGTTGTTGAGCTTTTATCCATTTTCCTTGTTTTTAGAAAAATAATGAGTAAAATTTACCTCTTCATACTAGCTCCTTGAAAATTTTGCCAGTTGTGAATTTTTGAGGGCAGTTGTCCTTTACTGTCCTGAGTCCTTGTGAATGTTAAGTGACCGTTAGCTGTGGTTTTAAAGCCGCTCTTGTGGGAAACGGCCACAAGGCGGCAGCATTTCTACATTTCCAACTCTGGGTTTTTGGGCAACAGAGGGTTCCTGGAAATTGTGTTTGTAAGCTGCAAATTAGAGCAGAATGTGCCACGGCAAACTCCCAAGAGCTTATATCTCCTTACTTCTTGTTTGTTTTTTACATTTAGTTTTTATTTATTATCACAGCAAATTGGATAAAAATACTGTGTTTTTTCTAGGTGTACGGAATCTGGTTCATTATATCAATGTATTGATCTATTCATCTTTGGATCCTTTCCCGTGTAGGTTATTACAGAGTGTTGAGTACACCTCTTTTAGCATTCCATAGGTATTTTGTGATTATATATTTCATATGTATTACTACATGTCTGTTAACCCCCATATCCTAATTCATACATTCCTTACACCTTTCCAATTGGTTTTCTGAATCTATGAGTGTCCTTCTCTTGGAAATTATTTCATGGGTATCAATTTTTAGGTAACACCTATAAGTGATGTAATAGGATATCTGTCTTTCGTTTTCTTTCTTACTTCAGGTAGGGTGATTATCTCTAGATCCTTCTATGCTGGTGCCAACAGCATTGTTCCATGCTTTTCCATGGCTAATATTCCATTGTGTTCATGGACCACTTCTTCTTGGTGCATTTTTCTGTTGATGGACATTTTGGTTTCTTCCAGCTCTTGGCTATGGTACATGTTGCTGCAGTGAAGGATTGCCAGCCTGTGTCTTTTCGATTCAGGTCTACTCAGCGGATAGGCCCATCAGTGGGCCTACCAGATCACATAGTAGCTCAAGTTTTACCTTTAAACACACCTCCATTTTGTTCTCTGTACTGGCTGTTACCAGGTTACATCCCATCAGCAGCTAGAGGGTACACAGTTCTCTAAAAGCCCTTCAGCATTTATACTATGTAGACTTTTTTGCTGATGATCCTTCTGACGGCTGTGAGGTGAATGTGTTTCTAGACTGGATTTGCATGGCTTTATTAATTCCTGACGTTGAGCGTTTTTCCATGCCTTTTTCTATAACAAACAAAAGAGACAGAATATAAAATGTGCATAAAATATGCCTCTTGAAATTGTCGTTTTGAAATATGGATGTCTTTTGAGATTTTTGCTCGATTTACGACCGAAGGATTGTTTTGAGGACAGGTGTCATTTACAGGCCTGCAATTATTTTGACTCTCAAGTAACCATTACAGCTGCAGTTAGAGCTGCTGTTGTGTGAAACGGCCACAAGGCGGCAGCAGTTCCCATTAACCAAATCTGGTTACTAGGGAAACAGAGCCTCAATGGAAGTCCTGTTCTAGGTTGCAAATTAGAATGGAATGGGCCAGGAAAAAGCCCCTTAAGTTTATATCTCACTAAATATTGTTCTTTATTTAAATTTAATTTTCATTGTTTATCACAGCAAGTGTGATTACAATGTTTTGCTTGTTTTAGGTGTGCAAGATGTGGTTGTTTTCCACATATACCTATCTCTTTTCTTCTTTGGATCCTTTTCCTATTTTAGGTTATGACACAATGTTGAGTAGTCTTCTCTTGGTATTCCGTAGGTCTTTGGTGATTATATACTTCACCTGTGTTTGTATATCTCTGTTAACTCTGACATCCTAATGTATCCAATCCTCACACCTTTCCATTGGTGAACCATAAGTTTGTTTAATGAATCTGTGATTGCCTTTCTCTGTGGAAATATCCTCACTGGTATCAATTTTTAGGTAACACCTATAAGTGATATCACAGGATACGTGTCTTTCGCTTTCTGACTTACTACAAGTTGCGTGATTACTTCTAGACTCATCTACAGTGATGCAAATGGCATTGTGTCATTGTTTTCCTTGGCTAATATTCCATCTGTACGTGGACCAGTTTTTCTTTGTCCACTCACCTGTTGATGGACTTTTGGGTTGCTTCCATGTCTTGGTTATTGTAACACTGCTGAAATGCACATTTGCCTGCCTGTGTCTTTCAACTATGTCTTCTTCGGTTATAGGCCCAGGAGAGGGCCTGTTGGATCATATGGTAGCAAAATGTTTACCTTGTAAAGGCGTCTCCATTCTGTTCTCATTAGTGGCTCTTACCAGGTTATGTTCCACTTAAATTTGAGGGTATGGCCTTGTCCACAACCCTTTCAGCATTTATTGTTTGTAGTTTTTCTGCTGATGTTTATTCTGACAGGTGTGAGCTGACACCTCTTTGAGGTTGGATTTGCATGCATCGCATAATCCCTTGAAATTGAACTTTCAGGCATGTCCTCTTTTTTTTCAAGCTGTGAGTAGCGCTTACCTCTTCAAATGGTTTTCTTGAAGTATGTGTCACATTTTGAAATATTTTGGCCATTACCTCCCTGAAGACATTTTGAGGGCAGGTTTCATTTACAGCCCTCCAGTACTTGTGCATATGAAGTGACCATGAGCACAGGTTTTAAAGCTGCTGCTGCAGGTATCGGCCATTGGGCGGCAGCATTTCTCCTTTCCCCATTCTGGGAATTACGGAAGGAGTCCTTCCTGCCAGTGGTGTTCCTCCGTTATATATTAGAGAGGAATGTGCCCGGACAAACCCCCAAAAGCTGATGTCTCCTTACTTACGTTTGGTTTCTAAATTGAAAGTATATATATTTTTTTATTGGATAATATTCCATTGTGTACATGGACCACTTCTTCTTTGTGCCTTCCTCTGTTGACAGACATTTTTGTTGCTTCCAAGTGTTGGCTGTGGTAAATATTGCTGGAGTGCAGGATGGCCACCCTGTGTCTTTTGGATTCTCATCCTCTCAGGTGATAGGCCCAGCAGTGGGTATGCTTGATTGAATGGTAGCTCAATATTTACCTTATCAAGGCACCTCCTTTGTGTTTTCATTACTGGTTCTTACCATGTCCCACTTAGAAACGAGGGTGCGCATTTCTCCACAACCCCTTCAGCATTTATTGTTTGCAGAATTTTTGCTGATGGCCATTATGACTGGTGTGAGCTGATAGGTTTTTGTAATTAGGATTTGCATGTCTTTAATAATTCCTAATGTTCAGCATTTTTCCATGCTTTGTTTTCTTTCTGTTACACAAAAACAGAAAAAAACTGTGAGTACAATAAACCACTTGAAGTGGTCTTCTGGGAAGGCTGCCCTGTTTTGAATTTTTCGTCGATTTTTGACCCCAGGATTTTTTTGACAACAGGTGACATTTACAGGCTTGTAATGAGTGTGAATATTTAGTGACCACTACTACTGGCTTTAAAGGTGCTGTTGGGGGAAACGGCCACAAGGCGGCAGCATTTCTCCGTTCCCAAGACTGGTTTCTAGGGCAGCACAACATTTCTGGAAGTTGTGTTCCCAGGTTGTAAATTAGAATGGAATGTGCTAGGAAAAAAACCCATAAGTTAATATTCCATTATTTCTTTTTCGATTTTTTAGTCTTTTTAAATCGAGGTAATGTTTAGAATATTGTTTGTCCTACGTGTATACAATCTGGTTCATTTGTACATTACACACACACATACACACACACACACACACACACACACACACACATACGTAATATATTCATGTGCAGGTACTCTTCCCATGTAAATTATTGCAGAGTGCTCCATTGACCTCCCTTGCTATATGGTCGGTCTGTTTGATAAATGTATTTAGTAGGTATTTGTACACATATGGTAACCCTAATCTTAATTTTCCATACCACCCACCTTTCCATTTACATAAGAATAGTTTGTTCTCTAAGTCTGTGAGTTTCTTTCTCTGTGAAAATGCTATCATATTTGTCAGTTGTTAGATAACACCTATAAGTGATATCATACTATATGTCTTTTTCTTTCTGACTTACGTCATGTTCTGAGATTATATCTAGGCTCATAAATGGTGCCTCAACGAGCAGTGTTTCACTGTTTTGCATGGCTAATATTCCATTATGTACATGGACCACTTCTTCTTTATCCATTCATCCATTGATGGACATTTTGGTTGCTTCCGTGTCTTGGCTATTGTGAAAAATCCTGCAGTGAAGCTGTTGCAGCCTGTGCCTTCTCGACTCTGGTATTTTCAGGTGAGAGGCTCAGCGGTGGGCCTGCTGAATGGAATGCTGGCTCAATTTTTACTTTTAAACACAGCTCCTTTCTGTTCTCACTATTGGCTCTTATCACTTTACATCTCACCAGCAGCTAGAGGGTACACAGTTCTCTAAAACCCCTTCCGCATTTATTGTTTGTAGACTTTTGGCTGATGGTAGTTGACGTGTGTGAGTTGAAATCTTTTTGTAGGCTAGATTTGCATGAGTTTAAAAATTTATGTTGTTGAGCTTTTATCCATTTTCCTTGTTTTTAGAAAAATAATGAGTAAAATTTACCTCTTCATACTAGCTCCTTGAAAATTTTGCCAGTTGTGAATTTTTGAGGGCAGTTGTCCTTTACTGTCCTGAGTCCTTGTGAATGTTAAGTGACCGTTAGCTGTGGTTTTAAAGCCGCTCTTGTGGGAAACGGCCACAAGGCGGCAGCATTTCTACATTTCCAACTCTGGGTTTTTGGGCAACAGAGGGTTCCTGGAAATCGTGTTTGTAAGCTGCAAATTAGAGCAGAATGTGCCACGGCAAACTCCCAAGAGCTTATATCTCCTTACTTCTTGTTTGTTTTTTACATTTAGTTTTTATTTATTATCACAGCAAATTGGATAAAAATACTGTGTTTTTTCTAGGTGTACGGAATCTGGTTCATTATATCAATGTATTGATCTATTCATCTTTGGATCCTTTCCCGTGTAGGTTATTACAGAGTGTTGAGTACACCTCTTTGAGCATTCCATAGGTATTTTGTGATTATATATTTCATATGTATTACTACATGTCTGTTAACCCCCATATCCTAATTCATACATTCCTTACACCTTTCCAATTGGTTTTCTGAATCTATGAGTGTCCTTCTCTTGGAAATTATTTCATGGGTATCAATTTTTAGGTAACACCTATAAGTGATGTAATAGGATATCTGTCTTTCGTTTTCTTTCTTACTTCAGGTAGGGTGATTATCTCTAGATCCTTCTATGCTGGTGCCAACAGCATTGTTCCATGCTTTTCCATGGCTAATATTCCATTGTGTTCATGGACCACTTCTTCTTGGTGCATTTTTCTGTTGATGGACATTTTGGTTTCTTCCAGCTCTTGGCTATGGTACATGTTGCTGCAGTGAAGGATTGCCAGCCTGTGTCTTTTCGATTCAGGTCTACTCAGCGGATAGGCCCATCAGTGGGCCTACCAGATCACATAGTAGCTCAAGTTTTACCTTTAAACACACCTCCATTTTGTTCTCTGTACTGGCTGTTACCAGGTTACATCCCATCAGCAGCTAGAGGGTACACAGTTCTCTAAAAGCCCTTCAGCATTTATACTATGTAGACTTTTTTGCTGATGATCCTTCTGACGGCTGTGAGGTGAATGTGTTTCTAGACTGGATTTGCATGGCTTTATTAATTCCTGACGTTGAGCGTTTTTCCATGCCTTTTTCTATAACAAACAAAAGAGACAGAATATAAAATGTGCATAAAATATGCCTCTTGAAATTGTCGTTTTGAAATATGGATGTCTTTTGAGATTTTTGCTCGATTTACGACCGAAGGATTGTTTTGAGGACAGGTGTCATTTACAGGCCTGCAATTATTTTGACTATCAAGTAACCATTACAGCTGCAGTTAGAGCTGCTGTTGTGTGAAACGGCCACAAGGCGGCAGCAGTTCTCATTAACCAAATCTGGTTACTAGGGAAACAGAGCCTCAATGGAAGTCCTGTTCTAGGTTGCAAATTAGAATGGAATGGGCCAGGAAAAAGCCCCTTAAGTTTATATCTCACTAAATATTGTTCTTTATTTAAATTTAATTTTCATTGTTTATCACAGCAAGTGTGATTACAATGTTTTGCTTGTTTTAGGTGTGCAAGATGTGGTTGTTTTCCACATATACCTATCTCTTTTCTTCTTTGGATCCTTTTCCCATTTTAGGTTATGACACAATGTTGAGTAGTCTTCTCTTGGTATTCCGTAGGTCTTTGGTGATTATATACTTCACCTGTGTTTGTATATCTCTGTTAACTCTGACATCCTAATGTATCCAATCCTCACACCTTTCCATTGGTGAACCATAAGTTTGTTTAATGAATCTGTGATTGCCTTTCTCTGTGGAAATATCCTCACTGGTATCAATTTTTAGGTAACACCTATAAGTGATATCACAGGATACGTGTCTTTCGCTTTCTGACTTACTACAAGTTGCGTGATTACTTCTAGACTCATCTACGGTGATGCAAATGGCATTGTGTCATTGTTTTCCTTGGCTAATATTCCATCTGTACGTGGACCAGTTTTTCTTTGTCCACTCACCTGTTGATGGACTTTTGGGTTGCTTCCATGTCTTGGTTATTGTAACACTGCTGAAATGCACATTTGCCTGCCTGTGTCTTTCAACTATGTCTTCTTCGGTTATAGGCCCAGGAGAGGGCCTGTTGGATCATATGGTAGCAAAATGTTTACCTTGTAAAGGCGTCTCCATTCTGTTCTCATTAGTGGCTCTTACCAGGTTATGTTCCACTTAAATTTGAGGGTATGCCCTTGTCCACAACCCTTTCAGCATTTATTGTTTGTAGTTTTTCTGCTGATGTTTATTCTGACAGGTGTGAGCTGACACCTCTTTGAGGTTGGATTTGCATGCATCGCATAATCCCTTGAAATTGAACTTTCAGGCATGTCCTCTTTTTTTTCAAGCTGTGAGTAGCGCTTACCTCTTCAAATGGTTTTCTTGAAGTATGTGTCACATTTTGAAATATTTTGGCCATTACCTCCCTGAAGACATTTTGAGGGCAGGTTTCATTTACAGCCCTCCAGTACTTGTGCATATGAAGTGACCATGAGCACAGGTTTTAAAGCTGCTGCTGCAGGTATCGGCCATTGGGCGGCAGCATTTCTCCTTTCCCCATTCTGGGAATTACGGAAGGAGTCCTTCCTGCCAGTGGTGTTCCTCCGTTATATATTAGAGAGGAATGTGCCCGGACAAACCCCCAAAAGCTGATGTCTCCTTACTTACGTTTGGTTTCTAAATTGAAAGTATATATATTTTTTTATTGGATAATATTCCATTGTGTACATGGACCACTTCTTCTTTGTGCCTTCCTCTGTTGACAGACATTTTTGTTGCTTCCAAGTGTTGGCTGTGGTAAATATTGCTGGAGTGCAGGATGGCCACCCTGTGTCTTTTGGATTCTCATCCTCTCAGGTGATAGGCCCAGCAGTGGGTATGCTTGATTGAATGGTAGCTCAATATTTACCTTATCAAGGCACCTCCTTTGTGTTTTCATTACTGGTTCTTACCATGTCCCACTTAGAAACGAGGGTGCGCATTTCTCCACAACCCCTTCAGCATTTATTGTTTGCAGAATTTTTGCTGATGGCCATTATGACTGGTGTGAGCTGATAGGTTTTTGTAATTTGGATTTGCATGTCTTTAATAATTCCTAATGTTCAGCATTTTTCCATGCTTTGTTTTCTTTCTGTTACACAAAAACAGAAAAAAACTGTGAGTACAATAAACCACTTGAAGTGGTCTTCTGGGAAGGCTGCCCTGTTTTGAATTTTTCGTCGATTTTTGACCCCAGGATTTTTTTGACAACAGGTGACATTTACAGGCTTGTAATGAGTGTGAATATTTAGTGACCACTACTACTGGCTTTAAAGGTGCTGTTGGGGGAAACGGCCACAAGGCGGCAGCATTTCTCCGTTCCCAAGACTGGTTTCTAGGGCAGCACAACATTTCTGGAAGTTGTGTTCCCAGGTTGTAAATTAGAATGGAATGTGCTAGGAAAAAAACCCATAAGTTAATATTCCATTATTTCTTTTTCGATTTTTTAGTCTTTTTAAATCGAGGTAATGTTTAGAATATTGTTTGTCCTACGTGTATACAATCTGGTTCATTTGTACATTACACACACACATACACACACACACACACACACACACACACACACACACACATACGTAATATATTCATGTGCAGGTACTCTTCCCATGTAAATTATTGCAGAGTGCTCCATTGACCTCCCTTGCTATATGGTCGGTCTGTTTGATAAATGTATTTAGTAGGTATTTGTACACATATGGTAACCCTAATCTTAATTTTCCATACCACCCACCTTTCCATTTACATAAGAATAGTTTGTTCTCTAAGTCTGTGAGTTTCTTTCTCTGTGAAAATGCTATCATATTTGTCAGTTGTTAGATAACACCTATAAGTGATATCATACTATATGTCTTTTTCTTTCTGACTTACGTCATGTTCTGAGATTATATCTAGGCTCATAAATGGTGCCTCAACGAGCAGTGTTTCACTGTTTTGCATGGCTAATATTCCATTATGTACATGGACCACTTCTTCTTTATCCATTCATCCATTGATGGACATTTTGGTTGCTTCCGTGTCTTGGCTATTGTGAAAAATCCTGCAGTGAAGCTGTTGCAGCCTGTGCCTTCTCGACTCTGGTATTTTCAGGTGAGAGGCTCAGCGGTGGGCCTGCTGAATGGAATGCTGGCTCAATTTTTACTTTTAAACACAGCTCCTTTCTGTTCTCACTATTGGCTCTTATCACTTTACATCTCACCAGCAGCTAGAGGGTACACAGTTCTCTAAAACCCCTTCCGCATTTATTGTTTGTAGACTTTTGGCTGATGGTAGTTGACGTGTGTGAGTTGAAATCTTTTTGTAGGCTAGATTTGCATGAGTTTAAAAATTTATGTTGTTGAGCTTTTATCCATTTTCCTTGTTTTTAGAAAAATAATGAGTAAAATTTACCTCTTCATACTAGCTCCTTGAAAATTTTGCCAGTTGTGAATTTTTGAGGGCAGTTGTCCTTTACTGTCCTGAGTCCTTGTGAATGTTAAGTGACCGTTAGCTGTGGTTTTAAAGCCGCTCTTGTGGGAAACGGCCACAAGGCGGCAGCATTTCTACATTTCCAACTCTGGGTTTTTGGGCAACAGAGGGTTCCTGGAAATCGTGTTTGTAAGCTGCAAATTAGAGCAGAATGTGCCACGGCAAACTCCCAAGAGCTTATATCTCCTTACTTCTTGTTTGTTTTTTACATTTAGTTTTTATTTATTATCACAGCAAATTGGATAAAAATACTGTGTTTTTTCTAGGTGTACGGAATCTGGTTCATTATATCAATGTATTGATCTATTCATCTTTGGATCCTTTCCCGTGTAGGTTATTACAGAGTGTTGAGTACACCTCTTTTAGCATTCCATAGGTATTTTGTGATTATATATTTCATATGTATTACTACATGTCTGTTAACCCCCATATCCTAATTCATACATTCCTTACACCTTTCCAATTGGTTTTCTGAATCTATGAGTGTCCTTCTCTTGGAAATTATTTCATGGGTATCAATTTTTAGGTAACACCTATAAGTGATGTAATAGGATATCTGTCTTTCGTTTTCTTTCTTACTTCAGGTAGGGTGATTATCTCTAGATCCTTCTATGCTGGTGCCAACAGCATTGTTCCATGCTTTTCCATGGCTAATATTCCATTGTGTTCATGGACCACTTCTTCTTGGTGCATTTTTCTGTTGATGGACATTTTGGTTTCTTCCAGCTCTTGGCTATGGTACATGTTGCTGCAGTGAAGGATTGCCAGCCTGTGTCTTTTCGATTCAGGTCTACTCAGCGGATAGGCCCATCAGTGGGCCTACCAGATCACATAGTAGCTCAAGTTTTACCTTTAAACACACCTCCATTTTGTTCTCTGTACTGGCTGTTACCAGGTTACATCCCATCAGCAGCTAGAGGGTACACAGTTCTCTAAAAGCCCTTCAGCATTTATACTATGTAGACTTTTTTGCTGATGATCCTTCTGACGGCTGTGAGGTGAATGTGTTTCTAGACTGGATTTGCATGGCTTTATTAATTCCTGACGTTGAGCGTTTTTCCATGCCTTTTTCTATAACAAACAAAAGAGACAGAATATAAAATGTGCATAAAATATGCCTCTTGAAATTGTCGTTTTGAAATATGGATGTCTTTTGAGATTTTTGCTCGATTTACGACCGAAGGATTGTTTTGAGGACAGGTGTCATTTACAGGCCTGCAATTATTTTGACTATCAAGTAACCATTACAGCTGCAGTTAGAGCTGCTGTTGTGTGAAACGGCCACAAGGCGGCAGCAGTTCTCATTAACCAAATCTGGTTACTAGGGAAACAGAGCCTCAATGGAAGTCCTGTTCTAGGTTGCAAATTAGAATGGAATGGGCCAGGAAAAAGCCCCTTAAGTTTATATCTCACTAAATATTGTTCTTTATTTAAATTTAATTTTCATTGTTTATCACAGCAAGTGTGATTACAATGTTTTGCTTGTTTTAGGTGTGCAAGATGTGGTTGTTTTCCACATATACCTATCTCTTTTCTTCTTTGGATCCTTTTCCCATTTTAGGTTATGACACAATGTTGAGTAGTCTTCTCTTGGTATTCCGTAGGTCTTTGGTGATTATATACTTCACCTGTGTTTGTATATCTCTGTTAACTCTGACATCCTAATGTATCCAATCCTCACACCTTTCCATTGGTGAACCATAAGTTTGTTTAATGAATCTGTGATTGCCTTTCTCTGTGGAAATATCCTCACTGGTATCAATTTTTAGGTAACACCTATAAGTGATATCACAGGATACGTGTCTTTCGCTTTCTGACTTACTACAAGTTGCGTGATTACTTCTAGACTTATCTACGGTGATGCAAATGGCATTGTGTCATTGTTTTCCTTGGCTAATATTCCATCTGTACGTGGACCAGTTTTTCTTTGTCCACTCACCTGTTGATGGACTTTTGGGTTGCTTCCATGTCTTGGTTATTGTAACACTGCTGAAATGCACATTTGCCTGCCTGTGTCTTTCAACTATGTCTTCTTCGGTTATAGGCCCAGGAGAGGGCCTGTTGGATCATATGGTAGCAAAATGTTTACCTTGTAAAGGCGTCTCCATTCTGTTCTCATTAGTGGCTCTTACCAGGTTATGTTCCACTTAAATTTGAGGGTATGCCCTTGTCCACAACCCTTTCAGCATTTATTGTTTGTAGTTTTTCTGCTGATGTTTATTCTGACAGGTGTGAGCTGACACCTCTTTGAGGTTGGATTTGCATGCATCTCATAATCCCTTGAAATTGAACTTTCAGGCATGTCCTCTTTTTTTTCAAGCTGTGAGTAACGCTTACCTCTTCAAATGGTTTTCTTGAAGTATGTGTCACATTTTGAAATATTTTGGCCATTACCTCCCTGAAGACATTTTGAGGGCAGGTTTCATTTACAGCCCTCCAGTACTTGTGCATATGAAGTGACCATGAGCACAGGTTTTAAAGCTGCTGCTGCAGGTATCGGCCATTGGGCGGCAGTATTTCTCCTTTCCCCATTCTGGGAATTACGGAAGGAGTCCTTCCTGCCAGTGGTGTTCCTCCGTTATATATTAGAGAGGAATGTGCCCGGACAAACCCCCAAAAGCTGATGTCTCCTTACTTACGTTTGGTTTCTAAATTGAAAGTATATATATTTTTTTATTGGATAATATTCCATTGTGTACATGGACCACTTCTTCTTTGTGCCTTCCTCTGTTGACAGACATTTTTGTTGCTTCCAAGTGTTGGCTGTGGTAAATATTGCTGGAGTGCAGGATGGCCACCCTGTGTCTTTTGGATTCTCATCCTCTCAGGTGATAGGCCCAGCAGTGGGTATGCTTGATTGAATGGTAGCTCAATATTTACCTTATCAAGGCACCTCCTTTGTGTTTTCATTACTGGTTCTTACCATGTCCCACTTAGAAACGAGGGTGTGCATTTCTCCACAACCCCTTCAGCATTTATTGTTTGCAGAATTTTTGCTGATGGCCATTATGACTGGTGTGAGCTGATAGGTTTTTGTAATTTGGATTTGCATGTCTTTAATAATTCCTAATGTTCAGCATTTTTCCATGCTTTGTTTTCTTTCTGTTACACAAAAACAGAAAAATACTGTGAGTACAATAAACCACTTGAAGTGGTCTTCTGGGAAGGCTGCCCTGTTTTGAATTTTTCGTCGATTTTTGACCCCAGGATTTTTTTGACAACAGGTGACATTTACAGGCTTGTAATGAGTGTGAATATTTAGTGACCACTACTACTGGCTTTAAAGGTGCTGTTGGGGGAAACGGCCACAAGGCGGCAGCATTTCTCCGTTCCCAAGACTGGTTTCTAGGGCAGCACAACATTTCTGGAAGTTGTGTTCCCAGGTTGTAAATTAGAATGGAATGTGCTAGGAAAAAAACCCATAAGTTAATATTCCATTATTTCTTTTTCGATTTTTTAGTCTTTTTAAATCGAGGTAATGTTTAGAATATTGTTTGTCCTACGTGTATACAATCTGGTTCATTTGTACATTACACACACACATACACACACACACACACACACACACACATACGTAATATATTCATGTGCAGGTACTCTTCCCATGTAAATTATTGCAGAGTGCTCCATTGACCTCCCTTGCTATATGGTCGGTCTGTTTGATAAATGTATTTAGTAGGTATTTGTACACATATGGTAACCCTAATCTTAATTTTCCATACCACCCACCTTTCCATTTACATAAGAATAGTTTGTTCTCTAAGTCTGTGAGTTTCTTTCTCTGTGAAAATGCTATCATATTTGTCAGTTGTTAGATAACACCTGTAAGTGATATCATACTATATGTCTTTTTCTTTCTGACTTATGTCATGTTCTGAGATTATATCTAGGCTCATAAATGGTGCCTCAACGAGCAGTGTTTCACTGTTTTGCATGGCTAATATTCCATTATGTACATGGACCACTTCTTCTTTATCCATTCATCCATTGATGGACATTTTGGTTGCTTCCGTGTCTTGGCTATTGTGAAAAATCCTGCAGTGAAGCTGTTGCAGCCTGTGCCTTCTCGACTCTGGTATTTTCAGGTGAGAGGCTCAGCGGTGGGCCTGCTGAATGGAATGCTGGCTCAATTTTTACTTTTAAACACAGCTCCTTTCTGTTCTCACTATTGGCTCTTATCACTTTACATCTCACCAGCAGCTAGAGGGTACACAGTTCTCTAAAACCCCTTCCGCATTTATTGTTTGTAGACTTTTGGCTGATGGTAGTTGACGTGTGTGAGTTGAAATCTTTTTGTAGGCTAGATTTGCATGAGTTTAAAAATTTATGTTGTTGAGCTTTTATCCATTTTCCTTGTTTTTAGAAAAATAATGAGTAAAATTTACCTCTTCATACTAGCTCCTTGAAAATTTTGCCAGTTGTGAATTTTTGAGGGCAGTTGTCCTTTACTGTCCTGAGTCCTTGTGAATGTTAAGTGACCGTTAGCTGTGGTTTTAAAGCCGCTCTTGTGGGAAACGGCCACAAGGCGGCAGCATTTCTACATTTCCAACTCTGGGTTTTTGGGCAACAGAGGGTTCCTGGAAATTGTGTTTGTAAGCTGCAAATTAGAGCAGAATGTGCCACGGCAAACTCCCAAGAGCTTATATCTCCTTACTTCTTGTTTGTTTTTTACATTTAGTTTTTATTTATTATCACAGCAAATTGGATAAAAATACTGTGTTTTTTCTAGGTGTACGGAATCTGGTTCATTATATCAATGTATTGATCTATTCATCTTTGGATCCTTTCCCGTGTAGGTTATTACAGAGTGTTGAGTACACCTCTTTTAGCATTCCATAGGTATTTTGTGATTATATATTTCATATGTATTACTACATGTCTGTTAACCCCCATATCCTAATTCATACATTCCTTACACCTTTCCAATTGGTTTTCTGAATCTATGAGTGTCCTTCTCTTGGAAATTATTTCATGGGTATCAATTTTTAGGTAACACCTATAAGTGATGTAATAGGATATCTGTCTTTCGTTTTCTTTCTTACTTCAGGTAGGGTGATTATCTCTAGATCCTTCTATGCTGGTGCCAACAGCATTGTTCCATGCTTTTCCATGGCTAATATTCCATTGTGTTCATGGACCACTTCTTCTTGGTGCATTTTTCTGTTGATGGACATTTTGGTTTCTTCCAGCTCTTGGCTATGGTACATGTTGCTGCAGTGAAGGATTGCCAGCCTGTGTCTTTTCGATTCAGGTCTACTCAGCGGATAGGCCCATCAGTGGGCCTACCAGATCACATAGTAGCTCAAGTTTTACCTTTAAACACACCTCCATTTTGTTCTCTGTACTGGCTGTTACCAGGTTACATCCCATCAGCAGCTAGAGGGTACACAGTTCTCTAAAAGCCCTTCAGCATTTATACTATGTAGACTTTTTTGCTGATGATCCTTCTGACGGCTGTGAGGTGAATGTGTTTCTAGACTGGATTTGCATGGCTTTATTAATTCCTGACGTTGAGCGTTTTTCCATGCCTTTTTCTATAACAAACAAAAGAGACAGAATATAAAATGTGCATAAAATATGCCTCTTGAAATTGTCGTTTTGAAATATGGATGTCTTTTGAGATTTTTGCTCGATTTACGACCGAAGGATTGTTTTGAGGACAGGTGTCATTTACAGGCCTGCAATTATTTTGACTCTCAAGTAACCATTACAGCTGCAGTTAGAGCTGCTGTTGTGTGAAACGGCCACAAGGCGGCAGCAGTTCCCATTAACCAAATCTGGTTACTAGGGAAACAGAGCCTCAATGGAAGTCCTGTTCTAGGTTGCAAATTAGAATGGAATGGGCCAGGAAAAAGCCCCTTAAGTTTATATCTCACTAAATATTGTTCTTTATTTAAATTTAATTTTCATTGTTTATCACAGCAAGTGTGATTACAATGTTTTGCTTGTTTTAGGTGTGCAAGATGTGGTTGTTTTCCACATATACCTATCTCTTTTCTTCTTTGGATCCTTTTCCTATTTTAGGTTATGACACAATGTTGAGTAGTCTTCTCTTGGTATTCCGTAGGTCTTTGGTGATTATATACTTCACCTGTGTTTGTATATCTCTGTTAACTCTGACATCCTAATGTATCCAATCCTCACACCTTTCCATTGGTGAACCATAAGTTTGTTTAATGAATCTGTGATTGCCTTTCTCTGTGGAAATATCCTCACTGGTATCAATTTTTAGGTAACACCTATAAGTGATATCACAGGATACGTGTCTTTCGCTTTCTGACTTACTACAAGTTGCGTGATTACTTCTAGACTCATCTACGGTGATGCAAATGGCATTGTGTCATTGTTTTCCTTGGCTAATATTCCATCTGTACGTGGACCAGTTTTTCTTTGTCCACTCACCTGTTGATGGACTTTTGGGTTGCTTCCATGTCTTGGTTATTGTAACACTGCTGAAATGCACATTTGCCTGCCTGTGTCTTTCAACTATGTCTTCTTCGGTTATAGGCCCAGGAGAGGGCCTGTTGGATCATATGGTAGCAAAATGTTTACCTTGTAAAGGCGTCTCCATTCTGTTCTCATTAGTGGCTCTTACCAGGTTATGTTCCACTTAAATTTGAGGGTATGCCCTTGTCCACAACCCTTTCAGCATTTATTGTTTGTAGTTTTTCTGCTGATGTTTATTCTGACAGGTGTGAGCTGACACCTCTTTGAGGTTGGATTTGCATGCATCGCATAATCCCTTGAAATTGAACTTTCAGGCATGTCCTCTTTTTTTTCAAGCTGTGAGTAGCGCTTACCTCTTCAAATGGTTTTCTTGAAGTATGTGTCACATTTTGAAATATTTTGGCCATTACCTCCCTGAAGACATTTTGAGGGCAGGTTTCATTTACAGCCCTCCAGTACTTGTGCATATGAAGTGACCATGAGCACAGGTTTTAAAGCTGCTGCTGCAGGTATCGGCCATTGGGCGGCAGCATTTCTCCTTTCCCCATTCTGGGAATTATGGAAGGAGTCCTTCCTGCCAGTGGTGTTCCTCCGTTATATATTAGAGAGGAATGTGCCCGGACAAACCCCCAAAAGCTGATGTCTCCTTACTTACGTTTGGTTTCTAAATTGAAAGTATATATATTTTTTTATTGGGTAATATTCCATTGTGTACATGGACCACTTCTTCTTTGTGCCTTCCTCTGTTGACAGACATTTTTGTTGCTTCCAAGTGTTGGCTGTGGTAAATATTGCTGGAGTGCAGGATGGCCACCCTGTGTCTTTTGGATTCTCATCCTCTCAGGTGATAGGCCCAGCAGTGGGTATGCTTGATTGAATGGTAGCTCAATATTTACCTTATCAAGGCACCTCCTTTGTGTTTTCATTACTGGTTCTTACCATGTCCCACTTAGAAACGAGGGTGCGCATTTCTCCACAACCCCTTCAGCATTTATTGTTTGCAGAATTTTTGCTGATGGCCATTATGACTGGTGTGAGCTGATAGGTTTTTGTAATTTGGATTTGCATGTCTTTAATAATTCCTAATGTTCAGCATTTTTCCATGCTTTGTTTTCTTTCTGTTACACAAAAACAGAAAAAAACTGTGAGTACAATAAACCACTTGAAGTGGTCTTCTGGGAAGGCTGCCCTGTTTTGAATTTTTCGTCGATTTTTGACCCCAGGATTTTTTTGACAACAGGTGACATTTACAGGCTTGTAATGAGTGTGAATATTTAGTGACCACTACTACTGGCTTTAAAGGTGCTGTTGGGGGAAACGGCCACAAGGCGGCAGCATTTCTCCGTTCCCAAGACTGGTTTCTAGGGCAGCACAACATTTCTGGAAGTTGTGTTCCCAGGTTGTAAATTAGAATGGAATGTGCTAGGAAAAAAACCCATAAGTTAATATTCCATTATTTCTTTTTCGATTTTTTAGTCTTTTTAAATCGAGGTAATGTTTAGAATATTGTTTGTCCTACGTGTATACAATCTGGTTCATTTGTACATTACACACACACATACACACACACACACACACACACACACACATACGTAATATATTCATGTGCAGGTACTCTTCCCATGTAAATTATTGCAGAGTGCTCCATTGACCTCCCTTGCTATATGGTCGGTCTGTTTGATAAATGTATTTAGTAGGTATTTGTACACATATGGTAACCCTAATCTTAATTTTCCATACCACCCACCTTTCCATTTACATAAGAATAGTTTGTTCTCTAAGTCTGTGAGTTTCTTTCTCTGTGAAAATGCTATCATATTTGTCAGTTGTTAGATAACACCTATAAGTGATATCATACTATATGTCTTTTTCTTTCTGACTTATGTCATGTTCTGAGATTATATCTAGGCTCATAAATGGTGCCTCAACGAGCAGTGTTTCACTGTTTTGCATGGCTAATATTCCATTATGTACATGGACCACTTCTTCTTTATCCATTCATCCATTGATGGACATTTTGGTTGCTTCCGTGTCTTGGCTATTGTGAAAAATCCTGCAGTGAAGCTGTTGCAGCCTGTGCCTTCTCGACTCTGGTATTTTCAGGTGAGAGGCTCAGCGGTGGGCCTGCTGAATGGAATGCTGGCTCAATTTTTACTTTTAAACACAGCTCCTTTCTGTTCTCACTATTGGCTCTTATCACTTTACATCTCACCAGCAGCTAGAGGGTACACAGTTCTCTAAAACCCCTTCCGCATTTATTGTTTGTAGACTTTTGGCTGATGGTAGTTGACGTGTGTGAGTTGAAATCTTTTTGTAGGCTAGATTTGCATGAGTTTAAAAATTTATGTTGTTGAGCTTTTATCCATTTTCCTTGTTTTTAGAAAAATAATGAGTAAAATTTACCTCTTCATACTAGCTCCTTGAAAATTTTGCCAGTTGTGAATTTTTGAGGGCAGTTGTCCTTTACTGTCCTGAGTCCTTGTGAATGTTAAGTGACCGTTAGCTGTGGTTTTAAAGCCGCTCTTGTGGGAAACGGCCACAAGGCGGCAGCATTTCTACATTTCCAACTCTGGGTTTTTGGGCAACAGAGGGTTCCTGGAAATTGTGTTTGTAAGCTGCAAATTAGAGCAGAATGTGCCACGGCAAACTCCCAAGAGCTTATATCTCCTTACTTCTTGTTTGTTTTTTACATTTAGTTTTTATTTATTATCACAGCAAATTGGATAAAAATACTGTGTTTTTTCTAGGTGTACGGAATCTGGTTCATTATATCAATGTATTGATCTATTCATCTTTGGATCCTTTCCCGTGTAGGTTATTACAGAGTGTTGAGTACACCTCTTTTAGCATTCCATAGGTATTTTGTGATTATATATTTCATATGTATTACTACATGTCTGTTAACCCCCATATCCTAATTCATACATTCCTTACACCTTTCCAATTGGTTTTCTGAATCTATGAGTGTCCTTCTCTTGGAAATTATTTCATGGGTATCAATTTTTAGGTAACACCTATAAGTGATGTAATAGGATATCTGTCTTTCGTTTTCTTTCTTACTTCAGGTAGGGTGATTATCTCTAGATCCTTCTATGCTGGTGCCAACAGCATTGTTCCATGCTTTTCCATGGCTAATATTCCATTGTGTTCATGGACCACTTCTTCTTGGTGCATTTTTCTGTTGATGGACATTTTGGTTTCTTCCAGCTCTTGGCTATGGTACATGTTGCTGCAGTGAAGGATTACCAGCCTGTGTCTTTTCGATTCAGGTCTACTCAGCGGATAGGCCCATCAGTGGGCCTACCAGATCACATAGTAGCTCAAGTTTTACCTTTAAACACACCTCCATTTTGTTCTCTGTACTGGCTGTTACCAGGTTACATCCCATCAGCAGCTAGAGGGTACACAGTTCTCTAAAAGCCCTTCAGCATTTATACTATGTAGACTTTTTTGCTGATGATCCTTCTGACGGCTGTGAGGTGAATGTGTTTCTAGACTGGATTTGCATGGCTTTATTAATTCCTGACGTTGAGCGTTTTTCCATGCCTTTTTCTATAACAAACAAAAGAGACAGAATATAAAATGTGCATAAAATATGCCTCTTGAAATTGTCGTTTTGAAATATGGATGTCTTTTGAGATTTTTGCTCGATTTACGACCGAAGGATTGTTTTGAGGACAGGTGTCATTTACAGGCCTGCAATTATTTTGACTATCAAGTAACCATTACAGCTGCAGTTAGAGCTGCTGTTGTGTGAAACGGCCACAAGGCGGCAGCAGTTCCCATTAACCAAATCTGGTTACTAGGGAAACAGAGCCTCAATGGAAGTCCTGTTCTAGGTTGCAAATTAGAATGGAATGGGCCAGGAAAAAGCCCCTTAAGTTTATATCTCACTAAATATTGTTCTTTATTTAAATTTAATTTTCATTGTTTATCACAGCAAGTGTGATTACAATGTTTTGCTTGTTTTAGGTGTGCAAGATGTGGTTGTTTTCCACATATACCTATCTCTTTTCTTCTTTGGATCCTTTTCCCATTTTAGGTTATGACACAATGTTGAGTAGTCTTCTCTTGGTATTCCGTAGGTCTTTGGTGATTATATACTTCACCTGTGTTTGTATATCTCTGTTAACTCTGACATCCTAATGTATCCAATCCTCACACCTTTCCATTGGTGAACCATAAGTTTGTTTAATGAATCTGTGATTGCCTTTCTCTGTGGAAATATCCTCACTGGTATCAATTTTTAGGTAACACCTATAAGTGATATCACAGGATACGTGTCTTTCGCTTTCTGACTTACTACAAGTTGCGTGATTACTTCTAGACTCATCTACGGTGATGCAAATGGCATTGTGTCATTGTTTTCCTTGGCTAATATTCCATCTGTACGTGGACCAGTTTTTCTTTGTCCACTCACCTGTTGATGGACTTTTGGGTTGCTTCCATGTCTTGGTTATTGTAACACTGCTGAAATGCACATTTGCCTGCCTGTGTCTTTCAACTATGTCTTCTTCGGTTATAGGCCCAGGAGAGGGCCTGTTGGATCATATGGTAGCAAAATGTTTACCTTGTAAAGGCGTCTCCATTCTGTTCTCATTAGTGGCTCTTACCAGGTTATGTTCCACTTAAATTTGAGGGTATGCCCTTGTCCACAACCCTTTCAGCATTTATTGTTTGTAGTTTTTCTGCTGATGTTTATTCTGACAGGTGTGAGCTGACACCTCTTTGAGGTTGGATTTGCATGCATCGCATAATCCCTTGAAATTGAACTTTCAGGCATGTCCTCTTTTTTTTCAAGCTGTGAGTAGCGCTTACCTCTTCAAATGGTTTTCTTGAAGTATGTGTCACATTTTGAAATATTTTGGCCATTACCTCCCTGAAGACATTTTGAGGGCAGGTTTCATTTACAGCCCTCCAGTACTTGTGCATATGAAGTGACCATGAGCACAGGTTTTAAAGCTGCTGCTGCAGGTATCGGCCATTGGGCGGCAGCATTTCTCCTTTCCCCATTCTGGGAATTATGGAAGGAGTCCTTCCTGCCAGTGGTGTTCCTCCGTTATATATTAGAGAGGAATGTGCCCGGACAAACCCCCAAAAGCTGATGTCTCCTTACTTACGTTTGGTTTCTAAATTGAAAGTATATATATTTTTTTATTGGATAATATTCCATTGTGTACATGGACCACTTCTTCTTTGTGCCTTCCTCTCTTGACAGACATTTTTGTTGCTTCCAAGTGTTGGCTGTGGTAAATATTGCTGGAGTGCAGGATGGCCACCCTGTGTCTTTTGGATTCTCATCCTCTCAGGTGATAGGCCCAGCAGTGGGTATGCTTGATTGAATGGTAGCTCAATATTTACCTTATCAAGGCACCTCCTTTGTGTTTTCATTACTGGTTCTTACCATGTCCCACTTAGAAACGAGGGTGCGCATTTCTCCACAACCCCTTCAGCATTTATTGTTTGCAGAATTTTTGCTGATGGCCATTATGACTGGTGTGAGCTGATAGGTTTTTGTAATTTGGATTTGCATGTCTTTAATAATTCCTAATGTTCAGCATTTTTCCATGCTTTGTTTTCTTTCTGTTACACAAAAACAGAAAAAAACTGTGAGTACAATAAACCACTTGAAGTGGTCTTCTGGGAAGGCTGCCCTGTTTTGAATTTTTCGTCGATTTTTGACCCCAGGATTTTTTTGACAACAGGTGACATTTACAGGCTTGTAATGAGTGTGAATATTTAGTGACCACTACTACTGGCTTTAAAGGTGCTGTTGGGGGAAACGGCCACAAGGCGGCAGCATTTCTCCGTTCCCAAGACTGGTTTCTAGGGCAGCACAACATTTCTGGAAGTTGTGTTCCCAGGTTGTAAATTAGAATGGAATGTGCTAGGAAAAAAACCCATAAGTTAATATTCCATTATTTCTTTTTCGATTTTTTAGTCTTTTTAAATCGAGGTAATGTTTAGAATATTGTTTGTCCTACGTGTATACAATCTGGTTCATTTGTACATTACACACACACATACACACACACACACACACACACACACATACGTAATATATTCATGTGCAGGTACTCTTCCCATGTAAATTATTGCAGAGTGCTCCATTGACCTCCCTTGCTATATGGTCGGTCTGTTTGATAAATGTATTTAGTAGGTATTTGTACACATATGGTAACCCTAATCTTAATTTTCCATACCACCCACCTTTCCATTTACATAAGAATAGTTTGTTCTCTAAGTCTGTGAGTGTCTTTCTCTGTGAAAATGCTATCATATTTGTCAGTTGTTAGATAACACCTATAAGTGATATCATACTATATGTCTTTTTCTTTCTGACTTACGTCATGTTCTGAGATTATATCTAGGCTCATAAATGGTGCCTCAACGAGCAGTGTTTCACTGTTTTGCATGGCTAATATTCCATTATGTACATGGACCACTTCTTCTTTATCCATTCATCCATTGATGGACATTTTGGTTGCTTCCGTGTCTTGGCTATTGTGAAAAATCCTGCAGTGAAGCTGTTGCAGCCTGTGCCTTCTCGACTCTGGTATTTTCAGGTGAGAGGCTCAGCGGTGGGCCTGCTGAATGGAATGCTGGCTCAATTTTTACTTTTAAACACAGCTCCTTTCTGTTCTCACTATTGGCTCTTATCACTTTACATCTCACCAGCAGCTAGAGGGTACACAGTTCTCTAAAACCCCTTCCGCATTTATTGTTTGTAGACTTTTGGCTGATGGTAGTTGACGTGTGTGAGTTGAAATCTTTTTGTAGGCTAGATTTGCATGAGTTTAAAAATTTATGTTGTTGAGCTTTTATCCATTTTCCTTGTTTTTAGAAAAATAATGAGTAAAATTTACCTCTTCATACTAGCTCCTTGAAAATTTTGCCAGTTGTGAATTTTTGAGGGCAGTTGTCCTTTACTGTCCTGAGTCCTTGTGAATGTTAAGTGACCGTTAGCTGTGGTTTTAAAGCCGCTCTTGTGGGAAACGGCCACAAGGCGGCAGCATTTCTACATTTCCAACTCTGGGTTTTTGGGCAACAGAGGGTTCCTGGAAATCGTGTTTGTAAGCTGCAAATTAGAGCAGAATGTGCCACGGCAAACTCCCAAGAGCTTATATCTCCTTACTTCTTGTTTGTTTTTTACATTTAGTTTTTATTTATTATCACAGCAAATTGGATAAAAATACTGTGTTTTTTCTAGGTGTACGGAATCTGGTTCATTATATCAATGTATTGATCTATTCATCTTTGGATCCTTTCCCGTGTAGGTTATTACAGAGTGTTGAGTACACCTCTTTTAGCATTCCATAGGTATTTTGTGATTATATATTTCATATGTATTACTACATGTCTGTTAACCCCCATATCCTAATTCATACATTCCTTACACCTTTCCAATTGGTTTTCTGAATCTATGAGTGTCCTTCTCTTGGAAATTATTTCATGGGTATCAATTTTTAGGTAACACCTATAAGTGATGTAATAGGATATCTGTCTTTCGTTTTCTTTCTTACTTCAGGTAGGGTGATTATCTCTAGATCCTTCTATGCTGGTGCCAACAGCATTGTTCCATGCTTTTCCATGGCTAATATTCCATTGTGTTCATGGACCACTTCTTCTTGGTGCATTTTTCTGTTGATGGACATTTTGGTTTCTTCCAGCTCTTGGCTATGGTACATGTTGCTGCAGTGAAGGATTGCCAGCCTGTGTCTTTTCGATTCAGGTCTACTCAGCGGATAGGCCCATCAGTGGGCCTACCAGATCACATAGTAGCTCAAGTTTTACCTTTAAACACACCTCCATTTTGTTCTCTGTACTGGCTGTTACCAGGTTACATCCCATCAGCAGCTAGAGGGTACACAGTTCTCTAAAAGCCCTTCAGCATTTATACTATGTAGACTTTTTTGCTGATGATCCTTCTGACGGCTGTGAGGTGAATGTGTTTCTAGACTGGATTTGCATGGCTTTATTAATTCCTGACGTTGAGCGTTTTTCCATGCCTTTTTCTATAACAAACAAAAGAGACAGAATATAAAATGTGCATAAAATATGCCTCTTGAAATTGTCGTTTTGAAATATGGATGTCTTTTGAGATTTTTGCTCGATTTACGACCGAAGGATTGTTTTGAGGACAGGTGTCATTTACAGGCCTGCAATTATTTTGACTCTCAAGTAACCATTACAGCTGCAGTTAGAGCTGCTGTTGTGTGAAACGGCCACAAGGCGGCAGCAGTTCCCATTAACCAAATCTGGTTACTAGGGAAACAGAGCCTCAATGGAAGTCCTGTTCTAGGTTGCAAATTAGAATGGAATGGGCCAGGAAAAAGCCCCTTAAGTTTATATCTCACTAAATATTGTTCTTTATTTAAATTTAATTTTCATTGTTTATCACAGCAAGTGTGATTACAATGTTTTGCTTGTTTTAGGTGTGCAAGATGTGGTTGTTTTCCACATATACCTATCTCTTTTCTTCTTTGGATCCTTTTCCCATTTTAGGTTATGACACAATGTTGAGTAGTCTTCTCTTGGTATTCCGTAGGTCTTTGGTGATTATATACTTCACCTGTGTTTGTATATCTCTGTTAACTCTGACATCCTAATGTATCCAATCCTCACACCTTTCCATTGGTGAACCATAAGTTTGTTTAATGAATCTGTGATTGCCTTTCTCTGTGGAAATATCCTCACTGGTATCAATTTTTAGGTAACACCTATAAGTGATATCACAGGATACGTGTCTTTCGCTTTCTGACTTACTACAAGTTGCGTGATTACTTCTAGACTCATCTACGGTGATGCAAATGGCATTGTGTCATTGTTTTCCTTGGCTAATATTCCATCTGTACGTGGACCAGTTTTTCTTTGTCCACTCACCTGTTGATGGACTTTTGGGTTGCTTCCATGTCTTGGTTATTGTAACACTGCTGAAATGCACATTTGCCTGCCTGTGTCTTTCAACTATGTCTTCTTCGGTTATAGGCCCAGGAGAGGGCCTGTTGGATCATATGGTAGCAAAATGTTTACCTTGTAAAGGCGTCTCCATTCTGTTCTCATTAGTGGCTCTTACCAGGTTATGTTCCACTTAAATTTGAGGGTATGCCCTTGTCCACAACCCTTTCAGCATTTATTGTTTGTAGTTTTTCTGCTGATGTTTATTCTGACAGGTGTGAGCTGACACCTCTTTGAGGTTGGATTTGCATGCATCGCATAATCCCTTGAAATTGAACTTTCAGGCATGTCCTCTTTTTTTTCAAGCTGTGAGTAGCGCTTACCTCTTCAAATGGTTTTCTTGAAGTATGTGTCACATTTTGAAATATTTTGGCCATTACCTCCCTGAAGACATTTTGAGGGCAGGTTTCATTTACAGCCCTCCAGTACTTGTGCATATGAAGTGACCATGAGCACAGGTTTTAAAGCTGCTGCTGCAGGTATCGGCCATTGGGCGGCAGCATTTCTCCTTTCCCCATTCTGGGAATTACGGAAGGAGTCCTTCCTGCCAGTGGTGTTCCTCCGTTATATATTAGAGAGGAATGTGCCCGGACAAACCCCCAAAAGCTGATGTCTCCTTACTTACGTTTGGTTTCTAAATTGAAAGTATATATATTTTTTTATTGGGTAATATTCCATTGTGTACATGGACCACTTCTTCTTTGTGCCTTCCTCTGTTGACAGACATTTTTGTTGCTTCCAAGTGTTGGCTGTGGTAAATATTGCTGGAGTGCAGGATGGCCACCCTGTGTCTTTTGGATTCTCATCCTCTCAGGTGATAGGCCCAGCAGTGGGTATGCTTGATTGAATGGTAGCTCAATATTTACCTTATCAAGGCACCTCCTTTGTGTTTTCATTACTGGTTCTTACCATGTCCCACTTAGAAACGAGGGTGCGCATTTCTCCACAACCCCTTCAGCATTTATTGTTTGCAGAATTTTTGCTGATGGCCATTATGACTGGTGTGAGCTGATAGGTTTTTGTAATTTGGATTTGCATGTCTTTAATAATTCCTAATGTTCAGCATTTTTCCATGCTTTGTTTTCTTTCTGTTACACAAAAACAGAAAAAAACTGTGAGTACAATAAACCACTTGAAGTGGTCTTCTGGGAAGGCTGCCCTGTTTTGAATTTTTCGTCGATTTTTGACCCCAGGATTTTTTTGACAACAGGTGACATTTACAGGCTTGTAATGAGTGTGAATATTTAGTGACCACTACTACTGGCTTTAAAGGTGCTGTTGGGGGAAACGGCCACAAGGCGGCAGCATTTCTCCGTTCCCAAGACTGGTTTCTAGGGCAGCACAACATTTCTGGAAGTTGTGTTCCCAGGTTGTAAATTAGAATGGAATGTGCTAGGAAAAAAACCCATAAGTTAATATTCCATTATTTCTTTTTCGATTTTTTAGTCTTTTTAAATCGAGGTAATGTTTAGAATATTGTTTGTCCTACGTGTATACAATCTGGTTCATTTGTACATTACACACACACATACACACACACACACACACACACACACACATACGTAATATATTCATGTGCAGGTACTCTTCCCATGTAAATTATTGCAGAGTGCTCCATTGACCTCCCTTGCTATATGGTCGGTCTGTTTGATAAATGTATTTAGTAGGTATTTGTACACATATGGTAACCCTAATCTTAATTTTCCATACCACCCACCTTTCCATTTACATAAGAATAGTTTGTTCTCTAAGTCTGTGAGTTTCTTTCTCTGTGAAAATGCTATCATATTTGTCAGTTGTTAGATAACACCTATAAGTGATATCATACTATATGTCTTTTTCTTTCTGACTTATGTCATGTTCTGAGATTATATCTAGGCTCATAAATGGTGCCTCAACGAGCAGTGTTTCACTGTTTTGCATGGCTAATATTCCATTATGTACATGGACCACTTCTTCTTTATCCATTCATCCATTGATGGACATTTTGGTTGCTTCCGTGTCTTGGCTATTGTGAAAAATCCTGCAGTGAAGCTGTTGCAGCCTGTGCCTTCTCGACTCTGGTATTTTCAGGTGAGAGGCTCAGCGGTGGGCCTGCTGAATGGAATGCTGGCTCAATTTTTACTTTTAAACACAGCTCCTTTCTGTTCTCACTATTGGCTCTTATCACTTTACATCTCACCAGCAGCTAGAGGGTACACAGTTCTCTAAAACCCCTTCCGCATTTATTGTTTGTAGACTTTTGGCTGATGGTAGTTGACGTGTGTGAGTTGAAATCTTTTTGTAGGCTAGATTTGCATGAGTTTAAAAATTTATGTTGTTGAGCTTTTATCCATTTTCCTTGTTTTTAGAAAAATAATGAGTAAAATTTACCTCTTCATACTAGCTCCTTGAAAATTTTGCCAGTTGTGAATTTTTGAGGGCAGTTGTCCTTTACTGTCCTGAGTCCTTGTGAATGTTAAGTGACCGTTAGCTGTGGTTTTAAAGCCGCTCTTGTGGGAAACGGCCACAAGGCGGCAGCATTTCTACATTTCCAACTCTGGGTTTTTGGGCAACAGAGGGTTCCTGGAAATTGTGTTTGTAAGCTGCAAATTAGAGCAGAATGTGCCACGGCAAACTCCCAAGAGCTTATATCTCCTTACTTCTTGTTTGTTTTTTACATTTAGTTTTTATTTATTATCACAGCAAATTGGATAAAAATACTGTGTTTTTTCTAGGTGTACGGAATCTGGTTCATTATATCAATGTATTGATCTATTCATCTTTGGATCCTTTCCCGTGTAGGTTATTACAGAGTGTTGAGTACACCTCTTTTAGCATTCCATAGGTATTTTGTGATTATATATTTCATATGTATTACTACATGTCTGTTAACCCCCATATCCTAATTCATACATTCCTTACACCTTTCCAATTGGTTTTCTGAATCTATGAGTGTCCTTCTCTTGGAAATTATTTCATGGGTATCAATTTTTAGGTAACACCTATAAGTGATGTAATAGGATATCTGTCTTTCGTTTTCTTTCTTACTTCAGGTAGGGTGATTATCTCTAGATCCTTCTATGCTGGTGCCAACAGCATTGTTCCATGCTTTTCCATGGCTAATATTCCATTGTGTTCATGGACCACTTCTTCTTGGTGCATTTTTCTGTTGATGGACATTTTGGTTTCTTCCAGCTCTTGGCTATGGTACATGTTGCTGCAGTGAAGGATTGCCAGCCTGTGTCTTTTCGATTCAGGTCTACTCAGCGGATAGGCCCATCAGTGGGCCTACCAGATCACATAGTAGCTCAAGTTTTACCTTTAAACACACCTCCATTTTGTTCTCTGTACTGGCTGTTACCAGGTTACATCCCATCAGCAGCTAGAGGGTACACAGTTCTCTAAAAGCCCTTCAGCATTTATACTATGTAGACTTTTTTGCTGATGATCCTTCTGACGGCTGTGAGGTGAATGTGTTTCTAGACTGGATTTGCATGGCTTTATTAATTCCTGACGTTGAGCGTTTTTCCATGCCTTTTTCTATAACAAACAAAAGAGACAGAATATAAAATGTGCATAAAATATGCCTCTTGAAATTGTCGTTTTGAAATATGGATGTCTTTTGAGATTTTTGCTCGATTTACGACCGAAGGATTGTTTTGAGGACAGGTGTCATTTACAGGCCTGCAATTATTTTGACTCTCAAGTAACCATTACAGCTGCAGTTAGAGCTGCTGTTGTGTGAAACGGCCACAAGGCGGCAGCAGTTCCCATTAACCAAATCTGGTTACTAGGGAAACAGAGCCTCAATGGAAGTCCTGTTCTAGGTTGCAAATTAGAATGGAATGGGCCAGGAAAAAGCCCCTTAAGTTTATATCTCACTAAATATTGTTCTTTATTTAAATTTAATTTTCATTGTTTATCACAGCAAGTGTGATTACAATGTTTTGCTTGTTTTAGGTGTGCAAGATGTGGTTGTTTTCCACATATACCTATCTCTTTTCTTCTTTGGATCCTTTTCCCATTTTAGGTTATGACACAATGTTGAGTAGTCTTCTCTTGGTATTCCGTAGGTCTTTGGTGATTATATACTTCACCTGTGTTTGTATATCTCTGTTAACTCTGACATCCTAATGTATCCAATCCTCACACCTTTCCATTGGTGAACCATAAGTTTGTTTAATGAATCTGTGATTGCCTTTCTCTGTGGAAATATCCTCACTGGTATCAATTTTTAGGTAACACCTATAAGTGATATCACAGGATACGTGTCTTTCGCTTTCTGACTTACTACAAGTTGCGTGATTACTTCTAGACTCATCTACGGTGATGCAAATGGCATTGTGTCATTGTTTTCCTTGGCTAATATTCCATCTGTACGTGGACCAGTTTTTCTTTGTCCACTCACCTGTTGATGGACTTTTGGGTTGCTTCCATGTCTTGGTTATTGTAACACTGCTGAAATGCACATTTGCCTGCCTGTGTCTTTCAACTATGTCTTCTTCGGTTATAGGCCCAGGAGAGGGCCTGTTGGATCATATGGTAGCAAAATGTTTACCTTGTAAAGGCGTCTCCATTCTGTTCTCATTAGTGGCTCTTACCAGGTTATGTTCCACTTAAATTTGAGGGTATGCCCTTGTCCACAACCCTTTCAGCATTTATTGTTTGTAGTTTTTCTGCTGATGTTTATTCTGACAGGTGTGAGCTGACACCTCTTTGAGGTTGGATTTGCATGCATCGCATAATCCCTTGAAATTGAACTTTCAGGCATGTCCTCTTTTTTTTCAAGCTGTGAGTAGCGCTTACCTCTTCAAATGGTTTTCTTGAAGTATGTGTCACATTTTGAAATATTTTGGCCATTACCTCCCTGAAGACATTTTGAGGGCAGGTTTCATTTACAGCCCTCCAGTACTTGTGCATATGAAGTGACCATGAGCACAGGTTTTAAAGCTGCTGCTGCAGGTATCGGCCATTGGGCGGCAGCATTTCTCCTTTCCCCATTCTGGGAATTACGGAAGGAGTCCTTCCTGCCAGTGGTGTTCCTCCGTTATATATTAGAGAGGAATGTGCCCGGACAAACCCCCAAAAGCTGATGTCTCCTTACTTACGTTTGGTTTCTAAATTGAAAGTATATATATTTTTTTATTGGATAATATTCCATTGTGTACATGGACCACTTCTTCTTTGTGCCTTCCTCTGTTGACAGACATTTTTGTTGCTTCCAAGTGTTGGCTGTGGTAAATATTGCTGGAGTGCAGGATGGCCACCCTGTGTCTTTTGGATTCTCATCCTCTCAGGTGATAGGCCCAGCAGTGGGTATGCTTGATTGAATGGTAGCTCAATATTTACCTTATCAAGGCACCTCCTTTGTGTTTTCATTACTGGTTCTTACCATGTCCCACTTAGAAACGAGGGTGCGCATTTCTCCACAACCCCTTCAGCATTTATTGTTTGCAGAATTTTTGCTGATGGCCATTATGACTGGTGTGAGCTGATAGGTTTTTGTAATTTGGATTTGCATGTCTTTAATAAATCCTAATGTTCAGCATTTTTCCATGCTTTGTTTTCTTTCTGTTACACAAAAACAGAAAAAAACTGTGAGTACAATAAACCACTTGAAGTGGTCTTCTGGGAAGGCTGCCCTGTTTTGAATTTTTCGTCGATTTTTGACCCCAGGATTTTTTTGACAACAGGTGACATTTACAGGCTTGTAATGAGTGTGAATATTTAGTGACCACTACTACTGGCTTTAAAGGTGCTGTTGGGGGAAACGGCCACAAGGCGGCAGCATTTCTCCGTTCCCAAGACTGGTTTCTAGGGCAGCACAACATTTCTGGAAGTTGTGTTCCCAGGTTGTAAATTAGAATGGAATGTGCTAGGAAAAAAACCCATAAGTTAATATTCCATTATTTCTTTTTCGATTTTTTAGTCTTTTTAAATCGAGGTAATGTTTAGAATATTGTTTGTCCTACGTGTATACAATCTGGTTCATTTGTACATTACACACACACATATATATACACACACACACACACACACACACACACATACGTAATATATTCATGTGCAGGTACTCTTCCCATGTAAATTATTGCAGAGTGCTCCATTGACCTCCCTTGCTATATGGTCGGTCTCTTTGATAAATGTATTTAGTAGGTATTTGTACACATATGGTAACCCTAATCTTAATTTTCCATACCACCCACCTTTCCATTTACATAAGAATAGTTTGTTCTCTAAGTCTGTGAGTTTCTTTCTCTGTGAAAATGCTATCATATTTGTCAGTTGTTAGATAACACCTATAAGTGATATCATACTATATGTCTTTTTCTTTCTGACTTACGTCATGTTCTGAGATTATATCTAGGCTCATAAATGGTGCCTCAACGAGCAGTGTTTCACTGTTTTGCATGGCTAATATTCCATTATGTACATGGACCACTTCTTCTTTATCCATTCATCCATTGATGGACATTTTGGTTGCTTCCGTGTCTTGGCTATTGTGAAAAATCCTGCAGTGAAGCTGTTGCAGCCTGTGCCTTCTCGACTCTGGTATTTTCAGGTGAGAGGCTCAGCGGTGGGCCTGCTGAATGGAATGCTGGCTCAATTTTTACTTTTAAACACAGCTCCTTTCTGTTCTCACTATTGGCTCTTATCACTTTACATCTCACCAGCAGCTAGAGGGTACACAGTTCTCTAAAACCCCTTCCGCATTTATTGTTTGTAGACTTTTGGCTGATGGTAGTTGACGTGTGTGAGTTGAAATCTTTTTGTAGGCTAGATTTGCATGAGTTTAAAAATTTATGTTGTTGAGCTTTTATCCATTTTCCTTGTTTTTAGAAAAATAATGAGTAAAATTTACCTCTTCATACTAGCTCCTTGAAAATTTTGCCAGTTGTGAATTTTTGAGGGCAGTTGTCCTTTACTGTCCTGAGTCCTTGTGAATGTTAAGTGACCGTTAGCTGTGGTTTTAAAGCCGCTCTTGTGGGAAACGGCCACAAGGCGGCAGCATTTCTACATTTCCAACTCTGGGTTTTTGGGCAACAGAGGGTTCCTGGAAATCGTGTTTGTAAGCTGCAAATTAGAGCAGAATGTGCCACGGCAAACTCCCAAGAGCTTATATCTCCTTACTTCTTGTTTGTTTTTTACATTTAGTTTTTATTTATTATCACAGCAAATTGGATAAAAATACTGTGTTTTTTCTAGGTGTACGGAATCTGGTTCATTATATCAATGTATTGATCTATTCATCTTTGGATCCTTTCCTGTGTAGGTTATTACAGAGTGTTGAGTACACCTCTTTTAGCATTCCATAGGTATTTTGTGATTATATATTTCATATGTATTACTACATGTCTGTTAACCCCCATATCCTAATTCATACATTCCTTACACCTTTCCAATTGGTTTTCTGAATCTATGAGTGTCCTTCTCTTGGAAATTATTTCATGGGTATCAATTTTTAGGTAACACCTATAAGTGATGTAATAGGATATCTGTCTTTCGTTTTCTTTCTTACTTCAGGTAGGGTGATTATCTCTAGATCCTTCTATGCTGGTGCCAACAGCATTGTTCCATGCTTTTCCATGGCTAATATTCCATTGTGTTCATGGACCACTTCTTCTTGGTGCATTTTTCTGTTGATGGACATTTTGGTTTCTTCCAGCTCTTGGCTATGGTACATGTTGCTGCAGTGAAGGATTGCCAGCCTGTGTCTTTTCGATTCAGGTCTACTCAGCGGATAGGCCCATCAGTGGGCCTACCAGATCACATAGTAGCTCAAGTTTTACCTTTAAACACACCTCCATTTTGTTCTCTGTACTGGCTGTTACCAGGTTACATCCCATCAGCAGCTAGAGGGTACACAGTTCTCTAAAAGCCCTTCAGCATTTATACTATGTAGACTTTTTTGCTGATGATCCTTCTGACGGCTGTGAGGTGAATGTGTTTCTAGACTGGATTTGCATGGCTTTATTAATTCCTGACGTTGAGCGTTTTTCCATGCCTTTTTCTATAACAAACAAAAGAGACAGAATATAAAATGTGCATAAAATATGCCTCTTGAAATTGTCGTTTTGAAATATGGATGTCTTTTGAGATTTTTGCTCGATTTACGACCGAAGGATTGTTTTGAGGACAGGTGTCATTTACAGGCCTGCAATTATTTTGACTCTCAAGTAACCATTACAGCTGCAGTTAGAGCTGCTGTTGTGTGAAACGGCCACAAGGCGGCAGCAGTTCCCATTAACCAAATCTGGTTACTAGGGAAACAGAGCCTCAATGGAAGTCCTGTTCTAGGTTGCAAATTAGAATGGAATGGGCCAGGAAAAAGCCCCTTAAGTTTATATCTCACTAAATATTGTTCTTTATTTAAATTTAATTTTCATTGTTTATCACAGCAAGTGTGATTACAATGTTTTGCTTGTTTTAGGTGTGCAAGATGTGGTTGTTTTCCACATATACCTATCTCTTTTCTTCTTTGGATCCTTTTCCCATTTTAGGTTATGACACAATGTTGAGTAGTCTTCTCTTGGTATTCCGTAGGTCTTTGGTGATTATATACTTCACCTGTGTTTGTATATCTCTGTTAACTCTGACATCCTAATGTATCCAATCCTCACACCTTTCCATTGGTGAACCATAAGTTTGTTTAATGAATCTGTGATTGCCTTTCTCTGTGGAAATATCCTCACTGGTATCAATTTTTAGGTAACACCTATAAGTGATATCACAGGATACGTGTCTTTCGCTTTCTGACTTACTACAAGTTGCGTGATTACTTCTAGACTCATCTACGGTGATGCAAATGGCATTGTGTCATTGTTTTCCTTGGCTAATATTCCATCTGTACGTGGACCAGTTTTTCTTTGTCCACTCACCTGTTGATGGACTTTTGGGTTGCTTCCATGTCTTGGTTATTGTAACACTGCTGAAATGCACATTTGCCTGCCTGTGTCTTTCAACTATGTCTTCTTCGGTTATAGGCCCAGGAGAGGGCCTGTTGGATCATATGGTAGCAAAATGTTTACCTTGTAAAGGCGTCTCCATTCTGTTCTCATTAGTGGCTCTTACCAGGTTATGTTCCACTTAAATTTGAGGGTATGCCCTTGTCCACAACCCTTTCAGCATTTATTGTTTGTAGTTTTTCTGCTGATGTTTATTCTGACAGGTGTGAGCTGACACCTCTTTGAGGTTGGATTTGCATGCATCGCATAATCCCTTGAAATTGAACTTTCAGGCATGTCCTCTTTTTTTTCAAGCTGTGAGTAGCGCTTACCTCTTCAAATGGTTTTCTTGAAGTATGTGTCACATTTTGAAATATTTTGGCCATTACCTCCCTGAAGACATTTTGAGGGCAGGTTTCATTTACAGCCCTCCAGTACTTGTGCATATGAAGTGACCATGAGCACAGGTTTTAAAGCTGCTGCTGCAGGTATCGGCCATTGGGCGGCAGCATTTCTCCTTTCCCCATTCTGGGAATTACGGAAGGAGTCCTTCCTGCCAGTGGTGTTCCTCCGTTATATATTAGAGAGGAATGTGCCCGGACAAACCCCCAAAAGCTGATGTCTCCTTACTTACGTTTGGTTTCTAAATTGAAAGTATATATATTTTTTTATTGGATAATATTCCATTGTGTACATGGACCACTTCTTCTTTGTGCCTTCCTCTGTTGACAGACATTTTTGTTGCTTCCAAGTGTTGGCTGTGGTAAATATTGCTGGAGTGCAGGATGGCCACCCTGTGTCTTTTGGATTCTCATCCTCTCAGGTGATAGGCCCAGCAGTGGGTATGCTTGATTGAATGGTAGCTCAATATTTACCTTATCAAGGCACCTCCTTTGTGTTTTCATTACTGGTTCTTACCATGTCCCACTTAGAAACGAGGGTGCGCATTTCTCCACAACCCCTTCAGCATTTATTGTTTGCAGAATTTTTGCTGATGGCCATTATGACTGGTGTGAGCTGATAGGTTTTTGTAATTTGGATTTGCATGTCTTTAATAAATCCTAATGTTCAGCATTTTTCCATGCTTTGTTTTCTTTCTGTTACACAAAAACAGAAAAAAACTGTGAGTACAATAAACCACTTGAAGTGGTCTTCTGGGAAGGCTGCCCTGTTTTGAATTTTTCGTCGATTTTTGACCCCAGGATTTTTTTGACAACAGGTGACATTTACAGGCTTGTAATGAGTGTGAATATTTAGTGACCACTACTACTGGCTTTAAAGGTGCTGTTGGGGGAAACGGCCACAAGGCGGCAGCATTTCTCCGTTCCCAAAACTGGTTTCTAGGGCAGCACAACATTTCTGGAAGTTGTGTTCCCAGGTTGTAAATTAGAATGGAATGTGCTAGGAAAAAAACCCATAAGTTAATATTCCATTATTTCTTTTTCGATTTTTTAGTCTTTTTAAATCGAGGTAATATTTAGAATATTGTTTGTCCTACGTGTATACAATCTGGTTCATTTGTACATTACACACACACATATATATACACACACACACACACACACACACACACACACGTAATATATTCATGTGCAGGTACTCTTCCCATGTAAATTATTGCAGAGTGCTCCATTGACCTCCCTTGCTATATGGTCGGTCTCTTTGATAAATGTATTTAGTAGGTATTTGTACACATATGGTAACCCTAATCTTAATTTTCCATACCACCCACCTTTCCATTTACATAAGAATAGTTTGTTCTCTAAGTCTGTGAGTTTCTTTCTCTGTGAAAATGCTATCATATTTGTCAGTTGTTAGATAACACCTATAAGTGATATCATACTATATGTCTTTTTCTTTCTGACTTACGTCATGTTCTGAGATTATATCTAGGCTCATAAATGGTGCCTCAACGAGCAGTGTTTCACTGTTTTGCATGGCTAATATTCCATTATGTACATGGACCACTTCTTCTTTATCCATTCATCCATTGATGGACATTTTGGTTGCTTCCGTGTCTTGGCTATTGTGAAAAATCCTGCAGTGAAGCTGTTGCAGCCTGTGCCTTCTCGACTCTGGTATTTTCAGGTGAGAGGCTCAGCGGTGGGCCTGCTGAATGGAATGCTGGCTCAATTTTTACTTTTAAACACAGCTCCTTTCTGTTCTCACTATTGGCTCTTATCACTTTACATCTCACCAGCAGCTAGAGGGTACACAGTTCTCTAAAACCCCTTCCGCATTTATTGTTTGTAGACTTTTGGCTGATGGTAGTTGACGTGTGTGAGTTGAAATCTTTTTGTAGGCTAGATTTGCATGAGTTTAAAAATTTATGTTGTTGAGCTTTTATCCATTTTCCTTGTTTTTAGAAAAATAATGAGTAAAATTTACCTCTTCATACTAGCTCCTTGAAAATTTTGCCAGTTGTGAATTTTTGAGGGCAGTTGTCCTTTACTGTCCTGAGTCCTTGTGAATGTTAAGTGACCGTTAGCTGTGGTTTTAAAGCCGCTCTTGTGGGAAACGGCCACAAGGCGGCAGCATTTCTACATTTCCAACTCTGGGTTTTTGGGCAACAGAGGGTTCCTGGAAATCGTGTTTGTAAGCTGCAAATTAGAGCAGAATGTGCCACGGCAAACTCCCAAGAGCTTATATCTCCTTACTTCTTGTTTGTTTTTTACATTTAGTTTTTATTTATTATCACAGCAAATTGGATAAAAATACTGTGTTTTTTCTAGGTGTACGGAATCTGGTTCATTATATCAATGTATTGATCTATTCATCTTTGGATCCTTTCCCGTGTAGGTTATTACAGAGTGTTGAGTACACCTCTTTTAGCATTCCATAGGTATTTTGTGATTAGATATTTCATATGTATTACTACATGTCTGTTAACCCCCATATCCTAATTCATACATTCCTTACACCTTTCCAATTGGTTTTCTGAATCTATGAGTGTCCTTCTCTTGGAAATTATTTCATGGGTATCAATTTTTAGGTAACACCTATAAGTGATGTAATAGGATATCTGTCTTTCGTTTCTTTCTTACTTCAGGTAGGGTGATTATCTCTAGATCCTTCTATGCTGGTGCCAACAGCATTGTTCCATGCTTTTCCATGGCTAATATTCCATTGTGTTCATGGACCACTTCTTCTTGGTGCATTTTTCTGTTGATGGACATTTTGGTTTCTTCCAGCTCTTGGCTATGGTACATGTTGCTGCAGTGAAGGATTGCCAGCCTGTGTCTTTTCGATTCAGGTCTACTCAGCGGATAGGCCCATCAGTGGGCCTACCAGATCACATAGTAGCTCAAGTTTTACCTTTAAACACACCTCCATTTTGTTCTCTGTACTGGCTGTTACCAGGTTACATCCCATCAGCAGCTAGAGGGTACACAGTTCTCTAAAAGCCCTTCAGCATTTATACTATGTAGACTTTTTTGCTGATGATCCTTCTGACGGCTGTGAGGTGAATGTGTTTCTAGACTGGATTTGCATGGCTTTATTAATTCCTGACGTTGAGCGTTTTTCCATGCCTTTTTCTATAACAAACAAAAGAGACAGAATATAAAATGTGCATAAAATATGCCTCTTGAAATTGTCGTTTTGAAATATGGATGTCTTTTGAGATTTTTGCTCGATTTACGACCGAAGGATTGTTTTGAGGACAGGTGTCATTTACAGGCCTGCAATTATTTTGACTATCAAGTAACCATTACAGCTGCAGTTAGAGCTGCTGTTGTGTGAAACGGCCACAAGGCGGCAGCAGTTCTCATTAACCAAATCTGGTTACTAGGGAAACAGAGCCTCAATGGAAGTCCTGTTCTAGGTTGCAAATTAGAATGGAATGGGCCAGGAAAAAGCCCCTTAAGTTTATATCTCACTAAATATTGTTCTTTTTTTAAATTTAATTTTCATTGTTTATCACAGCAAGTGTGATTACAATGTTTTGCTTGTTTTAGGTGTGCAAGATGTGGTTGTTTTCCACATATACCTATCTCTTTTCTTCTTTGGATCCTTTTCCCATTTTAGGTTATGACACAATGTTGAGTAGTCTTCTCTTGGTATTCCGTAGGTCTTTGGTGATTATATACTTCACCTGTGTTTGTATATCTCTGTTAACTCTGACATCCTAATGTATCCAATCCTCACACCTTTCCATTGGTGAACCATAAGTTTGTTTAATGAATCTGTGATTGCCTTTCTCTGTGGAAATATCCTCACTGGTATCAATTTTTAGGTAACACCTATAAGTGATATCACAGGATACGTGTCTTTCGCTTTCTGACTTACTACAAGTTGCGTGATTACTTCTAGACTCATCTACGGTGATGCAAATGGCATTGTGTCATTGTTTTCCTTGGCTAATATTCCATCTGTACGTGGACCAGTTTTTCTTTGTCCACTCACCTGTTGATGGACTTTTGGGTTGCTTCCATGTCTTGGTTATTGTAACACTGCTGAAATGCACATTTGCCTGCCTGTGTCTTTCAACTATGTCTTCTTCGGTTATAGGCCCAGGAGAGGGCCTGTTGGATCATATGGTAGCAAAATGTTTACCTTGTAAAGGCGTCTCCATTCTGTTCTCATTAGTGGCTCTTACCAGGTTATGTTCCACTTAAATTTGAGGGTATGCCCTTGTCCACAACCCTTTCAGCATTTATTGTTTGTAGTTTTTCTGCTGATGTTTATTCTGACAGGTGTGAGCTGACACCTCTTTGAGGTTGGATTTGCATGCATCGCATAATCCCTTGAAATTGAACTTTCAGGCATGTCCTCTTTTTTTTCAAGCTGTGAGTAGCGCTTACCTCTTCAAATGGTTTTCTTGAAGTATGTGTCACATTTTGAAATATTTTGGCCATTACCTCCCTGAAGACATTTTGAGGGCAGGTTTCATTTACAGCCCTCCAGTACTTGTGCATATGAAGTGACCATGAGCACAGGTTTTAAAGCTGCTGCTGCAGGTATCGGCCATTGGGCGGCAGCATTTCTCCTTTCCCCATTCTGGGAATTACGGAAGGAGTCCTTCCTGCCAGTGGTGTTCCTCCGTTATATATTAGAGAGGAATGTGCCCGGACAAACCCCCAAAAGCTGATGTCTCCTTACTTACGTTTGGTTTCTAAATTGAAAGTATATATATTTTTTTATTGGATAATATTCCATTGTGTACATGGACCACTTCTTCTTTGTGCCTTCCTCTGTTGACAGACATTTTTGTTGCTTCCAAGTGTTGGCTGTGGTAAATATTGCTGGAGTGCAGGATGGCCACCCTGTGTCTTTTGGATTCTCATCCTCTCAGGTGATAGGCCCAGCAGTGGGTATGCTTGATTGAATGGTAGCTCAATATTTACCTTATCAAGGCACCTCCTTTGTGTTTTCATTACTGGTTCTTACCATGTCCCACTTAGAAACGAGGGTGCGCATTTCTCCACAACCCCTTCAGCATTTATTGTTTGCAGAATTTTTGCTGATGGCCATTATGACTGGTGTGAGCTGATAGGTTTTTGTAATTTGGATTTGCATGTCTTTAATAATTCCTAATGTTCAGCATTTTTCCATGCTTTGTTTTCTTTCTGTTACACAAAAACAGAAAAAAACTGTGAGTACAATAAACCACTTGAAGTGGTCTTCTGGGAAGGCTGCCCTGTTTTGAATTTTTCGTCGATTTTTGACCCCAGGATTTTTTTGACAACAGGTGACATTTACAGGCTTGTAATGAGTGTGAATATTTAGTGACCACTACTACTGGCTTTAAAGGTGCTGTTGGGGGAAACGGCCACAAGGCGGCAGCATTTCTCCGTTCCCAAGACTGGTTTCTAGGGCAGCACAACATTTCTGGAAGTTGTGTTCCCAGGTTGTAAATTAGAATGGAATGTGCTAGGAAAAAAACCCATAAGTTAATATTCCATTATTTCTTTTTCGATTTTTTAGTCTTTTTAAATCGAGGTAATGTTTAGAATATTGTTTGTCCTACGTGTATACAATCTGGTTCATTTGTACATTACACACACACATATATATACACACACACACACACACACACACACACATACGTAATATATTCATGTGCAGGTACTCTTCCCATGTAAATTATTGCAGAGTGCTCCATTGACCTCCCTTGCTATATGGTCGGTCTCTTTGATAAATGTATTTAGTAGGTATTTGTACACATATGGTAACCCTAATCTTAATTTTCCATACCACCCACCTTTCCATTTACATAAGAATAGTTTGTTCTCTAAGTCTGTGAGTTTCTTTCTCTGTGAAAATGCTATCATATTTGTCAGTTGTTAGATAACACCTATAAGTGATATCATACTATATGTCTTTTTCTTTCTGACTTACGTCATGTTCTGAGATTATATCTAGGCTCATAAATGGTGCCTCAACGAGCAGTGTTTCACTGTTTTGCATGGCTAATATTCCATTATGTACATGGACCACTTCTTCTTTATCCATTCATCCATTGATGGACATTTTGGTTGCTTCCGTGTCTTGGCTATTGTGAAAAATCCTGCAGTGAAGCTGTTGCAGCCTGTGCCTTCTCGACTCTGGTATTTTCAGGTGAGAGGCTCAGCGGTGGGCCTGCTGAATGGAATGCTGGCTCAATTTTTACTTTTAAACACAGCTCCTTTCTGTTCTCACTATTGGCTCTTATCACTTTACATCTCACCAGCAGCTAGAGGGTACACAGTTCTCTAAAACCCCTTCCGCATTTATTGTTTGTAGACTTTTGGCTGATGGTAGTTGACGTGTGTGAGTTGAAATCTTTTTGTAGGCTAGATTTGCATGAGTTTAAAAATTTATGTTGTTGAGCTTTTATCCATTTTCCTTGTTTTTAGAAAAATAATGAGTAAAATTTACCTCTTCATACTAGCTCCTTGAAAATTTTGCCAGTTGTGAATTTTTGAGGGCAGTTGTCCTTTACTGTCCTGAGTCCTTGTGAATGTTAAGTGACCGTTAGCTGTGGTTTTAAAGCCGCTCTTGTGGGAAACGGCCACAAGGCGGCAGCATTTCTACATTTCCAACTCTGGGTTTTTGGGCAACAGAGGGTTCCTGGAAATCGTGTTTGTAAGCTGCAAATTAGAGCAGAATGTGCCACGGCAAACTCCCAAGAGCTTATATCTCCTTACTTCTTGTTTGTTTTTTACATTTAGTTTTTATTTATTATCACAGCAAATTGGATAAAAATACTGTGTTTTTTCTAGGTGTACGGAATCTGGTTCATTATATCAATGTATTGATCTATTCATCTTTGGATCCTTTCCTGTGTAGGTTATTACAGAGTGTTGAGTACACCTCTTTTAGCATTCCATAGGTATTTTGTGATTATATATTTCATATGTATTACTACATGTCTGTTAACCCCCATATCCTAATTCATACATTCCTTACACCTTTCCAATTGGTTTTCTGAATCTATGAGTGTCCTTCTCTTGGAAATTATTTCATGGGTATCAATTTTTAGGTAACACCTATAAGTGATGTAATAGGATATCTGTCTTTCGTTTTCTTTCTTACTTCAGGTAGGGTGATTATCTCTAGATCCTTCTATGCTGGTGCCAACAGCATTGTTCCATGCTTTTCCATGGCTAATATTCCATTGTGTTCATGGACCACTTCTTCTTGGTGCATTTTTCTGTTGATGGACATTTTGGTTTCTTCCAGCTCTTGGCTATGGTACATGTTGCTGCAGTGAAGGATTGCCAGCCTGTGTCTTTTCGATTCAGGTCTACTCAGCGGATAGGCCCATCAGTGGGCCTACCAGATCACATAGTAGCTCAAGTTTTACCTTTAAACACACCTCCATTTTGTTCTCTGTACTGGCTGTTACCAGGTTACATCCCATCAGCAGCTAGAGGGTACACAGTTCTCTAAAAGCCCTTCAGCATTTATACTATGTAGACTTTTTTGCTGATGATCCTTCTGACGGCTGTGAGGTGAATGTGTTTCTAGACTGGATTTGCATGGCTTTATTAATTCCTGACGTTGAGCGTTTTTCCATGCCTTTTTCTATAACAAACAAAAGAGACAGAATATAAAATGTGCATAAAATATGCCTCTTGAAATTGTCGTTTTGAAATATGGATGTCTTTTGAGATTTTTGCTCGATTTACGACCGAAGGATTGTTTTGAGGACAGGTGTCATTTACAGGCCTGCAATTATTTTGACTCTCAAGTAACCATTACAGCTGCAGTTAGAGCTGCTGTTGTGTGAAACGGCCACAAGGCGGCAGCAGTTCCCATTAACCAAATCTGGTTACTAGGGAAACAGAGCCTCAATGGAAGTCCTGTTCTAGGTTGCAAATTAGAATGGAATGGGCCAGGAAAAAGCCCCTTAAGTTTATATCTCACTAAATATTGTTCTTTATTTAAATTTAATTTTCATTGTTTATCACAGCAAGTGTGATTACAATGTTTTGCTTGTTTTAGGTGTGCAAGATGTGGTTGTTTTCCACATATACCTATCTCTTTTCTTCTTTGGATCCTTTTCCCATTTTAGGTTATGACACAATGTTGAGTAGTCTTCTCTTGGTATTCCGTAGGTCTTTGGTGATTATATACTTCACCTGTGTTTGTATATCTCTGTTAACTCTGACATCCTAATGTATCCAATCCTCACACCTTTCCATTGGTGAACCATAAGTTTGTTTAATGAATCTGTGATTGCCTTTCTCTGTGGAAATATCCTCACTGGTATCAATTTTTAGGTAACACCTATAAGTGATATCACAGGATACGTGTCTTTCGCTTTCTGACTTACTACAAGTTGCGTGATTACTTCTAGACTCATCTACGGTGATGCAAATGGCATTGTGTCATTGTTTTCCTTGGCTAATATTCCATCTGTACGTGGACCAGTTTTTCTTTGTCCACTCACCTGTTGATGGACTTTTGGGTTGCTTCCATGTCTTGGTTATTGTAACACTGCTGAAATGCACATTTGCCTGCCTGTGTCTTTCAACTATGTCTTCTTCGGTTATAGGCCCAGGAGAGGGCCTGTTGGATCATATGGTAGCAAAATGTTTACCTTGTAAAGGCGTCTCCATTCTGTTCTCATTAGTGGCTCTTACCAGGTTATGTTCCACTTAAATTTGAGGGTATGCCCTTGTCCACAACCCTTTCAGCATTTATTGTTTGTAGTTTTTCTGCTGATGTTTATTCTGACAGGTGTGAGCTGACACCTCTTTGAGGTTGGATTTGCATGCATCGCATAATCCCTTGAAATTGAACTTTCAGGCATGTCCTCTTTTTTTTCAAGCTGTGAGTAGCGCTTACCTCTTCAAATGGTTTTCTTGAAGTATGTGTCACATTTTGAAATATTTTGGCCATTACCTCCCTGAAGACATTTTGAGGGCAGGTTTCATTTACAGCCCTCCAGTACTTGTGCATATGAAGTGACCATGAGCACAGGTTTTAAAGCTGCTGCTGCAGGTATCGGCCATTGGGCGGCAGCATTTCTCCTTTCCCCATTCTGGGAATTACGGAAGGAGTCCTTCCTGCCAGTGGTGTTCCTCCGTTATATATTAGAGAGGAATGTGCCCGGACAAACCCCCAAAAGCTGATGTCTCCTTACTTACGTTTGGTTTCTAAATTGAAAGTATATATATTTTTTTATTGGATAATATTCCATTGTGTACATGGACCACTTCTTCTTTGTGCCTTCCTCTGTTGACAGACATTTTTGTTGCTTCCAAGTGTTGGCTGTGGTAAATATTGCTGGAGTGCAGGATGGCCACCCTGTGTCTTTTGGATTCTCATCCTCTCAGGTGATAGGCCCAGCAGTGGGTATGCTTGATTGAATGGTAGCTCAATATTTACCTTATCAAGGCACCTCCTTTGTGTTTTCATTACTGGTTCTTACCATGTCCCACTTAGAAACGAGGGTGCGCATTTCTCCACAACCCCTTCAGCATTTATTGTTTGCAGAATTTTTGCTGATGGCCATTATGACTGGTGTGAGCTGATAGGTTTTTGTAATTTGGATTTGCATGTCTTTAATAAATCCTAATGTTCAGCATTTTTCCATGCTTTGTTTTCTTTCTGTTACACAAAAACAGAAAAAAACTGTGAGTACAATAAACCACTTGAAGTGGTCTTCTGGGAAGGCTGCCCTGTTTTGAATTTTTCGTCGATTTTTGACCCCAGGATTTTTTTGACAACAGGTGACATTTACAGGCTTGTAATGAGTGTGAATATTTAGTGACCACTACTACTGGCTTTAAAGGTGCTGTTGGGGGAAACGGCCACAAGGCGGCAGCATTTCTCCGTTCCCAAAACTGGTTTCTAGGGCAGCACAACATTTCTGGAAGTTGTGTTCCCAGGTTGTAAATTAGAATGGAATGTGCTAGGAAAAAAACCCATAAGTTAATATTCCATTATTTCTTTTTCGATTTTTTAGTCTTTTTAAATCGAGGTAATATTTAGAATATTGTTTGTCCTACGTGTATACAATCTGGTTCATTTGTACATTACACACACACATATATATACACACACACACACACACACACACACACACACGTAATATATTCATGTGCAGGTACTCTTCCCATGTAAATTATTGCAGAGTGCTCCATTGACCTCCCTTGCTATATGGTCGGTCTCTTTGATAAATGTATTTAGTAGGTATTTGTACACATATGGTAACCCTAATCTTAATTTTCCATACCACCCACCTTTCCATTTACATAAGAATAGTTTGTTCTCTAAGTCTGTGAGTTTCTTTCTCTGTGAAAATGCTATCATATTTGTCAGTTGTTAGATAACACCTATAAGTGATATCATACTATATGTCTTTTTCTTTCTGACTTACGTCATGTTCTGAGATTATATCTAGGCTCATAAATGGTGCCTCAACGAGCAGTGTTTCACTGTTTTGCATGGCTAATATTCCATTATGTACATGGACCACTTCTTCTTTATCCATTCATCCATTGATGGACATTTTGGTTGCTTCCGTGTCTTGGCTATTGTGAAAAATCCTGCAGTGAAGCTGTTGCAGCCTGTGCCTTCTCGACTCTGGTATTTTCAGGTGAGAGGCTCAGCGGTGGGCCTGCTGAATGGAATGCTGGCTCAATTTTTACTTTTAAACACAGCTCCTTTCTGTTCTCACTATTGGCTCTTATCACTTTACATCTCACCAGCAGCTAGAGGGTACACAGTTCTCTAAAACCCCTTCCGCATTTATTGTTTGTAGACTTTTGGCTGATGGTAGTTGACGTGTGTGAGTTGAAATCTTTTTGTAGGCTAGATTTGCATGAGTTTAAAAATTTATGTTGTTGAGCTTTTATCCATTTTCCTTGTTTTTAGAAAAATAATGAGTAAAATTTACCTCTTCATACTAGCTCCTTGAAAATTTTGCCAGTTGTGAATTTTTGAGGGCAGTTGTCCTTTACTGTCCTGAGTCCTTGTGAATGTTAAGTGACCGTTAGCTGTGGTTTTAAAGCCGCTCTTGTGGGAAACGGCCACAAGGCGGCAGCATTTCTACATTTCCAACTCTGGGTTTTTGGGCAACAGAGGGTTCCTGGAAATCGTGTTTGTAAGCTGCAAATTAGAGCAGAATGTGCCACGGCAAACTCCCAAGAGCTTATATCTCCTTACTTCTTGTTTGTTTTTTACATTTAGTTTTTATTTATTATCACAGCAAATTGGATAAAAATACTGTGTTTTTTCTAGGTGTACGGAATCTGGTTCATTATATCAATGTATTGATCTATTCATCTTTGGATCCTTTCCCGTGTAGGTTATTACAGAGTGTTGAGTACACCTCTTTTAGCATTCCATAGGTATTTTGTGATTAGATATTTCATATGTATTACTACATGTCTGTTAACCCCCATATCCTAATTCATACATTCCTTACACCTTTCCAATTGGTTTTCTGAATCTATGAGTGTCCTTCTCTTGGAAATTATTTCATGGGTATCAATTTTTAGGTAACACCTATAAGTGATGTAATAGGATATCTGTCTTTCGTTTCTTTCTTACTTCAGGTAGGGTGATTATCTCTAGATCCTTCTATGCTGGTGCCAACAGCATTGTTCCATGCTTTTCCATGGCTAATATTCCATTGTGTTCATGGACCACTTCTTCTTGGTGCATTTTTCTGTTGATGGACATTTTGGTTTCTTCCAGCTCTTGGCTATGGTACATGTTGCTGCAGTGAAGGATTGCCAGCCTGTGTCTTTTCGATTCAGGTCTACTCAGCGGATAGGCCCATCAGTGGGCCTACCAGATCACATAGTAGCTCAAGTTTTACCTTTAAACACACCTCCATTTTGTTCTCTGTACTGGCTGTTACCAGGTTACATCCCATCAGCAGCTAGAGGGTACACAGTTCTCTAAAAGCCCTTCAGCATTTATACTATGTAGACTTTTTTGCTGATGATCCTTCTGACGGCTGTGAGGTGAATGTGTTTCTAGACTGGATTTGCATGGCTTTATTAATTCCTGACGTTGAGCGTTTTTCCATGCCTTTTTCTATAACAAACAAAAGAGACAGAATATAAAATGTGCATAAAATATGCCTCTTGAAATTGTCGTTTTGAAATATGGATGTCTTTTGAGATTTTTGCTCGATTTACGACCGAAGGATTGTTTTGAGGACAGGTGTCATTTACAGGCCTGCAATTATTTTGACTATCAAGTAACCATTACAGCTGCAGTTAGAGCTGCTGTTGTGTGAAACGGCCACAAGGCGGCAGCAGTTCTCATTAACCAAATCTGGTTACTAGGGAAACAGAGCCTCAATGGAAGTCCTGTTCTAGGTTGCAAATTAGAATGGAATGGGCCAGGAAAAAGCCCCTTAAGTTTATATCTCACTAAATATTGTTCTTTTTTTAAATTTAATTTTCATTGTTTATCACAGCAAGTGTGATTACAATGTTTTGCTTGTTTTAGGTGTGCAAGATGTGGTTGTTTTCCACATATACCTATCTCTTTTCTTCTTTGGATCCTTTTCCCATTTTAGGTTATGACACAATGTTGAGTAGTCTTCTCTTGGTATTCCGTAGGTCTTTGGTGATTATATACTTCACCTGTGTTTGTATATCTCTGTTAACTCTGACATCCTAATGTATCCAATCCTCACACCTTTCCATTGGTGAACCATAAGTTTGTTTAATGAATCTGTGATTGCCTTTCTCTGTGGAAATATCCTCACTGGTATCAATTTTTAGGTAACACCTATAAGTGATATCACAGGATACGTGTCTTTCGCTTTCTGACTTACTACAAGTTGCGTGATTACTTCTAGACTCATCTACGGTGATGCAAATGGCATTGTGTCATTGTTTTCCTTGGCTAATATTCCATCTGTACGTGGACCAGTTTTTCTTTGTCCACTCACCTGTTGATGGACTTTTGGGTTGCTTCCATGTCTTGGTTATTGTAACACTGCTGAAATGCACATTTGCCTGCCTGTGTCTTTCAACTATGTCTTCTTCGGTTATAGGCCCAGGAGAGGGCCTGTTGGATCATATGGTAGCAAAATGTTTACCTTGTAAAGGCGTCTCCATTCTGTTCTCATTAGTGGCTCTTACCAGGTTATGTTCCACTTAAATTTGAGGGTATGCCCTTGTCCACAACCCTTTCAGCATTTATTGTTTGTAGTTTTTCTGCTGATGTTTATTCTGACAGGTGTGAGCTGACACCTCTTTGAGGTTGGATTTGCATGCATCGCATAATCCCTTGAAATTGAACTTTCAGGCATGTCCTCTTTTTTTTCAAGCTGTGAGTAGCGCTTACCTCTTCAAATGGTTTTCTTGAAGTATGTGTCACATTTTGAAATATTTTGGCCATTACCTCCCTGAAGACATTTTGAGGGCAGGTTTCATTTACAGCCCTCCAGTACTTGTGCATATGAAGTGACCATGAGCACAGGTTTTAAAGCTGCTGCTGCAGGTATCGGCCATTGGGCGGCAGCATTTCTCCTTTCCCCATTCTGGGAATTACGGAAGGAGTCCTTCCTGCCAGTGGTGTTCCTCCGTTATATATTAGAGAGGAATGTGCCCGGACAAACCCCCAAAAGCTGATGTCTCCTTACTTACGTTTGGTTTCTAAATTGAAAGTATATATATTTTTTATTGGATAATATTCCATTGTGTACATGGACCACTTCTTCTTTGTGCCTTCCTCTGTTGACAGACATTTTTGTTGCTTCCAAGTGTTGGCTGTGGTAAATATTGCTGGAGTGCAGGATGGCCACCCTGTGTCTTTTGGATTCTCATCCTCTCAGGTGATAGGCCCAGCAGTGGGTATGCTTGATTGAATGGTAGCTCAATATTTACCTTATCAAGGCACCTCCTTTGTGTTTTCATTACTGGTTCTTACCATGTCCCACTTAGAAACGAGGGTGCGCATTTCTCCACAACCCCTTCAGCATTTATTGTTTGCAGAATTTTTGCTGATGGCCATTATGACTGGTGTGAGCTGATAGGTTTTTGTAATTTGGATTTGCATGTCTTTAATAAATCCTAATGTTCAGCATTTTTCCATGCTTTGTTTTCTTTCTGTTACACAAAAACAGAAAAAAACTGTGAGTACAATAAACCACTTGAAGTGGTCTTCTGGGAAGGCTGCCCTGTTTTGAATTTTTCGTCGATTTTTGACCCCAGGATTTTTTTGACAACAGGTGACATTTACAGGCTTGTAATGAGTGAATATTTAGTGACCACTACTACTGGCTTTAAAGGTGCTGTTGGGGGAAACGGCCACAAGGCGGCAGCATTTCTCCGTTCCCAAGACTGGTTTCTAGGGCAGCACAACATTTCTGGAAGTTGTGTTCCCAGGTTGTAAATTAGAATGGAATGTGCTAGGAAAAAAACCCATAAGTTAATATTCCATTATTTCTTTTTCGATTTTTTAGTCTTTTTAAATCGAGGTAATGTTTAGAATATTGTTTGTCCTACGTGTATACAATCTGGTTCATTTGTACATTACACACACACATATATATATACACACACACACACACACACACACATACGTAATATATTCATGTGCAGGTACTCTTCCCATGTAAATTATTGCAGAGTGCTCCATTGACCTCCCTTGCTATATGGTCGGTCTCTTTGATAAATGTATTTAGTAGGTATTTGTACACATATGGTAACCCTAATCTTAATTTTCCATACCACCCACCTTTCCATTTACATAAGAATAGTTTGTTCTCTAAGTCTGTGAGTTTCTTTCTCTGTGAAAATGCTATCATATTTGTCAGTTGTTAGATAACACCTATAAGTGATATCATACTATATGTCTTTTTCTTTCTGACTTACGTCATGTTCTGAGATTATATCTAGGCTCATAAATGGTGCCTCAACGAGCAGTGTTTCACTGTTTTGCATGGCTAATATTCCATTATGTACATGGACCACTTCTTCTTTATCCATTCATCCATTGATGGACATTTTGGTTGCTTCCGTGTCTTGGCTATTGTGAAAAATCCTGCAGTGAAGCTGTTGCAGCCTGTGCCTTCTCGACTCTGGTATTTTCAGGTGAGAGGCTCAGCGGTGGGCCTGCTGAATGGAATGCTGGCTCAATTTTTACTTTTAAACACAGCTCCTTTCTGTTCTCACTATTGGCTCTTATCACTTTACATCTCACCAGCAGCTAGAGGGTACACAGTTCTCTAAAACCCCTTCCGCATTTATTGTTTGTAGACTTTTGGCTGATGGTAGTTGACGTGTGTGAGTTGAAATCTTTTTGTAGGCTAGATTTGCATGAGTTTAAAAATTTATGTTGTTGAGCTTTTATCCATTTTCCTTGTTTTTAGAAAAATAATGAGTAAAATTTACCTCTTCATACTAGCTCCTTGAAAATTTTGCCAGTTGTGAATTTTTGAGGGCAGTTGTCCTTTACTGTCCTGAGTCCTTGTGAATGTTAAGTGACCGTTAGCTGTGGTTTTAAAGCCGCTCTTGTGGGAAACGGCCACAAGGCGGCAGCATTTCTACATTTCCAACTCTGGGTTTTTGGGCAACAGAGGGTTCCTGGAAATCGTGTTTGTAAGCTGCAAATTAGAGCAGAATGTGCCACGGCAAACTCCCAAGAGCTTATATCTCCTTACTTCTTGTTTGTTTTTTACATTTAGTTTTTATTTATTATCACAGCAAATTGGATAAAAATACTGTGTTTTTTCTAGGTGTACGGAATCTGGTTCATTATATCAATGTATTGATCTATTCATCTTTGGATCCTTTCCCGTGTAGGTTATTACAGAGTGTTGAGTACACCTCTTTTAGCATTCCATAGGTATTTTGTGATTATATATTTCATATGTATTACTACATGTCTGTTAACCCCCATATCCTAATTCATACATTCCTTACACCTTTCCAATTGGTTTTCTGAATCTATGAGTGTCCTTCTCTTGGAAATTATTTCATGGGTATCAATTTTTAGGTAACACCTATAAGTGATGTAATAGGATATCTGTCTTTCGTTTTCTTTCTTACTTCAGGTAGGGTGATTATCTCTAGATCCTTCTATGCTGGTGCCAACAGCATTGTTCCATGCTTTTCCATGGCTAATATTCCATTGTGTTCATGGACCACTTCTTCTTGGTGCATTTTTCTGTTGATGGACATTTTGGTTTCTTCCAGCTCTTGGCTATGGTACATGTTGCTGCAGTGAAGGATTGCCAGCCTGTGTCTTTTCGATTCAGGTCTACTCAGCGGATAGGCCCATCAGTGGGCCTACCAGATCACATAGTAGCTCAAGTTTTACCTTTAAACACACCTCCATTTTGTTCTCTGTACTGGCTGTTACCAGGTTACATCCCATCAGCAGCTAGAGGGTACACAGTTCTCTAAAAGCCCTTCAGCATTTATACTATGTAGACTTTTTTGCTGATGATCCTTCTGACGGCTGTGAGGTGAATGTGTTTCTAGACTGGATTTGCATGGCTTTATTAATTCCTGACGTTGAGCGTTTTTCCATGCCTTTTTCTATAACAAACAAAAGAGACAGAATATAAAATGTGCATAAAATATGCCTCTTGAAATTGTCGTTTTGAAATATGGATGTCTTTTGAGATTTTTGCTCGATTTACGACCGAAGGATTGTTTTGAGGACAGGTGTCATTTACAGGCCTGCAATTATTTTGACTCTCAAGTAACCATTACAGCTGCAGTTAGAGCTGCTGTTGTGTGAAACGGCCACAAGGCGGCAGCAGTTCCCATTAACCAAATCTGGTTACTAGGGAAACAGAGCCTCAATGGAAGTCCTGTTCTAGGTTGCAAATTAGAATGGAATGGGCCAGGAAAAAGCCCCTTAAGTTTATATCTCACTAAATATTGTTCTTTATTTAAATTTAATTTTCATTGTTTATCACAGCAAGTGTGATTACAATGTTTTGCTTGTTTTAGGTGTGCAAGATGTGGTTGTTTTCCACATATACCTATCTCTTTTCTTCTTTGGATCCTTTTCCCATTTTAGGTTATGACACAATGTTGAGTAGTCTTCTCTTGGTATTCCGTAGGTCTTTGGTGATTATATACTTCACCTGTGTTTGTATATCTCTGTTAACTCTGACATCCTAATGTATCCAATCCTCACACCTTTCCATTGGTGAACCATAAGTTTGTTTAATGAATCTGTGATTGCCTTTCTCTGTGGAAATATCCTCACTGGTATCAATTTTTAGGTAACACCTATAAGTGATATCACAGGATACGTGTCTTTCGCTTTCTGACTTACTACAAGTTGCGTGATTACTTCTAGACTCATCTACGGTGATGCAAATGGCATTGTGTCATTGTTTTCCTTGGCTAATATTCCATCTGTACGTGGACCAGTTTTTCTTTGTCCACTCACCTGTTGATGGACTTTTGGGTTGCTTCCATGTCTTGGTTATTGTAACACTGCTGAAATGCACATTTGCCTGCCTGTGTCTTTCAACTATGTCTTCTTCGGTTATAGGCCCAGGAGAGGGCCTGTTGGATCATATGGTAGCAAAATGTTTACCTTGTAAAGGCGTCTCCATTCTGTTCTCATTAGTGGCTCTTACCAGGTTATGTTCCACTTAAATTTGAGGGTATGCCCTTGTCCACAACCCTTTCAGCATTTATTGTTTGTAGTTTTTCTGCTGATGTTTATTCTGACAGGTGTGAGCTGACACCTCTTTGAGGTTGGATTTGCATGCATCGCATAATCCCTTGAAATTGAACTTTCAGGCATGTCCTCTTTTTTTTCAAGCTGTGAGTAGCGCTTACCTCTTCAAATGGTTTTCTTGAAGTATGTGTCACATTTTGAAATATTTTGGCCATTACCTCCCTGAAGACATTTGGAGGGCAGGTTTCATTTACAGCCCTCCAGTACTTGTGCATATGAAGTGACCATGAGCACAGGTTTTAAAGCTGCTGCTGCAGGTATCGGCCATTGGGCGGCAGCATTTCTCCTTTCCCCATTCTGGGAATTACGGAAGGAGTCCTTCCTGCCAGTGGTGTTCCTCCGTTATATATTAGAGAGGAATGTGCCCGGACAAACCCCCAAAAGCTGATGTCTCCTTACTTACGTTTGGTTTCTAAATTGAAAGTATATATATTTTTTTATTGGATAATATTCCATTGTGTACATGGACCACTTCTTCTTTGTGCCTTCCTCTGTTGACAGACATTTTTGTTGCTTCCAAGTGTTGGCTGTGGTAAATATTGCTGGAGTGCAGGATGGCCACCCTGTGTCTTTTGGATTCTCATCCTCTCAGGTGATAGGCCCAGCAGTGGGTATGCTTGATTGAATGGTAGCTCAATATTTACCTTATCAAGGCACCTCCTTTGTGTTTTCATTACTGGTTCTTACCATGTCCCACTTAGAAACGAGGGTGCGCATTTCTCCACAACCCCTTCAGCATTTATTGTTTGCAGAATTTTTGCTGATGGCCATTATGACTGGTGTGAGCTGATAGGTTTTTGTAATTTGGATTTGCATGTCTTTAATAAATCCTAATGTTCAGCATTTTTCCATGCTTTGTTTTCTTTCTGTTACACAAAAACAGAAAAAAACTGTGAGTACAATAAACCACTTGAAGTGGTCTTCTGGGAAGGCTGCCCTGTTTTGAATTTTTCGTCGATTTTTGACCCCAGGATTTTTTTGACAACAGGTGACATTTACAGGCTTGTAATGAGTGTGAATATTTAGTGACCACTACTACTGGCTTTAAAGGTGCTGTTGGGGGAAACGGCCACAAGGCGGCAGCATTTCTCCGTTCCCAAAACTGGTTTCTAGGGCAGCACAACATTTCTGGAAGTTGTGTTCCCAGGTTGTAAATTAGAATGGAATGTGCTAGGAAAAAAACCCATAAGTTAATATTCCATTATTTCTTTTTCGATTTTTTAGTCTTTTTAAATCGAGGTAATATTTAGAATATTGTTTGTCCTACGTGTATACAATCTGGTTCATTTGTACATTACACACACACATATATATACACACACACACACACACACACACACACACACACGTAATATATTCATGTGCAGGTACTCTTCCCATGTAAATTATTGCAGAGTGCTCCATTGACCTCCCTTGCTATATGGTCGGTCTCTTTGATAAATGTATTTAGTAGGTATTTGTACACATATGGTAACCCTAATCTTAATTTTCCATACCACCCACCTTTCCATTTACATAAGAATAGTTTGTTCTCTAAGTCTGTGAGTTTCTTTCTCTGTGAAAATGCTATCATATTTGTCAGTTGTTAGATAACACCTATAAGTGATATCATACTATATGTCTTTTTCTTTCTGACTTACGTCATGTTCTGAGATTATATCTAGGCTCATAAATGGTGCCTCAACGAGCAGTGTTTCACTGTTTTGCATGGCTAATATTCCATTATGTACATGGACCACTTCTTCTTTATCCATTCATCCATTGATGGACATTTTGGTTGCTTCCGTGTCTTGGCTATTGTGAAAAATCCTGCAGTGAAGCTGTTGCAGCCTGTGCCTTCTCGACTCTGGTATTTTCAGGTGAGAGGCTCAGCGGTGGGCCTGCTGAATGGAATGCTGGCTCAATTTTTACTTTTAAACACAGCTCCTTTCTGTTCTCACTATTGGCTCTTATCACTTTACATCTCACCAGCAGCTAGAGGGTACACAGTTCTCTAAAACCCCTTCCGCATTTATTGTTTGTAGACTTTTGGCTGATGGTAGTTGACGTGTGTGAGTTGAAATCTTTTTGTAGGCTAGATTTGCATGAGTTTAAAAATTTATGTTGTTGAGCTTTTATCCATTTTCCTTGTTTTTAGAAAAATAATGAGTAAAATTTACCTCTTCATACTAGCTCCTTGAAAATTTTGCCAGTTGTGAATTTTTGAGGGCAGTTGTCCTTTACTGTCCTGAGTCCTTGTGAATGTTAAGTGACCGTTAGCTGTGGTTTTAAAGCCGCTCTTGTGGGAAACGGCCACAAGGCGGCAGCATTTCTACATTTCCAACTCTGGGTTTTTGGGCAACAGAGGGTTCCTGGAAATCGTGTTTGTAAGCTGCAAATTAGAGCAGAATGTGCCACGGCAAACTCCCAAGAGCTTATATCTCCTTACTTCTTGTTTGTTTTTTACATTTAGTTTTTATTTATTATCACAGCAAATTGGATAAAAATACTGTGTTTTTTCTAGGTGTACGGAATCTGGTTCATTATATCAATGTATTGATCTATTCATCTTTGGATCCTTTCCCGTGTAGGTTATTACAGAGTGTTGAGTACACCTCTTTTAGCATTCCATAGGTATTTTGTGATTAGATATTTCATATGTATTACTACATGTCTGTTAACCCCCATATCCTAATTCATACATTCCTTACACCTTTCCAATTGGTTTTCTGAATCTATGAGTGTCCTTCTCTTGGAAATTATTTCATGGGTATCAATTTTTAGGTAACACCTATAAGTGATGTAATAGGATATCTGTCTTTCGTTTCTTTCTTACTTCAGGTAGGGTGATTATCTCTAGATCCTTCTATGCTGGTGCCAACAGCATTGTTCCATGCTTTTCCATGGCTAATATTCCATTGTGTTCATGGACCACTTCTTCTTGGTGCATTTTTCTGTTGATGGACATTTTGGTTTCTTCCAGCTCTTGGCTATGGTACATGTTGCTGCAGTGAAGGATTGCCAGCCTGTGTCTTTTCGATTCAGGTCTACTCAGCGGATAGGCCCATCAGTGGGCCTACCAGATCACATAGTAGCTCAAGTTTTACCTTTAAACACACCTCCATTTTGTTCTCTGTACTGGCTGTTACCAGGTTACATCCCATCAGCAGCTAGAGGGTACACAGTTCTCTAAAAGCCCTTCAGCATTTATACTATGTAGACTTTTTTGCTGATGATCCTTCTGACGGCTGTGAGGTGAATGTGTTTCTAGACTGGATTTGCATGGCTTTATTAATTCCTGACGTTGAGCGTTTTTCCATGCCTTTTTCTATAACAAACAAAAGAGACAGAATATAAAATGTGCATAAAATATGCCTCTTGAAATTGTCGTTTTGAAATATGGATGTCTTTTGAGATTTTTGCTCGATTTACGACCGAAGGATTGTTTTGAGGACAGGTGTCATTTACAGGCCTGCAATTATTTTGACTATCAAGTAACCATTACAGCTGCAGTTAGAGCTGCTGTTGTGTGAAACGGCCACAAGGCGGCAGCAGTTCTCATTAACCAAATCTGGTTACTAGGGAAACAGAGCCTCAATGGAAGTCCTGTTCTAGGTTGCAAATTAGAATGGAATGGGCCAGGAAAAAGCCCCTTAAGTTTATATCTCACTAAATATTGTTCTTTTTTTAAATTTAATTTTCATTGTTTATCACAGCAAGTGTGATTACAATGTTTTGCTTGTTTTAGGTGTGCAAGATGTGGTTGTTTTCCACATATACCTATCTCTTTTCTTCTTTGGATCCTTTTCCCATTTTAGGTTATGACACAATGTTGAGTAGTCTTCTCTTGGTATTCCGTAGGTCTTTGGTGATTATATACTTCACCTGTGTTTGTATATCTCTGTTAACTCTGACATCCTAATGTATCCAATCCTCACACCTTTCCATTGGTGAACCATAAGTTTGTTTAATGAATCTGTGATTGCCTTTCTCTGTGGAAATATCCTCACTGGTATCAATTTTTAGGTAACACCTATAAGTGATATCACAGGATACGTGTCTTTCGCTTTCTGACTTACTACAAGTTGCGTGATTACTTCTAGACTCATCTACGGTGATGCAAATGGCATTGTGTCATTGTTTTCCTTGGCTAATATTCCATCTGTACGTGGACCAGTTTTTCTTTGTCCACTCACCTGTTGATGGACTTTTGGGTTGCTTCCATGTCTTGGTTATTGTAACACTGCTGAAATGCACATTTGCCTGCCTGTGTCTTTCAACTATGTCTTCTTCGGTTATAGGCCCAGGAGAGGGCCTGTTGGATCATATGGTAGCAAAATGTTTACCTTGTAAAGGCGTCTCCATTCTGTTCTCATTAGTGGCTCTTACCAGGTTATGTTCCACTTAAATTTGAGGGTATGCCCTTGTCCACAACCCTTTCAGCATTTATTGTTTGTAGTTTTTCTGCTGATGTTTATTCTGACAGGTGTGAGCTGACACCTCTTTGAGGTTGGATTTGCATGCATCTCATAATCCCTTGAAATTGAACTTTCAGGCATGTCCTCTTTTTTTTCAAGCTGTGAGTAGCGCTTACCTCTTCAAATGGTTTTCTTGAAGTATGTGTCACATTTTGAAATATTTTGGCCATTACCTCCCTGAAGACATTTTGAGGGCAGGTTTCATTTACAGCCCTCCAGTACTTGTGCATATGAAGTGACCATGAGCACAGGTTTTAAAGCTGCTGCTGCAGGTATCGGCCATTGGGCGGCAGCATTTCTCCTTTCCCCATTCTGGGAATTACGGAAGGAGTCCTTCCTGCCAGTGGTGTTCCTCCGTTATATATTAGAGAGGAATGTGCCCGGACAAACCCCCAAAAGCTGATGTCTCCTTACTTACGTTTGGTTTCTAAATTGAAAGTATATATATTTTTTTATTGGGTAATATTCCATTGTGTACATGGACCACTTCTTCTTTGTGCCTTCCTCTGTTGACAGACATTTTTGTTGCTTCCAAGTGTTGGCTGTGGTAAATATTGCTGGAGTGCAGGATGGCCACCCTGTGTCTTTTGGATTCTCATCCTCTCAGGTGATAGGCCCAGCAGTGGGTATGCTTGATTGAATGGTAGCTCAATATTTACCTTATCAAGGCACCTCCTTTGTGTTTTCATTACTGGTTCTTACCATGTCCCACTTAGAAACGAGGGTGCGCATTTCTCCACAACCCCTTCAGCATTTATTGTTTGCAGAATTTTTGCTGATGGCCATTATGACTGGTGTGAGCTGATAGGTTTTTGTAATTTGGATTTGCATGTCTTTAATAATTCCTAATGTTCAGCATTTTTCCATGCTTTGTTTTCTTTCTGTTACACAAAAACAGAAAAAAACTGTGAGTACAATAAACCACTTGAAGTGGTCTTCTGGGAAGGCTGCCCTGTTTTGAATTTTTCGTCGATTTTTGACCCCAGGATTTTTTTGACAACAGGTGACATTTACAGGCTTGTAATGAGTGTGAATATTTAGTGACCACTACTACTGGCTTTAAAGGTGCTGTTGGGGGAAACGGCCACAAGGCGGCAGCATTTCTCCGTTCCCAAGACTGGTTTCTAGGGCAGCACAACATTTCTGGAAGTTGTGTTCCCAGGTTGTAAATTAGAATGGAATGTGCTAGGAAAAAAACCCATAAGTTAATATTCCATTATTTCTTTTTCGATTTTTTAGTCTTTTTAAATCGAGGTAATGTTTAGAATATTGTTTGTCCTACGTGTATACAATCTGGTTCATTTGTACATTACACACACACATATACACACACACACACACACACACACACACATACGTAATATATTCATGTGCAGGTACTCTTCCCATGTAAATTATTGCAGAGTGCTCCATTGACCTCCCTTGCTATATGGTCGGTCTGTTTGATAAATGTATTTAGTAGGTATTTGTACACATATGGTAACCCTAATCTTAATTTTCCATACCACCCACCTTTCCATTTACATAAGAATAGTTTGTTCTCTAAGTCTGTGAGTTTCTTTCTCTGTGAAAATGCTATTATATTTGTCAGTTGTTAGATAACACCTATAAGTGATATCATACTATATGTCTTTTTCTTTCTGACTTACGTCATGTTCTGAGATTATATCTAGGCTCATAAATGGTGCCTCAACGAGCAGTGTTTCACTGTTTTGCATGGCTAATATTCCATTATGTACATGGACCACTTCTTCTTTATCCATTCATCCATTGATGGACATTTTGGTTGCTTCCGTGTCTTGGCTATTGTGAAAAATCCTGCAGTGAAGCTGTTGCAGCCTGTGCCTTCTCGACTCTGGTATTTTCAGGTGAGAGGCTCAGCGGTGGGCCTGCTGAATGGAATGCTGGCTCAATTTTTACTTTTAAACACAGCTCCTTTCTGTTCTCACTATTGGCTCTTATCACTTTACATCTCACCAGCAGCTAGAGGGTACACAGTTCTCTAAAACCCCTTCCGCATTTATTGTTTGTAGACTTTTGGCTGATGGTAGTTGACGTGTGTGAGTTGAAATCTTTTTGTAGGCTAGATTTGCATGAGTTTAAAAATTTATGTTGTTGAGCTTTTATCCATTTTCCTTGTTTTTAGAAAAATAATGAGTAAAATTTACCTCTTCATACTAGCTCCTTGAAAATTTTGCCAGTTGTGAATTTTTGAGGGCAGTTGTCCTTTACTGTCCTGAGTCCTTGTGAATGTTAAGTGACCGTTAGCTGTGGTTTTAAAGCCGCTCTTGTGGGAAACGGCCACAAGGCGGCAGCATTTCTACATTTCCAACTCTGGGTTTTTGGGCAACAGAGGGTTCCTGGAAATCGTGTTTGTAAGCTGCAAATTAGAGCAGAATGTGCCACGGCAAACTCCCAAGAGCTTATATCTCCTTACTTCTTGTTTGTTTTTTACATTTAGTTTTTATTTATTATCACAGCAAATTGGATAAAAATACTGTGTTTTTTCTAGGTGTACGGAATCTGGTTCATTATATCAATGTATTGATCTATTCATCTTTGGATCCTTTCCCGTGTAGGTTATTACAGAGTGTTGAGTACACCTCTTTTAGCATTCCATAGGTATTTTGTGATTAGATATTTCATATGTATTACTACATGTCTGTTAACCCCCATATCCTAATTCATACATTCCTTACACCTTTCCAATTGGTTTTCTGAATCTATGAGTGTCCTTCTCTTGGAAATTATTTCATGGGTATCAATTTTTAGGTAACACCTATAAGTGATGTAATAGGATATCTGTCTTTCGTTTTCTTTCTTACTTCAGGTAGGGTGATTATCTCTAGATCCTTCTATGCTGGTGCCAACAGCATTGTTCCATGCTTTTCCATGGCTAATATTCCATTGTGTTCATGGACCACTTCTTCTTGGTGCATTTTTCTGTTGATGGACATTTTGGTTTCTTCCAGCTCTTGGCTATGGTACATGTTGCTGCAGTGAAGGATTGCCAGCCTGTGTCTTTTCGATTCAGGTCTACTCAGCGGATAGGCCCATCAGTGGGCCTACCAGATCACATAGTAGCTCAAGTTTTACCTTTAAACACACCTCCATTTTGTTCTCTGTACTGGCTGTTACCAGGTTACATCCCATCAGCAGCTAGAGGGTACACAGTTCTCTAAAAGCCCTTCAGCATTTATACTATGTAGACTTTTTTGCTGATGATCCTTCTGACGGCTGTGAGGTGAATGTGTTTCTAGACTGGATTTGCATGGCTTTATTAATTCCTGACGTTGAGCGTTTTTCCATGCCTTTTTCTATAACAAACAAAAGAGACAGAATATAAAATGTGCATAAAATATGCCTCTTGAAATTGTCGTTTTGAAATATGGATGTCTTTTGAGATTTTTGCTCGATTTACGACCGAAGGATTGTTTTGAGGACAGGTGTCATTTACAGGCCTGCAATTATTTTGACTCTCAAGTAACCATTACAGCTGCAGTTAGAGCTGCTGTTGTGTGAAACGGCCACAAGGCGGCAGCAGTTCCCATTAACCAAATCTGGTTACTAGGGAAACAGAGCCTCAATGGAAGTCCTGTTCTAGGTTGCAAATTAGAATGGAATGGGCCAGGAAAAAGCCCCTTAAGTTTATATCTCACTAAATATTGTTCTTTATTTAAATTTAATTTTCATTGTTTATCACAGCAAGTGTGATTACAATGTTTTGCTTGTTTTAGGTGTGCAAGATGTGGTTGTTTTCCACATATACCTATCTCTTTTCTTCTTTGGATCCTTTTCCCATTTTAGGTTATGACACAATGTTGAGTAGTCTTCTCTTGGTATTCCGTAGGTCTTTGGTGATTATATACTTCACCTGTGTTTGTATATCTCTGTTAACTCTGACATCCTAATGTATCCAATCCTCACACCTTTCCATTGGTGAACCATAAGTTTGTTTAATGAATCTGTGATTGCCTTTCTCTGTGGAAATATCCTCACTGGTATCAATTTTTAGGTAACACCTATAAGTGATATCACAGGATACGTGTCTTTCGCTTTCTGACTTACTACAAGTTGCGTGATTACTTCTAGACTCATCTACGGTGATGCAAATGGCATTGTGTCATTGTTTTCCTTGGCTAATATTCCATCTGTACGTGGACCAGTTTTTCTTTGTCCACTCACCTGTTGATGGACTTTTGGGTTGCTTCCATGTCTTGGTTATTGTAACACTGCTGAAATGCACATTTGCCTGCCTGTGTCTTTCAACTATGTCTTCTTCGGTTATAGGCCCAGGAGAGGGCCTGTTGGATCATATGGTAGCAAAATGTTTACCTTGTAAAGGCGTCTCCATTCTGTTCTCATTAGTGGCTCTTACCAGGTTATGTTCCACTTAAATTTGAGGGTATGCCCTTGTCCACAACCCTTTCAGCATTTATTGTTTGTAGTTTTTCTGCTGATGTTTATTCTGACAGGTGTGAGCTGACACCTCTTTGAGGTTGGATTTGCATGCATCTCATAATCCCTTGAAATTGAACTTTCAGGCATGTCCTCTTTTTTTTCAAGCTGTGAGTAGCGCTTACCTCTTCAAATGGTTTTCTTGAAGTATGTGTCACATTTTGAAATATTTTGGCCATTACCTCCCTGAAGACATTTTGAGGGCAGGTTTCATTTACAGCCCTCCAGTACTTGTGCATATGAAGTGACCATGAGCACAGGTTTTAAAGCTGCTGCTGCAGGTATCGGCCATTGGGCGGCAGCATTTCTCCTTTCCCCATTCTGGGAATTACGGAAGGAGTCCTTCCTGCCAGTGGTGTTCCTCCGTTATATATTAGAGAGGAATGTGCCCGGACAAACCCCCAAAAGCTGATGTCTCCTTACTTACGTTTGGTTTCTAAATTGAAAGTATATATATTTTTTTATTGGATAATATTCCATTGTGTACATGGACCACTTCTTCTTTGTGCCTTCCTCTGTTGACAGACATTTTTGTTGCTTCCAAGTGTTGGCTGTGGTAAATATTGCTGGAGTGCAGGATGGCCACCCTGTGTCTTTTGGATTCTCATCCTCTCAGGTGATAGGCCCAGCAGTGGGTATGCTTGATTGAATGGTAGCTCAATATTTACCTTATCAAGGCACCTCCTTTGTGTTTTCATTACTGGTTCTTACCATGTCCCACTTAGAAACGAGGGTGCGCATTTCTCCACAACCCCTTCAGCATTTATTGTTTGCAGAATTTTTTGCTGATGGCCATTATGACTGGTGTGAGCTGATAGGTTTTTGTAATTTGGATTTGCATGTCTTTAATAATTCCTAATGTTCAGCATTTTTCCATGCTTTGTTTTCTTTCTGTTACACAAAAACAGAAAAAAACTGTGAGTACAATAAACCACTTGAAGTGGTCTTCTGGGAAGGCTGCCCTGTTTTGAATTTTTCGTCGATTTTTGACCCCAGGATTTTTTTGACAACAGGTGACATTTACAGGCTTGTAATGAGTGTGAATATTTAGTGACCACTACTACTGGCTTTAAAGGTGCTGTTGGGGGAAACGGCCACAAGGCGGCAGCATTTCTCCGTTCCCAAGACTGGTTTCTAGGGCAGCACAACATTTCTGGAAGTTGTGTTCCCAGGTTGTAAATTAGAATGGAATGTGCTAGGAAAAAAACCCATAAGTTAATATTCCATTATTTCTTTTTCGATTTTTTAGTCTTTTTAAATCGAGGTAATGTTTAGAATATTGTTTGTCCTACGTGTATACAATCTGGTTCATTTGTACATTACACACACACATATACACACACACACACACACACACACACGTACGTAATATATTCATGTGCAGGTACTCTTCCCATGTAAATTATTGCAGAGTGCTCCATTGACCTCCCTTGCTATATGGTCGGTCTGTTTGATAAATGTATTTAGTAGGTATTTGTACACATATGGTAACCCTAATCTTAATTTTCCATACCACCCACCTTTCCATTTACATAAGAATAGTTTGTTCTCTAAGTCTGTGAGTTTCTTTCTCTGTGAAAATGCTATCATATTTGTCAGTTGTTAGATAACACCTATAAGTGATATACTATATGTCTTTTTCTTTCTGACTTACGTCATGTTCTGAGATTATATCTAGGCTCATAAATGGTGCCTCAACGAGCAGTGTTTCACTGTTTTGCATGGCTAATATTCCATTATGTACATGGACCACTTCTTCTTTATCCATTCATCCATTGATGGACATTTTGGTTGCTTCCGTGTCTTGGCTATTGTGAAAAATCCTGCAGTGAAGCTGTTGCAGCCTGTGCCTTCTCGACTCTGGTATTTTCAGGTGAGAGGCTCAGCGGTGGGCCTGCTGAATGGAATGCTGGCTCAATTTTTACTTTTAAACACAGCTCCTTTCTGTTCTCACTATTGGCTCTTATCACTTTACATCTCACCAGCAGCTAGAGGGTACACAGTTCTCTAAAACCCCTTCCGCATTTATTGTTTGTAGACTTTTGGCTGATGGTAGTTGACGTGTGTGAGTTGAAATCTTTTTGTAGGCTAGATTTGCATGAGTTTAAAAATTTATGTTGTTGAGCTTTTATCCATTTTCCTTGTTTTTAGAAAAATAATGAGTAAAATTTACCTCTTCATACTAGCTCCTTGAAAATTTTGCCAGTTGTGAATTTTTGAGGGCAGTTGTCCTTTACTGTCCTGAGTCCTTGTGAATGTTAAGTGACCGTTAGCTGTGGTTTTAAAGCCGCTCTTGTGGGAAACGGCCACAAGGCGGCAGCATTTCTACATTTCCAACTCTGGGTTTTTGGGCAACAGAGGGTTCCTGGAAATCGTGTTTGTAAGCTGCAAATTAGAGCAGAATGTGCCACGGCAAACTCCCAAGAGCTTATATCTCCTTACTTCTTGTTTGTTTTTTACATTTAGTTTTTATTTATTATCACAGCAAATTGGATAAAAATACTGTGTTTTTTCTAGGTGTACGGAATCTGGTTCATTATATCAATGTATTGATCTATTCATCTTTGGATCCTTTCCCGTGTAGGTTATTACAGAGTGTTGAGTACACCTCTTTTAGCATTCCATAGGTATTTTGTGATTAGATATTTCATATGTATTACTACATGTCTGTTAACCCCCATATCCTAATTCATACATTCCTTACACCTTTCCAATTGGTTTTCTGAATCTATGAGTGTCCTTCTCTTGGAAATTATTTCATGGGTATCAATTTTTAGGTAACACCTATAAGTGATGTAATAGGATATCTGTCTTTCGTTTTCTTTCTTACTTCAGGTAGGGTGATTATCTCTAGATCCTTCTATGCTGGTGCCAACAGCATTGTTCCATGCTTTTCCATGGCTAATATTCCATTGTGTTCATGGACCACTTCTTCTTGGTGCATTTTTCTGTTGATGGACATTTTGGTTTCTTCCAGCTCTTGGCTATGGTACATGTTGCTGCAGTGAAGGATTGCCAGCCTGTGTCTTTTCGATTCAGGTCTACTCAGCGGATAGGCCCATCAGTGGGCCTACCAGATCACATAGTAGCTCAAGTTTTACCTTTAAACACACCTCCATTTTGTTCTCTGTACTGGCTGTTACCAGGTTACATCCCATCAGCAGCTAGAGGGTACACAGTTCTCTAAAAGCCCTTCAGCATTTATACTATGTAGACTTTTTTGCTGATGATCCTTCTGACGGCTGTGAGGTGAATGTGTTTCTAGACTGGATTTGCATGGCTTTATTAATTCCTGACGTTGAGCGTTTTTCCATGCCTTTTTCTATAACAAACAAAAGAGACAGAATATAAAATGTGCATAAAATATGCCTCTTGAAATTGTCGTTTTGAAATATGGATGTCTTTTGAGATTTTTGCTCGATTTACGACCGAAGGATTGTTTTGAGGACAGGTGTCATTTACAGGCCTGCAATTATTTTGACTATCAAGTAACCATTACAGCTGCAGTTAGAGCTGCTGTTGTGTGAAACGGCCACAAGGCGGCAGCAGTTCTCATTAACCAAATCTGGTTACTAGGGAAACAGAGCCTCAATGGAAGTCCTGTTCTAGGTTGCAAATTAGAATGGAATGGGCCAGGAAAAAGCCCCTTAAGTTTATATCTCACTAAATATTGTTCTTTTTTTAAATTTAATTTTCATTGTTTATCACAGCAAGTGTGATTACAATGTTTTGCTTGTTTTAGGTGTGCAAGATGTGGTTGTTTTCCACATATACCTATCTCTTTTCTTCTTTGGATCCTTTTCCCATTTTAGGTTATGACACAATGTTGAGTAGTCTTCTCTTGGTATTCCGTAGGTCTTTGGTGATTATATACTTCACCTGTGTTTGTATATCTCTGTTAACTCTGACATCCTAATGTATCCAATCCTCACACCTTTCCATTGGTGAACCATAAGTTTGTTTAATGAATCTGTGATTGCCTTTCTCTGTGGAAATATCCTCACTGGTATCAATTTTTAGGTAACACCTATAAGTGATATCACAGGATACGTGTCTTTCGCTTTCTGACTTACTACAAGTTGCGTGATTACTTCTAGACTCATCTACGGTGATGCAAATGGCATTGTGTCATTGTTTTCCTTGGCTAATATTCCATCTGTACGTGGACCAGTTTTTCTTTGTCCACTCACCTGTTGATGGACTTTTGGGTTGCTTCCATGTCTTGGTTATTGTAACACTGCTGAAATGCACATTTGCCTGCCTGTGTCTTTCAACTATGTCTTCTTCGGTTATAGGCCCAGGAGAGGGCCTGTTGGATCATATGGTAGCAAAATGTTTACCTTGTAAAGGCGTCTCCATTCTGTTCTCATTAGTGGCTCTTACCAGGTTATGTTCCACTTAAATTTGAGGGTATGCCCTTGTCCACAACCCTTTCAGCATTTATTGTTTGTAGTTTTTCTGCTGATGTTTATTCTGACAGGTGTGAGCTGACACCTCTTTGAGGTTGGATTTGCATGCATCTCATAATCCCTTGAAATTGAACTTTCAGGCATGTCCTCTTTTTTTTCAAGCTGTGAGTAGCGCTTACCTCTTCAAATGGTTTTCTTGAAGTATGTGTCACATTTTGAAATATTTTGGCCATTACCTCCCTGAAGACATTTTGAGGGCAGGTTTCATTTACAGCCCTCCAGTACTTGTGCATATGAAGTGACCATGAGCACAGGTTTTAAAGCTGCTGCTGCAGGTATCGGCCATTGGGCGGCAGCATTTCTCCTTTCCCCATTCTGGGAATTACGGAAGGAGTCCTTCCTGCCAGTGGTGTTCCTCCGTTATATATTAGAGAGGAATGTGCCCGGACAAACCCCCAAAAGCTGATGTCTCCTTACTTACGTTTGGTTTCTAAATTGAAAGTATATATATTTTTTTATTGGGTAATATTCCATTGTGTACATGGACCACTTCTTCTTTGTGCCTTCCTCTGTTGACAGACATTTTTGTTGCTTCCAAGTGTTGGCTGTGGTAAATATTGCTGGAGTGCAGGATGGCCACCCTGTGTCTTTTGGATTCTCATCCTCTCAGGTGATAGGCCCAGCAGTGGGTATGCTTGATTGAATGGTAGCTCAATATTTACCTTATCAAGGCACCTCCTTTGTGTTTTCATTACTGGTTCTTACCATGTCCCACTTAGAAACGAGGGTGCGCATTTCTCCACAACCCCTTCAGCATTTATTGTTTGCAGAATTTTTGCTGATGGCCATTATGACTGGTGTGAGCTGATAGGTTTTTGTAATTTGGATTTGCATGTCTTTAATAATTCCTAATGTTCAGCATTTTTCCATGCTTTGTTTTCTTTCTGTTACACAAAAACAGAAAAAAACTGTGAGTACAATAAACCACTTGAAGTGGTCTTCTGGGAAGGCTGCCCTGTTTTGAATTTTTCGTCGATTTTTGACCCCAGGATTTTTTTGACAACAGGTGACATTTACAGGCTTGTAATGAGTGTGAATATTTAGTGACCACTACTACTGGCTTTAAAGGTGCTGTTGGGGGAAACGGCCACAAGGCGGCAGCATTTCTCCGTTCCCAAGACTGGTTTCTAGGGCAGCACAACATTTCTGGAAGTTGTGTTCCCAGGTTGTAAATTAGAATGGAATGTGCTAGGAAAAAAACCCATAAGTTAATATTCCATTATTTCTTTTTCGATTTTTTAGTCTTTTTAAATCGAGGTAATGTTTAGAATATTGTTTGTCCTACGTGTATACAATCTGGTTCATTTGTACATTACACACACACATATACACACACACACACACACACACACACACATACGTAATATATTCATGTGCAGGTACTCTTCCCATGTAAATTATTGCAGAGTGCTCCATTGACCTCCCTTGCTATATGGTCGGTCTGTTTGATAAATGTATTTAGTAGGTATTTGTACACATATGGTAACCCTAATCTTAATTTTCCATACCACCCACCTTTCCATTTACATAAGAATAGTTTGTTCTCTAAGTCTGTGAGTTTCTTTCTCTGTGAAAATGCTATCATATTTGTCAGTTGTTAGATAACACCTATAAGTGATATCATACTATATGTCTTTTTCTTTCTGACTTACGTCATGTTCTGAGATTATATCTAGGCTCATAAATGGTGCCTCAACGAGCAGTGTTTCACTGTTTTGCATGGCTAATATTCCATTATGTACATGGACCACTTCTTCTTTATCCATTCATCCATTGATGGACATTTTGGTTGCTTCCGTGTCTTGGCTATTGTGAAAAATCCTGCAGTGAAGCTGTTGCAGCCTGTGCCTTCTCGACTCTGGTATTTTCAGGTGAGAGGCTCAGCGGTGGGCCTGCTGAATGGAATGCTGGCTCAATTTTTACTTTTAAACACAGCTCCTTTCTGTTCTCACTATTGGCTCTTATCACTTTACATCTCACCAGCAGCTAGAGGGTACACAGTTCTCTAAAACCCCTTCCGCATTTATTGTTTGTAGACTTTTGGCTGATGGTAGTTGACGTGTGTGAGTTGAAATCTTTTTGTAGGCTAGATTTGCATGAGTTTAAAAATTTATGTTGTTGAGCTTTTATCCATTTTCCTTGTTTTTAGAAAAATAATGAGTAAAATTTACCTCTTCATACTAGCTCCTTGAAAATTTTGCCAGTTGTGAATTTTTGAGGGCAGTTGTCCTTTACTGTCCTGAGTCCTTGTGAATGTTAAGTGACCGTTAGCTGTGGTTTTAAAGCCGCTCTTGTGGGAAACGGCCACAAGGCGGCAGCATTTCTACATTTCCAACTCTGGGTTTTTGGGCAACAGAGGGTTCCTGGAAATCGTGTTTGTAAGCTGCAAATTAGAGCAGAATGTGCCACGGCAAACTCCCAAGAGCTTATATCTCCTTACTTCTTGTTTGTTTTTTACATTTAGTTTTTATTTATTATCACAGCAAATTGGATAAAAATACTGTGTTTTTTCTAGGTGTACGGAATCTGGTTCATTATATCAATGTATTGATCTATTCATCTTTGGATCCTTTCCTGTGTAGGTTATTACAGAGTGTTGAGTACACCTCTTTTAGCATTCCATAGGTATTTTGTGATTATATATTTCATATGTATTACTACATGTCTGTTAACCCCCATATCCTAATTCATACATTCCTTACACCTTTCCAATTGGTTTTCTGAATCTATGAGTGTCCTTCTCTTGGAAATTATTTCATGGGTATCAATTTTTAGGTAACACCTATAAGTGATGTAATAGGATATCTGTCTTTCGTTTTCTTTCTTACTTCAGGTAGGGTGATTATCTCTAGATCCTTCTATGCTGGTGCCAACAGCATTGTTCCATGCTTTTCCATGGCTAATATTCCATTGTGTTCATGGACCACTTCTTCTTGGTGCATTTTTCTGTTGATGGACATTTTGGTTTCTTCCAGCTCTTGGCTATGGTACATGTTGCTGCAGTGAAGGATTGCCAGCCTGTGTCTTTTCGATTCAGGTCTACTCAGCGGATAGGCCCATCAGTGGGCCTACCAGATCACATAGTAGCTCAAGTTTTACCTTTAAACACACCTCCATTTTGTTCTCTGTACTGGCTGTTACCAGGTTACATCCCATCAGCAGCTAGAGGGTACACAGTTCTCTAAAAGCCCTTCAGCATTTATACTATGTAGACTTTTTTGCTGATGATCCTTCTGACGGCTGTGAGGTGAATGTGTTTCTAGACTGGATTTGCATGGCTTTATTAATTCCTGACGTTGAGCGTTTTTCCATGCCTTTTTCTATAACAAACAAAAGAGACAGAATATAAAATGTGCATAAAATATGCCTCTTGAAATTGTCGTTTTGAAATATGGATGTCTTTTGAGATTTTTGCTCGATTTACGACCGAAGGATTGTTTTGAGGACAGGTGTCATTTACAGGCCTGCAATTATTTTGACTCTCAAGTAACCATTACAGCTGCAGTTAGAGCTGCTGTTGTGTGAAACGGCCACAAGGCGGCAGCAGTTCCCATTAACCAAATCTGGTTACTAGGGAAACAGAGCCTCAATGGAAGTCCTGTTCTAGGTTGCAAATTAGAATGGAATGGGCCAGGAAAAAGCCCCTTAAGTTTATATCTCACTAAATATTGTTCTTTATTTAAATTTAATTTTCATTGTTTATCACAGCAAGTGTGATTACAATGTTTTGCTTGTTTTAGGTGTGCAAGATGTGGTTGTTTTCCACATATACCTATCTCTTTTCTTCTTTGGATCCTTTTCCCATTTTAGGTTATGACACAATGTTGAGTAGTCTTCTCTTGGTATTCCGTAGGTCTTTGGTGATTATATACTTCACCTGTGTTTGTATATCTCTGTTAACTCTGACATCCTAATGTATCCAATCCTCACACCTTTCCATTGGTGAACCATAAGTTTGTTTAATGAATCTGTGATTGCCTTTCTCTGTGGAAATATCCTCACTGGTATCAATTTTTAGGTAACACCTATAAGTGATATCACAGGATACGTGTCTTTCGCTTTCTGACTTACTACAAGTTGCGTGATTACTTCTAGACTCATCTACGGTGATGCAAATGGCATTGTGTCATTGTTTTCCTTGGCTAATATTCCATCTGTACGTGGACCAGTTTTTCTTTGTCCACTCACCTGTTGATGGACTTTTGGGTTGCTTCCATGTCTTGGTTATTGTAACACTGCTGAAATGCACATTTGCCTGCCTGTGTCTTTCAACTATGTCTTCTTCGGTTATAGGCCCAGGAGAGGGCCTGTTGGATCATATGGTAGCAAAATGTTTACCTTGTAAAGGCGTCTCCATTCTGTTCTCATTAGTGGCTCTTACCAGGTTATGTTCCACTTAAATTTGAGGGTATGCCCTTGTCCACAACCCTTTCAGCATTTATTGTTTGTAGTTTTTCTGCTGATGTTTATTCTGACAGGTGTGAGCTGACACCTCTTTGAGGTTGGATTTGCATGCATCTCATAATCCCTTGAAATTGAACTTTCAGGCATGTCCTCTTTTTTTTCAAGCTGTGAGTAGCGCTTACCTCTTCAAATGGTTTTCTTGAAGTATGTGTCACATTTTGAAATATTTTGGCCATTACCTCCCTGAAGACATTTTGAGGGCAGGTTTCATTTACAGCCCTCCAGTACTTGTGCATATGAAGTGACCATGAGCACAGGTTTTAAAGCTGCTGCTGCAGGTATCGGCCATTGGGCGGCAGCATTTCTCCTTTCCCCATTCTGGGAATTACGGAAGGAGTCCTTCCTGCCAGTGGTGTTCCTCCGTTATATATTAGAGAGGAATGTGCCCGGACAAACCCCCAAAAGCTGATGTCTCCTTACTTACGTTTGGTTTCTAAATTGAAAGTATATATATTTTTTTATTGGATAATATTCCATTGTGTACATGGACCACTTCTTCTTTGTGCCTTCCTCTGTTGACAGACATTTTTGTTGCTTCCAAGTGTTGGCTGTGGTAAATATTGCTGGAGTGCAGGATGGCCACCCTGTGTCTTTTGGATTCTCATCCTCTCAGGTGATAGGCCCAGCAGTGGGTATGCTTGATTGAATGGTAGCTCAATATTTACCTTATCAAGGCACCTCCTTTGTGTTTTCATTACTGGTTCTTACCATGTCCCACTTAGAAACGAGGGTGCGCATTTCTCCACAACCCCTTCAGCATTTATTGTTTGCAGAATTTTTTGCTGATGGCCATTATGACTGGTGTGAGCTGATAGGTTTTTGTAATTTGGATTTGCATGTCTTTAATAATTCCTAATGTTCAGCATTTTTCCATGCTTTGTTTTCTTTCTGTTACACAAAAACAGAAAAAAACTGTGAGTACAATAAACCACTTGAAGTGGTCTTCTGGGAAGGCTGCCCTGTTTTGAATTTTTCGTCGATTTTTGACCCCAGGATTTTTTTGACAACAGGTGACATTTACAGGCTTGTAATGAGTGTGAATATTTAGTGACCACTACTACTGGCTTTAAAGGTGCTGTTGGGGGAAACGGCCACAAGGCGGCAGCATTTCTCCGTTCCCAAGACTGGTTTCTAGGGCAGCACAACATTTCTGGAAGTTGTGTTCCCAGGTTGTAAATTAGAATGGAATGTGCTAGGAAAAAAACCCATAAGTTAATATTCCATTATTTCTTTTTCGATTTTTTAGTCTTTTTAAATCGAGGTAATGTTTAGAATATTGTTTGTCCTACGTGTATACAATCTGGTTCATTTGTACATTACACACACACATATACACACACACACACACACACACACACACGTACGTAATATATTCATGTGCAGGTACTCTTCCCATGTAAATTATTGCAGAGTGCTCCATTGACCTCCCTTGCTATATGGTCGGTCTGTTTGATAAATGTATTTAGTAGGTATTTGTACACATATGGTAACCCTAATCTTAATTTTCCATACCACCCACCTTTCCATTTACATAAGAATAGTTTGTTCTCTAAGTCTGTGAGTTTCTTTCTCTGTGAAAATGCTATCATATTTGTCAGTTGTTAGATAACACCTATAAGTGATATACTATATGTCTTTTTCTTTCTGACTTACGTCATGTTCTGAGATTATATCTAGGCTCATAAATGGTGCCTCAACGAGCAGTGTTTCACTGTTTTGCATGGCTAATATTCCATTATGTACATGGACCACTTCTTCTTTATCCATTCATCCATTGATGGACATTTTGGTTGCTTCCGTGTCTTGGCTATTGTGAAAAATCCTGCAGTGAAGCTGTTGCAGCCTGTGCCTTCTCGACTCTGGTATTTTCAGGTGAGAGGCTCAGCGGTGGGCCTGCTGAATGGAATGCTGGCTCAATTTTTACTTTTAAACACAGCTCCTTTCTGTTCTCACTATTGGCTCTTATCACTTTACATCTCACCAGCAGCTAGAGGGTACACAGTTCTCTAAAACCCCTTCCGCATTTATTGTTTGTAGACTTTTGGCTGATGGTAGTTGACGTGTGTGAGTTGAAATCTTTTTGTAGGCTAGATTTGCATGAGTTTAAAAATTTATGTTGTTGAGCTTTTATCCATTTTCCTTGTTTTTAGAAAAATAATGAGTAAAATTTACCTCTTCATACTAGCTCCTTGAAAATTTTGCCAGTTGTGAATTTTTGAGGGCAGTTGTCCTTTACTGTCCTGAGTCCTTGTGAATGTTAAGTGACCGTTAGCTGTGGTTTTAAAGCCGCTCTTGTGGGAAACGGCCACAAGGCGGCAGCATTTCTACATTTCCAACTCTGGGTTTTTGGGCAACAGAGGGTTCCTGGAAATCGTGTTTGTAAGCTGCAAATTAGAGCAGAATGTGCCACGGCAAACTCCCAAGAGCTTATATCTCCTTACTTCTTGTTTGTTTTTTACATTTAGTTTTTATTTATTATCACAGCAAATTGGATAAAAATACTGTGTTTTTTCTAGGTGTACGGAATCTGGTTCATTATATCAATGTATTGATCTATTCATCTTTGGATCCTTTCCCGTGTAGGTTATTACAGAGTGTTGAGTACACCTCTTTTAGCATTCCATAGGTATTTTGTGATTAGATATTTCATATGTATTACTACATGTCTGTTAACCCCCATATCCTAATTCATACATTCCTTACACCTTTCCAATTGGTTTTCTGAATCTATGAGTGTCCTTCTCTTGGAAATTATTTCATGGGTATCAATTTTTAGGTAACACCTATAAGTGATGTAATAGGATATCTGTCTTTCGTTTTCTTTCTTACTTCAGGTAGGGTGATTATCTCTAGATCCTTCTATGCTGGTGCCAACAGCATTGTTCCATGCTTTTCCATGGCTAATATTCCATTGTGTTCATGGACCACTTCTTCTTGGTGCATTTTTCTGTTGATGGACATTTTGGTTTCTTCCAGCTCTTGGCTATGGTACATGTTGCTGCAGTGAAGGATTGCCAGCCTGTGTCTTTTCGATTCAGGTCTACTCAGCGGATAGGCCCATCAGTGGGCCTACCAGATCACATAGTAGCTCAAGTTTTACCTTTAAACACACCTCCATTTTGTTCTCTGTACTGGCTGTTACCAGGTTACATCCCATCAGCAGCTAGAGGGTACACAGTTCTCTAAAAGCCCTTCAGCATTTATACTATGTAGACTTTTTTGCTGATGATCCTTCTGACGGCTGTGAGGTGAATGTGTTTCTAGACTGGATTTGCATGGCTTTATTAATTCCTGACGTTGAGCGTTTTTCCATGCCTTTTTCTATAACAAACAAAAGAGACAGAATATAAAATGTGCATAAAATATGCCTCTTGAAATTGTCGTTTTGAAATATGGATGTCTTTTGAGATTTTTGCTCGATTTACGACCGAAGGATTGTTTTGAGGACAGGTGTCATTTACAGGCCTGCAATTATTTTGACTATCAAGTAACCATTACAGCTGCAGTTAGAGCTGCTGTTGTGTGAAACGGCCACAAGGCGGCAGCAGTTCTCATTAACCAAATCTGGTTACTAGGGAAACAGAGCCTCAATGGAAGTCCTGTTCTAGGTTGCAAATTAGAATGGAATGGGCCAGGAAAAAGCCCCTTAAGTTTATATCTCACTAAATATTGTTCTTTTTTTAAATTTAATTTTCATTGTTTATCACAGCAAGTGTGATTACAATGTTTTGCTTGTTTTAGGTGTGCAAGATGTGGTTGTTTTCCACATATACCTATCTCTTTTCTTCTTTGGATCCTTTTCCCATTTTAGGTTATGACACAATGTTGAGTAGTCTTCTCTTGGTATTCCGTAGGTCTTTGGTGATTATATACTTCACCTGTGTTTGTATATCTCTGTTAACTCTGACATCCTAATGTATCCAATCCTCACACCTTTCCATTGGTGAACCATAAGTTTGTTTAATGAATCTGTGATTGCCTTTCTCTGTGGAAATATCCTCACTGGTATCAATTTTTAGGTAACACCTATAAGTGATATCACAGGATACGTGTCTTTCGCTTTCTGACTTACTACAAGTTGCGTGATTACTTCTAGACTCATCTACGGTGATGCAAATGGCATTGTGTCATTGTTTTCCTTGGCTAATATTCCATCTGTACGTGGACCAGTTTTTCTTTGTCCACTCACCTGTTGATGGACTTTTGGGTTGCTTCCATGTCTTGGTTATTGTAACACTGCTGAAATGCACATTTGCCTGCCTGTGTCTTTCAACTATGTCTTCTTCGGTTATAGGCCCAGGAGAGGGCCTGTTGGATCATATGGTAGCAAAATGTTTACCTTGTAAAGGCGTCTCCATTCTGTTCTCATTAGTGGCTCTTACCAGGTTATGTTCCACTTAAATTTGAGGGTATGCCCTTGTCCACAACCCTTTCAGCATTTATTGTTTGTAGTTTTTCTGCTGATGTTTATTCTGACAGGTGTGAGCTGACACCTCTTTGAGGTTGGATTTGCATGCATCTCATAATCCCTTGAAATTGAACTTTCAGGCATGTCCTCTTTTTTTTCAAGCTGTGAGTAGCGCTTACCTCTTCAAATGGTTTTCTTGAAGTATGTGTCACATTTTGAAATATTTTGGCCATTACCTCCCTGAAGACATTTTGAGGGCAGGTTTCATTTACAGCCCTCCAGTACTTGTGCATATGAAGTGACCATGAGCACAGGTTTTAAAGCTGCTGCTGCAGGTATCGGCCATTGGGCGGCAGCATTTCTCCTTTCCCCATTCTGGGAATTACGGAAGGAGTCCTTCCTGCCAGTGGTGTTCCTCCGTTATATATTAGAGAGGAATGTGCCCGGACAAACCCCCAAAAGCTGATGTCTCCTTACTTACGTTTGGTTTCTAAATTGAAAGTATATATATTTTTTTATTGGATAATATTCCATTGTGTACATGGACCACTTCTTCTTTGTGCCTTCCTCTGTTGACAGACATTTTTGTTGCTTCCAAGTGTTGGCTGTGGTAAATATTGCTGGAGTGCAGGATGGCCACCCTGTGTCTTTTGGATTCTCATCCTCTCAGGTGATAGGCCCAGCAGTGGGTATGCTTGATTGAATGGTAGCTCAATATTTACCTTATCAAGGCACCTCCTTTGTGTTTTCATTACTGGTTCTTACCATGTCCCACTTAGAAACGAGGGTGCGCATTTCTCCACAACCCCTTCAGCATTTATTGTTTGCAGAATTTTTGCTGATGGCCATTATGACTGGTGTGAGCTGATAGGTTTTTGTAATTTGGATTTGCATGTCTTTAATAATTCCTAATGTTCAGCATTTTTCCATGCTTTGTTTTCTTTCTGTTACACAAAAACAGAAAAAAACTGTGAGTACAATAAACCACTTGAAGTGGTCTTCTGGGAAGGCTGCCCTGTTTTGAATTTTTCGTCGATTTTTGACCCCAGGATTTTTTTGACAACAGGTGACATTTACAGGCTTGTAATGAGTGTGAATATTTAGTGACCACTACTACTGGCTTTAAAGGTGCTGTTGGGGGAAACGGCCACAAGGCGGCAGCATTTCTCCGTTCCCAAGACTGGTTTCTAGGGCAGCACAACATTTCTGGAAGTTGTGTTCCCAGGTTGTAAATTAGAATGGAATGTGCTAGGAAAAAAACCCATAAGTTAATATTCCATTATTTCTTTTTCGATTTTTTAGTCTTTTTAAATCGAGGTAATGTTTAGAATATTGTTTGTCCTACGTGTATACAATCTGGTTCATTTGTACATTACACACACACATATACACACACACACACACACACACACACGTACGTAATATATTCATGTGCAGGTACTCTTCCCATGTAAATTATTGCAGAGTGCTCCATTGACCTCCCTTGCTATATGGTCGGTCTGTTTGATAAATGTATTTAGTAGGTATTTGTACACATATGGTAACCCTAATCTTAATTTTCCATACCACCCACCTTTCCATTTACATAAGAATAGTTTGTTCTCTAAGTCTGTGAGTTTCTTTCTCTGTGAAAATGCTATCATATTTGTCAGTTGTTAGATAACACCTATAAGTGATATACTATATGTCTTTTTCTTTCTGACTTATGTCATGTTCTGAGATTATATCTAGGCTCATAAATGGTGCCTCAACGAGCAGTGTTTCACTGTTTTGCATGGCTAATATTCCATTATGTACATGGACCACTTCTTCTTTATCCATTCATCCATTGATGGACATTTTGGTTGCTTCCGTGTCTTGGCTATTGTGAAAAATCCTGCAGTGAAGCTGTTGCAGCCTGTGCCTTCTCGACTCTGGTATTTTCAGGTGAGAGGCTCAGCGGTGGGCCTGCTGAATGGAATGCTGCCTCAATTTTTACTTTTAAACACAGCTCCTTTCTGTTCTCACTATTAGCTCTTATCACTTTACATCTCACCAGCAGCTAGAGGGTACACAGTTCTCTAAAACCCCTTCCGCATTTATTGTTTGTAGACTTTTGGCTGATGGTAGTTGACGTGTGTGAGTTGAAATCTTTTTGTAGGCTAGATTTGCATGAGTTTAAAAATTTATGTTGTTGAGCTTTTATCCATTTTCCTTGTTTTTAGAAAAATAATGAGTAAAATTTACCTCTTCATACTAGCTCCTTGAAAATTTTGCCAGTTGTGAATTTTTGAGGGCAGTTGTCCTTTACTGTCCTGAGTCCTTGTGAATGTTAAGTGACCGTTAGCTGTGGTTTTAAAGCCGCTCTTGTGGGAAACGGCCACAAGGCGGCAGCATTTCTACATTTCCAACTCTGGGTTTTTGGGCAACAGAGGGTTCCTGGAAATCGTGTTTGTAAGCTGCAAATTAGAGCAGAATGTGCCACGGCAAACTCCCAAGAGCTTATATCTCCTTACTTCTTGTTTGTTTTTTACATTTAGTTTTTATTTATTATCACAGCAAATTGGATAAAAATACTGTGTTTTTTCTAGGTGTACGGAATCTGGTTCATTATATCAATGTATTGATCTATTCATCTTTGGATCCTTTCCCGTGTAGGTTATTACAGAGTGTTGAGTACACCTCTTTTAGCATTCCATAGGTATTTTTTGATTATATATTTCATATGTATTACTACATGTCTGTTAACCCCCATATCCTAATTCATACATTCCTTACACCTTTCCAATTGGTTTTCTGAATCTATGAGTGTCCTTCTCTTGGAAATTATTTCATGGGTATCAATTTTTAGGTAACACCTATAAGTGATGTAATAGGATATCTGTCTTTCGTTTTCTTTCTTACTTCAGGTAGGGTGATTATCTCTAGATCCTTCTATGCTGGTGCCAACAGCATTGTTCCATGCTTTTCCATGGCTAATATTCCATTGTGTTCATGGACCACTTCTTCTTGGTGCATTTTTCTGTTGATGGACATTTTGGTTTCTTCCAGCTCTTGGCTATGGTACATGTTGCTGCAGTGAAGGATTGCCAGCCTGTGTCTTTTCGATTCAGGTCTACTCAGCGGATAGGCCCATCAGTGGGCCTACCAGATCACATAGTAGCTCAAGTTTTACCTTTAAACACACCTCCATTTTGTTCTCTGTACTGGCTGTTACCAGGTTACATCCCATCAGCAGCTAGAGGGTACACAGTTCTCTAAAAGCCCTTCAGCATTTATACTATGTAGACTTTTTTGCTGATGATACTTCTGACGGCTGTGAGGTGAATGTGTTTCTAGACTGGATTTGCATGGCTTTATTAATTCCTGACGTTGAGCGTTTTTCCATGCCTTTTTCTATAACAAACAAAAGAGACAGAATATAAAATGTGCATAAAATATGCCTCTTGAAATTGTCGTTTTGAAATATGGATGTCTTTTGAGATTTTTGCTCGATTTACGACCGAAGGATTGTTTTGAGGACAGGTGTCATTTACAGGCCTGCAATTATTTTGACTCTCAAGTAACCATTACAGCTGCAGTTAGAGCTGCTGTTGTGTGAAACGGCCACAAGGCGGCAGCAGTTCTCATTAACCAAATCTGGTTACTAGGGAAACAGAGCCTCAATGGAAGTCCTGTTCTAGGTTGCAAATTAGAATGGAATGGGCCAGGAAAAAGCCCCTTAAGTTTATATCTCACTAAATATTGTTCTTTTTTTAAATTTAATTTTCATTGTTTATCACAGCAAGTGTGATTACAATGTTTTGCTTGTTTTAGGTGTGCAAGATGTGGTTGTTTTCCACATATACCTATCTCTTTTCTTCTTTGGATCCTTTTCCCATTTTAGGTTATGACACAATGTTGAGTAGTCTTCTCTTGGTATTCCATAGGTCTTTGGTGATTATATACTTCACCTGTGTTTGTATATCTCTGTTAACTCTGACATCCTAATGTATCCAATCCTCACACCTTTCCATTGGTGAACCATAAGTTTGTTTAATGAATCTGTGATTGCCTTTCTCTGTGGAAATATCCTCACTGGTATCAATTTTTAGGTAACACCTATAAGTGATATCACAGGATACGTGTCTTTCGCTTTCTGACTTACTGCAAGTTGCGTGATTACTTCTAGACTCATCTACGGTGATGCAAATGGCATTGTGTCATTGTTTTCCTTGGCTAATATTCCATCTGTACGTGGACCAGTTTTTCTTTGTCCACTCACCTGTTGATGGACTTTTGGGTTGCTTCCATGTCTTGGTTATTGTAACACTGCTGAAATGCACATTTGCCTGCCTGTGTCTTTCAACTATGTCTTCTTCGGTTATAGGCCCAGGAGAGGGCCTGTTGGATCATATGGTAGCAAAATGTTTACCTTGTAAAGGCGTCTCCATTCTGTTCTCATTAGTGGCTCTTACCAGGTTATGTTCCACTTAAATTTGAGGGTATGCCCTTGTCCACAACCCTTTCAGCATTTATTGTTTGTAGTTTTTCTGCTGATGTTTATTCTGACAGGTGTGAGCTGACACCTCTTTGAGGTTGGATTTGCATGCATCTCATAATCCCTTGAAATTGAACTTTCAGGCATGTCCTCTTTTTTTTCAAGCTGTGAGTAGCGCTTACCTCTTCAAATGGTTTTCTTGAAGTATGTGTCACATTTTGAAATATTTTGGCCATTACCGCCCTGAAGACATTTTGAGGGCAGGTTTCATTTACAGCCCTCCAGTACTTGTGCATATGAAGTGACCATGAGCACAGGTTTTAAAGCTGCTGCTGCAGGTATCGGCCATTGGGCGGCAGCATTTCTCCTTTCCCCATTCTGGGAATTACGGAAGGAGTCCTTCCTGCCAGTGGTGTTCCTCCGTTATATATTAGAGAGGAATGTGCCCGGACAAACCCCCAAAAGCTGATGTCTCCTTACTTACGTTTGGTTTCTAAATTGAAAGTATATATATTTTTTTATTGGATAATATTCCATTGTGTACATGGACCACTTCTTCTTTGTGCCTTCCTCTGTTGACAGACATTTTTGTTGCTTCCAAGTGTTGGCTGTGGTAAATATTGCTGGAGTGCAGGATGGCCACCCTGTGTCTTTTGGATTCTCATCCTCTCAGGTGATAGGCCCAGCAGTGGGTATGCTTGATTGAATGGTAGCTCAATATTTACCTTATCAAGGCACCTCCTTTGTGTTTTCATTACTGGTTCTTACCATGTCCCACTTAGAAACGAGGGTGCGCATTTCTCCACAACCCCTTCAGCATTTATTGTTTGCAGAATTTTTGCTGATGGCCATTATGACTGGTGTGAGCTGATAGGTTTTTGTAATTTGGATTTGCATGTCTTTAATAATTCCTAATGTTCAGCATTTTTCCATGCTTTGTTTTCTTTCTGTTACACAAAAACAGAAAAAAACTGTGAGTACAATAAACCACTTGAAGTGGTCTTCTGGGAAGGCTGCCCTGTTTTGAATTTTTCGTCGATTTTTGACCCCAGGATTTTTTTGACAACAGGTGACATTTACAGGCTTGTAATGAGTGTGAATATTTAGTGACCACTACTACTGGCTTTAAAGGTGCTGTTGGGGGAAACGGCCACAAGGCGGCAGCATTTCTCCGTTCCCAAGACTGGTTTCTAGGGCAGCACAACATTTCTGGAAGTTGTGTTCCCAGGTTGTAAATTAGAATGGAATGTGCTAGGAAAAAAACCCATAAGTTAATATTCCATAATTTCTTTTTCGATTTTTTAGTCTTTTTAAATCGAGGTAATGTTTAGAATATTGTTTGTCCTACGTGTATACAATCTGGTTCATTTGTACATTACACACACACATATACACACACACACACACACACACACACACACATACGTAATATATTCATGTGCAGGTACTCTTCCCATGTAAATTATTGCAGAGTGCTCCATTGACCTCCCTTGCTATATGGTCGGTCTGTTTGATAAATGTATTTAGTAGGTATTTGTACACATATGGTAACCCTAATCTTAATTTTCCATACCACCCACCTTTCCATTTACATAAGAATAGTTTGTTCTCTAAGTCTGTGAGTTTCTTTCTCTGTGAAAATGCTATCATATTTGTCAGTTGTTAGATAACACCTATAAGTGATATCATACTATATGTCTTTTTCTTTCTGACTTACGTCATGTTCTGAGATTATATCTAGGCTCATAAATGGTGCCTCAACGAGCAGTGTTTCACTGTTTTGCATGGCTAATATTCCATTATGTACATGGACCACTTCTTCTTTATCCATTCATCCATTGATGGACATTTTGGTTGCTTCCCTGTCTTGGCTATTGTGAAAAATCCTGCAGTGAAGCTGTTGCAGCCTGTGCCTTCTCGACTCTGGTATTTTCAGGTGAGAGGCTCAGCGGTGGGCCTGCTGAATGGAATGCTGGCTCAATTTTTACTTTTAAACACAGCTCCTTTCTGTTCTCACTATTGGCTCTTATCACTTTACATCTCACCAGCAGCTAGAGGGTACACAGTTCTCTAAAACCCCTTCTGCATTTATTGTTTGTAGACTTTTGGCTGATGGTAGTTGACGTGTGTGAGTTGAAATCTTTTTGTAGGCTAGATTTGCATGAGTTTAAAAATTTATGTTGTTGAGCTTTTATCCATTTTCCTTGTTTTTAGAAAAATAATGAGTAAAATTTACCTCTTCATACTAGCTCCTTGAAAATTTTGCCAGTTGTGAATTTTTGAGGGCAGTTGTCCTTTACTGTCCTGAGTCCTTGTGAATGTTAAGTGACCGTTAGCTGTGGTTTTAAAGCCGCTCTTGTGGGAAACGGCCACAAGGCGGCAGCATTTCTACATTTCCAACTCTGGGTTTTTGGGCAACAGAGGGTTCCTGGAAATCGTGTTTGTAAGCTGCAAATTAGAGCAGAATGTGCCACGGCAAACTCCCAAGAGCTTATATCTCCTTACTTCTTGTTTGTTTTTTACATTTAGTTTTTATTTATTATCACAGCAAATTGGATAAAAATACTGTGTTTTTTCTAGGTGTACGGAATCTGGTTCATTATATCAATGTATTGATCTATTCATCTTTGGATCCTTTCCCGTGTAGGTTATTACAGAGTGTTGAGTACACCTCTTTTAGCATTCCATAGGTATTTTGTGATTATATATTTCATATGTATTACTACATGTCTGTTAACCCCCATATCCTAATTCATACATTCCTTACACCTTTCCAATTGGTTTTCTGAATCTATGAGTGTCCTTCTCTTGGAAATTATTTCATGGGTATCAATTTTTAGGTAACACCTATAAGTGATGTAATAGGATATCTGTCTTTCGTTTCTTTCTTACTTCAGGTAGGGTGATTATCTCTAGATCCTTCTATGCTGGTGCCAACAGCATTGTTCCATGCTTTTCCATGGCTAATATTCCATTGTGTTCATGGACCACTTCTTCTTGGTGCATTTTTCTGTTGATGGACATTTTGGTTTCTTCCAGCTCTTGGCTATGGTACATGTTGCTGCAGTGAAGGATTGCCAGCCTGTGTCTTTTCGATTCAGGTCTACTCAGCGGATAGGCCCATCAGTGGGCCTACCAGATCACATAGTAGCTCAAGTTTTACCTTTAAACACACCTCCATTTTGTTCTCTGTACTGGCTGTTACCAGGTTACATCCCATCAGCAGCTAGAGGGTACACAGTTCTCTAAAAGCCCTTCAGCATTTATACTATGTAGACTTTTTTGCTGATGATCCTTCTGACGGCTGTGAGGTGAATGTGTTTCTAGACTGGATTTGCATGGCTTTATTAATTCCTGACGTTGAGCGTTTTTCCATGCCTTTTTCTATAACAAACAAAAGAGACAGAATATAAAATGTGCATAAAATATGCCTCTTGAAATTGTCGTTTTGAAATATGGATGTCTTTTGAGATTTTTGCTTGATTTACGACCGAAGGATTGTTTTGAGGACAGGTGTCATTTACAGGCCTGCAATTATTTTGACTATCAAGTAACCATTACAGCTGCAGTTAGAGCTGCTGTTGTGTGAAACGGCCACAAGGCGGCAGCAGTTCTCATTAACCAAATCTGGTTACTAGGGAAACAGAGCCTCAATGGAAGTCCTGTTCTAGGTTGCAAATTAGAATGGAATGGGCCAGGAAAAAGCCCCTTAAGTTTATATCTCACTAAATATTGTTCTTTTTTTAAATTTAATTTTCATTGTTTATCACAGCAAGTGTGATTACAATGTTTTGCTTGTTTTAGGTGTGCAAGATGTGGTTGTTTTCCACATATACCTATCTCTTTTCTTCTTTGGATCCTTTTCCCATTTTAGGTTATGACACAATGTTGAGTAGTCTTCTCTTGGTATTCCGTAGGTCTTTGGTGATTATATACTTCACCTGTGTTTGTATATCTCTGTTAACTCTGACATCCTAATGTATCCAATCCTCACACCTTTCCATTGGTGAACCATAAGTTTGTTTAATGAATCTGTGATTGCCTTTCTCTGTGGAAATATCCTCACTGGTATCAATTTTTAGGTAACACCTATAAGTGATATCACAGGATACGTGTCTTTCGCTTTCTGACTTACTACAAGTTGCGTGATTACTTCTAGACTCATCTACGGTGATGCAAATGGCATTGTGTCATTGTTTTCCTTGGCTAATATTCCATCTGTACGTGGACCAGTTTTTCTTTGTCCACTCACCTGTTGATGGACTTTTGGGTTGCTTCCATGTCTTGGTTATTGTAACACTGCTGAAATGCACATTTGCCTGCCTGTGTCTTTCAACTATGTCTTCTTCGGTTATAGGCCCAGGAGAGGGCCTGTTGGATCATATGGTAGCAAAATGTTTACCTTGTAAAGGCGTCTCCATTCTGTTCTCATTAGTGGCTCTTACCAGGTTATGTTCCACTTAAATTTGAGGGTATGCCCTTGTCCACAACCCTTTCAGCATTTATTGTTTGTAGTTTTTCTGCTGATGTTTATTCTGACAGGTGTGAGCTGACACCTCTTTGAGGTTGGATTTGCATGCATCTCATAATCCCTTGAAATTGAACTTTCAGGCATGTCCTCTTTTTTTTCAAGCTGTGAGTAGCGCTTACCTCTTCAAATGGTTTTCTTGAAGTATGTGTCACATTTTGAAATATTTTGGCCATTACCTCCCTGAAGACATTTTGAGGGCAGGTTTCATTTACAGCCCTCCAGTACTTGTGCATATGAAGTGACCATGAGCACAGGTTTTAAAGCTGCTGCTGCAGGTATCGGCCATTGGGCGGCAGCATTTCTCCTTTCCCCATTCTGGGAATTACGGAAGGAGTCCTTCCTGCCAGTGGTGTTCCTCCGTTATATATTAGAGAGGAATGTGCCCGGACAAACCCCCAAAAGCTGATGTCTCCTTACTTACGTTTGGTTTCTAAATTGAAAGTATATATATTTTTTTATTGGATAATATTCCATTGTGTACATGGACCACTTCTTCTTTGTGCCTTCCTCTGTTGACAGACATTTTTGTTGCTTCCAAGTGTTGGCTGTGGTAAATATTGCTGGAGTGCAGGATGGCCACCCTGTGTCTTTTGGATTCTCATCCTCTCAGGTGATAGGCCCAGCAGTGGGTATGCTTGATTGAATGGTAGCTCAATATTTACCTTATCAAGGCACCTCCTTTGTGTTTTCATTACTGGTTCTTACCATGTCCCACTTAGAAACGAGGGTGCGCATTTCTCCACAACCCCTTCAGCATTTATTGTTTGCAGAATTTTTGCTGATGGCCATTATGACTGGTGTGAGCTGATAGGTTTTTGTAATTTGGATTTGCATGTCTTTAATAATTCCTAATGTTCAGCATTTTTCCATGCTTTGTTTTCTTTCTGTTACACAAAAACAGAAAAAAACTGTGAGTACAATAAACCACTTGAAGTGGTCTTCTGGGAAGGCTGCCCTGTTTTGAATTTTTCGTCGATTTTTGACCCCAGGATTTTTTTGACAACAGGTGACATTTACAGGCTTGTAATGAGTGTGAATATTTAGTGACCACTACTACTGGCTTTAAAGGTGCTGTTGGGGGAAACGGCCACAAGGCGGCAGCATTTCTCCGTTCCCAAGACTGGTTTCTAGGGCAGCACAACATTTCTGGAAGTTGTGTTCCCAGGTTGTAAATTAGAATGGAATGTGCTAGGAAAAAAACCCATAAGTTAATATTCCATTATTTCTTTTTCGATTTTTTAGTCTTTTTAAATCGAGGTAATGTTTAGAATATTGTTTGTCCTACGTGTATACAATCTGGTTCATTTGTACATTACACACACACATATACACACACACACACACACACACACATACGTAATATATTCATGTGCAGGTACTCTTCCCATGTAAATTATTGCAGAGTGCTCCATTGACCTCCCTTGCTATATGGTCGGTCTGTTTGATAAATGTATTTAGTAGGTATTTGTACACATATGGTAACCCTAATCTTAATTTTCCATACCACCCACCTTTCCATTTACATAAGAATAGTTTGTTCTCTAAGTCTGTGAGTTTCTTTCTCTGTGAAAATGCTATCATATTTGTCAGTTGTTAGATAACACCTATAAGTGATATCATACTATATGTCTTTTTCTTTCTGACTTACGTCATGTTCTGAGATTATATCTAGGCTCATAAATGGTGCCTCAACGAGCAGTGTTTCACTGTTTTGCATGGCTAATATTCCATTATGTACATGGACCACTTCTTCTTTATCCATTCATCCATTGATGGACATTTTGGTTGCTTCCCTGTCTTGGCTATTGTGAAAAATCCTGCAGTGAAGCTGTTGCAGCCTGTGCCTTCTCGACTCTGGTATTTTCAGGTGAGAGGCTCAGCGGTGGGCCTGCTGAATGGAATGCTGGCTCAATTTTTACTTTTAAACACAGCTCCTTTCTGTTCTCACTATTGGCTCTTATCACTTTACATCTCACCAGCAGCTAGAGGGTACACAGTTCTCTAAAACCCCTTCCGCATTTATTGTTTGTAGACTTTTGGCTGATGGTAGTTGACGTGTGTGAGTTGAAATCTTTTTGTAGGCTAGATTTGCATGAGTTTAAAAATTTATGTTGTTGAGCTTTTATCCATTTTCCTTGTTTTTAGAAAAATAATGAGTAAAATTTACCTCTTCATACTAGCTCCTTGAAAATTTTGCCAGTTGTGAATTTTTGAGGGCAGTTGTCCTTTACTGTCCTGAGTCCTTGTGAATGTTAAGTGACCGTTAGCTGTGGTTTTAAAGCCGCTCTTGTGGGAAACGGCCACAAGGCGGCAGCATTTCTACATTTCCAACTCTGGGTTTTTGGGCAACAGAGGGTTCCTGGAAATCGTGTTTGTAAGCTGCAAATTAGAGCAGAATGTGCCACGGCAAACTCCCAAGAGCTTATATCTCCTTACTTCTTGTTTGTTTTTTACATTTAGTTTTTATTTATTATCACAGCAAATTGGATAAAAATACTGTGTTTTTTCTAGGTGTACGGAATCTGGTTCATTATATCAATGTATTGATCTATTCATCTTTGGATCCTTTCCCGTGTAGGTTATTACAGAGTGTTGAGTACACCTCTTTTAGCATTCCATAGGTATTTTGTGATTATATATTTCATATGTATTACTACATGTCTGTTAACCCCCATATCCTAATTCATACATTCCTTACACCTTTCCAATTGGTTTTCTGAATCTATGAGTGTCCTTCTCTTGGAAATTATTTCATGGGTATCAATTTTTAGGTAACACCTATAAGTGATGTAATAGGATATCTGTCTTTCGTTTTCTTTCTTACTTCAGGTAGGGTGATTATCTCTAGATCCTTCTATGCTGGTGCCAACAGCATTGTTCCATGCTTTTCCATGGCTAATATTCCATTGTGTTCATGGACCACTTCTTCTTGGTGCATTTTTCTGTTGATGGACATTTTGGTTTCTTCCAGCTCTTGGCTATGGTACATGTTGCTGCAGTGAAGGATTGCCAGCCTGTGTCTTTTCGATTCAGGTCTACTCAGCGGATAGGCCCATCAGTGGGCCTACCAGATCACATAGTAGCTCAAGTTTTACCTTTAAACACACCTCCATTTTGTTCTCTGTACTGGCTGTTACCAGGTTACATCCCATCAGCAGCTAGAGGGTACACAGTTCTCTAAAAGCCCTTCAGCATTTATACTATGTAGACTTTTTTGCTGATGATCCTTCTGACGGCTGTGAGGTGAATGTGTTTCTAGACTGGATTTGCATGGCTTTATTAATTCCTGACGTTGAGCGTTTTTCCATGCCTTTTTCTATAACAAACAAAAGAGACAGAATATAAAATGTGCATAAAATATGCCTCTTGAAATTGTCATTTTGAAATATGGATGTCTTTTGAGATTTTTGCTCGATTTACGACCGAAGGATTGTTTTGAGGACAGGTGTCATTTACAGGCCTGCAATTATTTTGACTCTCAAGTAACCATTACAGCTGCAGTTAGAGCTGCTGTTGTGTGAAACGGCCACAAGGCGGCAGCAGTTCTCATTAACCAAATCTGGTTACTAGGGAAACAGAGCCTCAATGGAAGTCCTGTTCTAGGTTGCAAATTAGAATGGAATGGGCCAGGAAAAAGCCCCTTAAGTTTATATCTCACTAAATATTGTTCTTTTTTTAAATTTAATTTTCATTGTTTATCACAGCAAGTGTGATTACAATGTTTTGCTTGTTTTAGGTGTGCAAGATGTGGTTGTTTTCCACATATACCTATCTCTTTTCTTCTTTGGATCCTTTTCCCATTTTAGGTTATGACACAATGTTGAGTAGTCTTCTCTTGGTATTCCGTAGGTCTTTGGTGATTATATACTTCACCTGTGTTTGTATATCTCTGTTAACTCTGACATCCTAATGTATCCAATCCTCACACCTTTCTATTGGTGAACCATAAGTTTGTTTAATGAATCTGTGATTGCCTTTCTCTGTGGAAATATCCTCACTGGTATCAATTTTTAGGTAACACCTATAATTGATATCACAGGATACGTGTCTTTCGCTTTCTGACTTACTACAAGTTGCGTGATTACTTCTAGACTCATCTACGGTGATGCAAATGGCATTGTGTCATTGTTTTCCTTGGCTAATATTCCATCTGTACGTGGACCAGTTTTTCTTTGTCCACTCACCTGTTGATGGACTTTTGGGTTGCTTCCATGTCTTGGTTATTGTAACACTGCTGAAATGCACATTTGCCTGCCTGTGTCTTTCAACTATGTCTTCTTCGGTTATAGGCCCAGGAGAGGGCCTGTTGGATCATATGGTAGCAAAATGTTTACCTTGTAAAGGCGTCTCCATTCTGTTCTCATTAGTGGCTCTTACCAGGTTATGTTCCACTTAAATTTGAGGGTATGCCCTTGTCCACAACCCTTTCAGCATTTATTGTTTGTAGTTTTTCTGCTGATGTTTATTCTGACAGGTGTGAGCTGACACCTCTTTGAGGTTGGATTTGCATGCATCTCATAATCCCTTGAAATTGAACTTTCAGGCATGTCCTCTTTTTTTTCAAGCTGTGAGTAGCGCTTACCTCTTCAAATGGTTTTCTTGAAGTATGTGTCACATTTTGAAATATTTTGGCCATTACCTCCCTGAAGACATTTTGAGGGCAGGTTTCATTTACAGCCCTCCAGTACTTGTGCATATGAAGTGACCATGAGCACAGGTTTTAAAGCTGCTGCTGCAGGTATCGGCCATTGGGCGGCAGCATTTCTCCTTTCCCCATTCTGGGAATTACGGAAGGAGTCCTTCCTGCCAGTGGTGTTCCTCCGTTATATATTAGAGAGGAATGTGCCCGGACAAACCCCCAAAAGCTGATGTCTCCTTACTTACGTTTGGTTTCTAAATTGAAAGTATATATATTTTTTTATTGGATAATATTCCATTGTGTACATGGACCACTTCTTCTTTGTGCCTTCCTCTGTTGACAGACATTTTTGTTGCTTCCAAGTGTTGGCTGTGGTAAATATTGCTGGAGTGCAGGATGGCCACCCTGTGTCTTTTGGATTCTCATCCTCTCAGGTGATAGGCCCAGCAGTGGGTATGCTTGATTGAATGGTAGCTCAATATTTACCTTATCAAGGCACCTCCTTTGTGTTTTCATTACTGGTTCTTACCATGTCCCACTTAGAAACGAGGGTGCGCATTTCTCCACAACCCCTTCAGCATTTATTGTTTGCAGAATTTTTGCTGATGGCCATTATGACTGGTGTGAGCTGATAGGTTTTTGTAATTTGGATTTGCATGTCTTTAATAATTCCTAATGTTCAGCATTTTTCCATGCTTTGTTTTCTTTCTGTTACACAAAAACAGAAAAAAACTGTGAGTACAATAAACCACTTGAAGTGGTCTTCTGGGAAGGCTGCCCTGTTTTGAATTTTTCGTCGATTTTTGACCCCAGGATTTTTTTGACAACAGGTGACATTTACAGGCTTGTAATGAGTGTGAATATTTAGTGACCACTACTACTGGCTTTAAAGGTGCTGTTGGGGGAAACGGCCACAAGGTGGCAGCATTTCTCCGTTCCCAAGACTGGTTTCTAGGGCAGCACAACATTTCTGGAAGTTGTGTTCCCAGGTTGTAAATTAGAATGGAATGTGCTAGGAAAAAAACCCATAAGTTAATATTCCATTATTTCTTTTTCGATTTTTTAGTCTTTTTAAATCGAGGTAATGTTTAGAATATTGTTTGTCCTACGTGTATACAATCTGGTTCATTTGTACATTACACACACACATATACACACACACACACACACACACACATACGTAATATATTCATGTGCAGGTACTCTTCCCATGTAAATTATTGCAGAGTGCTCCATTGACCTCCCTTGCTATATGGTCGGTCTGTTTGATAAATGTATTTAGTAGGTATTTGTACACATATGGTAACCCTAATCTTAATTTTCCATACCACCCACCTTTCCATTTACATAAGAATAGTTTGTTCTCTAAGTCTGTGAGTTTCTTTCTCTGTGAAAATGCTATCATATTTGTCAGTTGTTAGATAACACCTATAAGTGATATCATACTATATGTCTTTTTCTTTCTGACTTACGTCATGTTCTGAGATTATATCTAGGCTCATAAATGGTGCCTCAACGAGCAGTGTTTCACTGTTTTGCATGGCTAATATTCCATTATGTACATGGACCACTTCTTCTTTATCCATTCATCCATTGATGGACATTTTGGTTGCTTCCCTGTCTTGGCTATTGTGAAAAATCCTGCAGTGAAGCTGTTGCAGCCTGTGCCTTCTCGACTCTGGTATTTTCAGGTGAGAGGCTCAGCGGTGGGCCTGCTGAATGGAATGCTGGCTCAATTTTTACTTTTAAACACAGCTCCTTTCTGTTCTCACTATTGGCTCTTATCACTTTACATCTCACCAGCAGCTAGAGGGTACACAGTTCTCTAAAACCCCTTCCGCATTTATTGTTTGTAGACTTTTGGCTGATGGTAGTTGACGTGTGTGAGTTGAAATCTTTTTGTAGGCTAGATTTGCATGAGTTTAAAAATTTATGTTGTTGAGCTTTTATCCATTTTCCTTGTTTTTAGAAAAATAATGAGTAAAATTTACCTCTTCATACTAGCTCCTTGAAAATTTTGCCAGTTGTGAATTTTTGAGGGCAGTTGTCCTTTACTGTCCTGAGTCCTTGTGAATGTTAAGTGACCGTTAGCTGTGGTTTTAAAGCCGCTCTTGTGGGAAACGGCCACAAGGCGGCAGCATTTCTACATTTCCAACTCTGGGTTTTTGGGCAACAGAGGGTTCCTGGAAATCGTGTTTGTAAGCTGCAAATTAGAGCAGAATGTGCCACGGCAAACTCCCAAGAGCTTATATCTCCTTACTTCTTGTTTGTTTTTTACATTTAGTTTTTATTTATTATCACAGCAAATTGGATAAAAATACTGTGTTTTTTCTAGGTGTACGGAATCTGGTTCATTATATCAATGTATTGATCTATTCATCTTTGGATCCTTTCCCGTGTAGGTTATTACAGAGTGTTGAGTACACCTCTTTTAGCATTCCATAGGTATTTTGTGATTATATATTTCATATGTATTACTACATGTCTGTTAACCCCCATATCCTAATTCATACATTCCTTACACCTTTCCAATTGGTTTTCTGAATCTATGAGTGTCCTTCTCTTGGAAATTATTTCATGGGTATCAATTTTTAGGTAACACCTATAAGTGATGTAATAGGATATCTGTCTTTCGTTTTCTTTCTTACTTCAGGTAGGGTGATTATCTCTAGATCCTTCTATGCTGGTGCCAACAGCATTGTTCCATGCTTTTCCATGGCTAATATTCCATTGTGTTCATGGACCACTTCTTCTTGGTGCATTTTTCTGTTGATGGACATTTTGGTTTCTTCCAGCTCTTGGCTATGGTACATGTTGCTGCAGTGAAGGATTGCCAGCCTGTGTCTTTTCGATTCAGGTCTACTCAGCGGATAGGCCCATCAGTGGGCCTACCAGATCACATAGTAGCTCAAGTTTTACCTTTAAACACACCTCCATTTTGTTCTCTGTACTGGCTGTTACCAGGTTACATCCCATCAGCAGCTAGAGGGTACACAGTTCTCTAAAAGCCCTTCAGCATTTATACTATGTAGACTTTTTTGCTGATGATCCTTCTGACGGCTGTGAGGTGAATGTGTTTCTAGACTGGATTTGCATGGCTTTATTAATTCCTGACGTTGAGCGTTTTTCCATGCCTTTTTCTATAACAAACAAAAGAGACAGAATATAAAATGTGCATAAAATATGCCTCTTGAAATTGTCATTTTGAAATATGGATGTCTTTTGAGATTTTTGCTCGATTTACGACCGAAGGATTGTTTTGAGGACAGGTGTCATTTACAGGCCTGCAATTATTTTGACTCTCAAGTAACCATTACAGCTGCAGTTAGAGCTGCTGTTGTGTGAAACGGCCACAAGGCGGCAGCAGTTCTCATTAACCAAATCTGGTTACTAGGGAAACAGAGCCTCAATGGAAGTCCTGTTCTAGGTTGCAAATTAGAATGGAATGGGCCAGGAAAAAGCCCCTTAAGTTTATATCTCACTAAATATTGTTCTTTTTTTAAATTTAATTTTCATTGTTTATCACAGCAAGTGTGATTACAATGTTTTGCTTGTTTTAGGTGTGCAAGATGTGGTTGTTTTCCACATATACCTATCTCTTTTCTTCTTTGGATCTTTTTCCCATTTTAGGTTATGACACAATGTTGAGTAGTCTTCTCTTGGTATTCCGTAGGTCTTTGGTGATTATATACTTCACCTGTGTTTGTATATCTCTGTTAACTCTGACATCCTAATGTATCCAATCCTCACACCTTTCTATTGGTGAACCATAAGTTTGTTTAATGAATCTGTGATTGCCTTTCTCTGTGGAAATATCCTCACTGGTATCAATTTTTAGGTAACACCTATAATTGATATCACAGGATACGTGTCTTTCGCTTTCTGACTTACTACAAGTTGCGTGATTACTTCTAGACTCATCTACGGTGATGCAAATGGCATTGTGTCATTGTTTTCCTTGGCTAATATTCCATCTGTACGTGGACCAGTTTTTCTTTGTCCACTCACCTGTTGATGGACTTTTGGGTTGCTTCCATGTCTTGGTTATTGTAACACTGCTGAAATGCACATTTGCCTGCCTGTGTCTTTCAACTATGTCTTCTTCGGTTATAGGCCCAGGAGAGGGCCTGTTGGATCATATGGTAGCAAAATGTTTACCTTGTAAAGGCGTCTCCATTCTGTTCTCATTAGTGGCTCTTACCAGGTTATGTTCCACTTAAATTTGAGGGTATGCCCTTGTCCACAACCCTTTCAGCATTTATTGTTTGTAGTTTTTCTGCTGATGTTTATTCTGACAGGTGTGAGCTGACACCTCTTTGAGGTTGGATTTGCATGCATCTCATAATCCCTTGAAATTGAACTTTCAGGCATGTCCTCTTTTTTTTCAAGCTGTGAGTAGCGCTTACCTCTTCAAATGGTTTTCTTGAAGTATGTGTCACATTTTGAAATATTTTGGCCATTACCTCCCTGAAGACATTTTGAGGGCAGGTTTCATTTACAGCCCTCCAGTACTTGTGCATATGAAGTGACCATGAGCACAGGTTTTAAAGCTGCTGCTGCAGGTATCGGCCATTGGGCGGCAGCATTTCTCCTTTCCCCATTCTGGGAATTACGGAAGGAGTCCTTCCTGCCAGTGGTGTTCCTCCGTTATATATTAGAGAGGAATGTGCCCGGACAAACCCCCAAAAGCTGATGTCTCCTTACTTACGTTTGGTTTCTAAATTGAAAGTATATATATTTTTTTATTGGATAATATTCCATTGTGTACATGGACCACTTCTTCTTTGTGCCTTCCTCTGTTGACAGACATTTTTGTTGCTTCCAAGTGTTGGCTGTGGTAAATATTGCTGGAGTGCAGGATGGCCACCCTGTGTCTTTTGGATTCTCATCCTCTCAGGTGATAGGCCCAGCAGTGGGTATGCTTGATTGAATGGTAGCTCAATATTTACCTTATCAAGGCACCTCCTTTGTGTTTTCATTACTGGTTCTTACCATGTCCCACTTAGAAACGAGGGTGCGCATTTCTCCACAACCCCTTCAGCATTTATTGTTTGCAGAATTTTTGCTGATGGCCATTATGACTGGTGTGAGCTGATAGGTTTTTGTAATTTGGATTTGCATGTCTTTAATAATTCCTAATGTTCAGCATTTTTCCATGCTTTGTTTTCTTTCTGTTACACAAAAACAGAAAAAAACTGTGAGTACAATAAACCACTTGAAGTGGTCTTCTGGGAAGGCTGCCCTGTTTTGAATTTTTCGTCGATTTTTGACCCCAGGATTTTTTTGACAACAGGTGACATTTACAGGCTTGTAATGAGTGTGAATATTTAGTGACCACTACTACTGGCTTTAAAGGTGCTGTTGGGGGAAACGGCCACAAGGTGGCAGCATTTCTCCGTTCCCAAGACTGGTTTCTAGGGCAGCACAACATTTCTGGAAGTTGTGTTCCCAGGTTGTAAATTAGAATGGAATGTGCTAGGAAAAAAACCCATAAGTTAATATTCCATTATTTCTTTTTCGATTTTTTAGTCTTTTTAAATCGAGGTAATGTTTAGAATATTGTTTGTCCTACGTGTATACAATCTGGTTCATTTGTACATTACACACACACATATACACACACACACACACACACACACATACGTAATATATTCATGTGCAGGTACTCTTCCCATGTAAATTATTGCAGAGTGCTCCATTGACCTCCCTTGCTATATGGTCGGTCTGTTTGATAAATGTATTTAGTAGGTATTTGTACACATATGGTAACCCTAATCTTAATTTTCCATACCACCCACCTTTCCATTTACATAAGAATAGTTTGTTCTCTAAGTCTGTGAGTTTCTTTCTCTGTGAAAATGCTATCATATTTGTCAGTTGTTAGATAACACCTATAAGTGATATCATACTATATGTCTTTTTCTTTCTGACTTACGTCATGTTCTGAGATTATATCTAGGCTCATAAATGGTGCCTCAACGAGCAGTGTTTCACTGTTTTGCATGGCTAATATTCCATTATGTACATGGACCACTTCTTCTTTATCCATTCATCCATTGATGGACATTTTGGTTGCTTCCCTGTCTTGGCTATTGTGAAAAATCCTGCAGTGAAGCTGTTGCAGCCTGTGCCTTCTCGACTCTGGTATTTTCAGGTGAGAGGCTCAGCGGTGGGCCTGCTGAATGGAATGCTGGCTCAATTTTTACTTTTAAACACAGCTCCTTTCTGTTCTCACTATTGGCTCTTATCACTTTACATCTCACCAGCAGCTAGAGGGTACACAGTTCTCTAAAACCCCTTCCGCATTTATTGTTTGTAGACTTTTGGCTGATGGTAGTTGACGTGTGTGAGTTGAAATCTTTTTGTAGGCTAGATTTGCATGAGTTTAAAAATTTATGTTGTTGAGCTTTTATCCATTTTCCTTGTTTTTAGAAAAATAATGAGTAAAATTTACCTCTTCATACTAGCTCCTTGAAAATTTTGCCAGTTGTGAATTTTTGAGGGCAGTTGTCCTTTACTGTCCTGAGTCCTTGTGAATGTTAAGTGACCGTTAGCTGTGGTTTTAAAGCCGCTCTTGTGGGAAACGGCCACAAGGCGGCAGCATTTCTACATTTCCAACTCTGGGTTTTTGGGCAACAGAGGGTTCCTGGAAATCGTGTTTGTAAGCTGCAAATTAGAGCAGAATGTGCCACGGCAAACTCCCAAGAGCTTATATCTCCTTACTTCTTGTTTGTTTTTTACATTTAGTTTTTATTTATTATCACAGCAAATTGGATAAAAATACTGTGTTTTTTCTAGGTGTACGGAATCTGGTTCATTATATCAATGTATTGATCTATTCATCTTTGGATCCTTTCCCGTGTAGGTTATTACAGAGTGTTGAGTACACCTCTTTTAGCATTCCATAGGTATTTTGTGATTATATATTTCATATGTATTACTACATGTCTGTTAACCCCCATATCCTAATTCATACATTCCTTACACCTTTCCAATTGGTTTTCTGAATCTATGAGTGTCCTTCTCTTGGAAATTATTTCATGGGTATCAATTTTTAGGTAACACCTATAAGTGATGTAATAGGATATCTGTCTTTCGTTTTCTTTCTTACTTCAGGTAGGGTGATTATCTCTAGATCCTTCTATGCTGGTGCCAACAGCATTGTTCCATGCTTTTCCATGGCTAATATTCCATTGTGTTCATGGACCACTTCTTCTTGGTGCATTTTTCTGTTGATGGACATTTTGGTTTCTTCCAGCTCTTGGCTATGGTACATGTTGCTGCAGTGAAGGATTGCCAGCCTGTGTCTTTTCGATTCAGGTCTACTCAGCGGATAGGCCCATCAGTGGGCCTACCAGATCACATAGTAGCTCAAGTTTTACCTTTAAACACACCTCCATTTTGTTCTCTGTACTGGCTGTTACCAGGTTACATCCCATCAGCAGCTAGAGGGTACACAGTTCTCTAAAAGCCCTTCAGCATTTATACTATGTAGACTTTTTTGCTGATGATCCTTCTGACGGCTGTGAGGTGAATGTGTTTCTAGACTGGATTTGCATGGCTTTATTAATTCCTGACGTTGAGCGTTTTTCCATGCCTTTTTCTATAACAAACAAAAGAGACAGAATATAAAATGTGCATAAAATATGCCTCTTGAAATTGTCGTTTTGAAATATGGATGTCTTTTGAGATTTTTGCTCGATTTACGACCGAAGGATTGTTTTGAGGACAGGTGTCATTTACAGGCCTGCAATTATTTTGACTATCAAGTAACCATTACAGCTGCAGTTAGAGCTGCTGTTGTGTGAAACGGCCACAAGGCGGCAGCAGTTCTCATTAACCAAATCTGGTTACTAGGGAAACAGAGCCTCAATGGAAGTCCTGTTCTAGGTTGCAAATTAGAATGGAATGGGCCAGGAAAAAGCCCCTTAAGTTTATATCTCACTAAATATTGTTCTTTTTTTAAATTTAATTTTCATTGTTTATCACAGCAAGTGTGATTACAATGTTTTGCTTGTTTTAGGTGTGCAAGATGTGGTTGTTTTCCACATATACCTATCTCTTTTCTTCTTTGGATCCTTTTCCCATTTTAGGTTATGACACAATGTTGAGTAGTCTTCTCTTGGTATTCCGTAGGTCTTTGGTGATTATATACTTCACCTGTGTTTGTATATCTCTGTTAACTCTGACATCCTAATGTATCCAATCCTCACACCTTTCCATTGGTGAACCATAAGTTTGTTTAATGAATCTGTGATTGCCTTTCTCTGTGGAAATATCCTCACTGGTATCAATTTTTAGGTAACACCTATAAGTGATATCACAGGATACGTGTCTTTCACTTTCTGACTTACTACAAGTTGCGTGATTACTTCTAGACTCATCTACGGTGATGCAAATGGCATTGTGTCATTGTTTTCCTTGGCTAATATTCCATCTGTACGTGGACCAGTTTTTCTTTGTTCACTCACCTGTTGATGGACTTTTGGGTTGCTTCCATGTCTTGGTTATTGTAACACTGCTGAAATGCACATTTGCCTGCCTGTGTCTTTCAACTATGTCTTCTTCGGTTATAGGCCCAGGAGAGGGCCTGTTGGATCATATGGTAGCAAAATGTTTACCTTGTAAAGGCGTCTCCATTCTGTTCTCATTAGTGGCTCTTACCAGGTTATGTTCCACTTAAATTTGAGGGTATGCCCTTGTCCACAACCCTTTCAGCATTTATTGTTTGTAGTTTTTCTGCTGATGTTTATTCTGACAGGTGTGAGCTGACACCTCTTTGAGGTTGGATTTGCATGCATCTCATAATCCCTTGAAATTGAACTTTCAGGCATGTCCTCTTTTTTTTCAAGCTGTGAGTAGCGCTTACCTCTTCAAATGGTTTTCTTGAAGTATGTGTCACATTTTGAAATATTTTGGCCATTACCTCCCTGAAGACATTTTGAGGGCAGGTTTCATTTACAGCCCTCCAGTACTTGTGCATATGAAGTGACCATGAGCACAGGTTTTAAAGCTGCTGCTGCAGGTATCGGCCATTGGGCGGCAGCATTTCTCCTTTCCCCATTCTGGGAATTACGGAAGGAGTCCTTCCTGCCAGTGGTGTTCCTCCGTTATATATTAGAGAGGAATGTGCCCGGACAAACCCCCAAAAGCTGATGTCTCCTTACTTACGTTTGGTTTCTAAATTGAAAGTATATATATTTTTTTATTGGATAATATTCCATTGTGTACATGGACCACTTCTTCTTTGTGCCTTCCTCTGTTGACAGACATTTTTGTTGCTTCCAAGTGTTGGCTGTGGTAAATATTGCTGGAGTGCAGGATGGCCACCCTGTGTCTTTTGGATTCTCATCCTCTCAGGTGATAGGCCCAGCAGTGGGTATGCTTGATTGAATGGTAGCTCAATATTTACCTTATCAAGGCACCTCCTTTGTGTTTTCATTACTGGTTCTTACCATGTCCCACTTAGAAACGAGGGTGCGCATTTCTCCACAACCCCTTCAGCATTTATTGTTTGCAGAATTTTTGCTGATGGCCATTATGACTGGTGTGAGCTGATAGGTTTTTGTAATTAGGATTTGCATGTCTTTAATAATTCCTAATGTTCAGCATTTTTCCATGCTTTGTTTTCTTTCTGTTACACAAAAACAGAAAAAAACTGTGAGTACAATAAACCACTTGAAGTGGTCTTCTGGGAAGGCTGCCCTGTTTTGAATTTTTCGTCGATTTTTGACCCCAGGATTTTTTTGACAACAGGTGACATTTACAGGCTTGTAATGAGTGTGAATATTTAGTGACCACTACTACTGGCTTTAAAGGTGCTGTTGGGGGAAACGGCCACAAGGCGGCAGCATTTCTCCGTTCCCAAGACTGGTTTCTAGGGCAGCACAACATTTCTGGAAGTTGTGTTCCCAGGTTGTAAATTAGAATGGAATGTGCTAGGAAAAAAACCCATAAGTTAATATTCCATTATTTCTTTTTCGATTTTTTAGTCTTTTTAAATCGAGGTAATGTTTAGAATATTGTTTGTCCTACGTGTATACAATCTGGTTCATTTGTACATTACACACACACATATATATATACACACACACACACACACACACACGTACGTAATATATTCATGTGCAGGTACTCTTCCCATGTAAATTATTGCAGAGTGCTCCATTGACCTCCCTTGCTATATGGTCGGTCTGTTTGATAAATGTATTTAGTAGGTATTTGTACACATATGGTAACCCTAATCTTAATTTTCCATACCACCCACCTTTCCATTTACATAAGAATAGTTTGTTCTCTAAGTCTGTGAGTTTCTTTCTCTGTGAAAATGCTATCATATTTGTCAGTTGTTAGATAACACCTATAAGTGATATCATACTATATGTCTTTTTCTTTCTGACTTACGTCATGTTCTGAGATTATATCTAGGCTCATAAATGGTGCCTCAACGAGCAGTGTTTCACTGTTTTGCATGGCTAATATTCCATTATGTACATGGACCACTTCTTCTTTATCCATTCATCCATTGATGGACATTTTGGTTGCTTCCGTGTCTTGGCTATTGTGAAAAATCCTGCAGTGAAGCTGTTGCAGCCTGTGCCTTCTCGACTCTGGTATTTTCAGGTGAGAGGCTCAGCGGTGGGCCTGCTGAATGGAATGCTGGCTCAATTTTTACTTTTAAACACAGCTCCTTTCTGTTCTCACTATTGGCTCTTATCACTTTACATCTCACCAGCAGCTAGAGGGTACACAGTTCTCTAAAACCCCTTCCGCATTTATTGTTTGTAGACTTTTGGCTGATGGTAGTTGACGTGTGTGAGTTGAAATCTTTTTGTAGGCTAGATTTGCATGAGTTTAAAAATTTATGTTGTTGAGCTTTTATCCATTTTCCTTGTTTTTAGAAAAATAATGAGTAAAATTTACCTCTTCATACTAGCTCCTTGAAAATTTTGCCAGTTGTGAATTTTTGAGGGCAGTTGTCCTTTACTGTCCTGAGTCCTTGTGAATGTTAAGTGACCGTTAGCTGTGGTTTTAAAGCCGCTCTTGTGGGAAACGGCCACAAGGCGGCAGCATTTCTACATTTCCAACTCTGGATTTTTGGGCAACAGAGGGTTCCTGGAAATCGTGTTTGTAAGCTGCAAATTAGAGCAGAATGTGCCACGGCAAACTCCCAAGAGCTTATATCTCCTTACTTCTTGTTTGTTTTTTACATTTAGTTTTTATTTATTATCACAGCAAATTGGATAAAAATACTGTGTTTTTTCTAGGTGTACGGAATCTGGTTCATTATATCAATGTATTGATCTATTCATCTTTGGATCCTTTCCCGTGTAGGTTATTACAGAGTGTTGAGTACACCTCTTTTAGCATTCCATAGGTATTTTGTGATTATATATTTCATATGTATTACTACATGTCTGTTAACCCCCATATCCTAATTCATACATTCCTTACACCTTTCCAATTGGTTTTCTGAATCTATGAGTGTCCTTCTCTTGGAAATTATTTCATGGGTATCAATTTTTAGGTAACACCTATAAGTGATGTAATAGGATATCTGTCTTTCGTTTTCTTTCTTACTTCAGGTAGGGTGATTATCTCTAGATCCTTCTATGCTGGTGCCAACAGCATTGTTCCATGCTTTTCCATGGCTAATATTCCATTGTGTTCATGGACCACTTCTTCTTGGTGCATTTTTCTGTTGATGGACATTTTGGTTTCTTCCAGCTCTTGGCTATGGTACATGTTGCTGCAGTGAAGGATTGCCAGCCTGTGTCTTTTCGATTCAGGTCTACTCAGCGGATAGGCCCATCAGTGGGCCTACCAGATCACATAGTAGCTCAAGTTTTACCTTTAAACACACCTCCATTTTGTTCTCTGTACTGGCTGTTACCAGGTTACATCCCATCAGCAGCTAGAGGGTACACAGTTCTCTAAAAGCCCTTCAGCATTTATACTATGTAGACTTTTTTGCTGATGATCCTTCTGACGGCTGTGAGGTGAATGTGTTTCTAGACTGGATTTGCATGGCTTTATTAATTCCTGACGTTGAGCGTTTTTCCATGCCTTTTTCTATAACAAACAAAAGAGACAGAATATAAAATGTGCATAAAATATGCCTCTTGAAATTGTCGTTTTGAAATATGGATGTCTTTTGAGATTTTTGCTCGATTTACGACCGAAGGATTGTTTTGAGGACAGGTGTCATTTACAGGCCTGCAATTATTTTGACTATCAAGTAACCATTACAGCTGCAGTTAGAGCTGCTGTTGTGTGAAACGGCCACAAGGCGGCAGCAGTTCTCATTAACCAAATCTGGTTACTAGGGAAACAGAGCCTCAATGGAAGTCCTGTTCTAGGTTGCAAATTAGAATGGAATGGGCCAGGAAAAAGCCCCTTAAGTTTATATCTCACTAAATATTGTTCTTTTTTTAAATTTAATTTTCATTGTTTATCACAGCAAGTGTGATTACAATGTTTTGCTTGTTTTAGGTGTGCAAGATGTGGTTGTTTTCCACATATACCTATCTCTTTTCTTCTTTGGATCCTTTTCCCATTTTAGGTTATGACACAATGTTGAGTAGTCTTCTCTTGGTATTCCGTAGGTCTTTGGTGATTATATACTTCACCTGTGTTTGTATATCTCTGTTAACTCTGACATCCTAATGTATCCAATCCTCACACCTTTCCATTGGTGAACCATAAGTTTGTTTAATGAATCTGTGATTGCCTTTCTCTGTGGAAATATCCTCACTGGTATCAATTTTTAGGTAACACCTATAAGTGATATCACAGGATACGTGTCTTTCGCTTTCTGACTTACTACAAGTTGCGTGATTACTTCTAGACTCATCTACGGTGATGCAAATGGCATTGTGTCATTGTTTTCCTTGGCTAATATTCCATCTGTACGTGGACCAGTTTTTCTTTGTTCACTCACCTGTTGATGGACTTTTGGGTTGCTTCCATGTCTTGGTTATTGTAACACTGCTGAAATGCACATTTGCCTGCCTGTGTCTTTCAACTATGTCTTCTTCGGTTATAGGCCCAGGAGAGGGCCTGTTGGATCATATGGTAGCAAAATGTTTACCTTGTAAAGGCGTCTCCATTCTGTTCTCATTAGTGGCTCTTACCAGGTTATGTTCCACTTAAATTTGAGGGTATGCCCTTGTCCACAACCCTTTCAGCATTTATTGTTTGTAGTTTTTCTGCTGATGTTTATTCTGACAGGTGTGAGCTGACACCTCTTTGAGGTTGGATTTGCATGCATCTCATAATCCCTTGAAATTGAACTTTCAGGCATGTCCTCTTTTTTTTCAAGCTGTGAGTAGCGCTTACCTCTTCAAATGGTTTTCTTGAAGTATGTGTCACATTTTGAAATATTTTGGCCATTACCTCCCTGAAGACATTTTGAGGGCAGGTTTCATTTACAGCCCTCCAGTACTTGTGCATATGAAGTGACCATGAGCACAGGTTTTAAAGCTGCTGCTGCAGGTATCGGCCATTGGGCGGCAGCATTTCTCCTTTCCCCATTCTGGGAATTACGGAAGGAGTCCTTCCTGCCAGTGGTGTTCCTCCGTTATATATTAGAGAGGAATGTGCCCGGACAAACCCCCAAAAGCTGATGTCTCCTTACTTACGTTTGGTTTCTAAATTGAAAGTATATATATTTTTTTATTGGATAATATTCCATTGTGTACATGGACCACTTCTTCTTTGTGCCTTCCTCTGTTGACAGACATTTTTGTTGCTTCCAAGTGTTGGCTGTGGTAAATATTGCTGGAGTGCAGGATGGCCACCCTGTGTCTTTTGGATTCTCATCCTCTCAGGTGATAGGCCCAGCAGTGGGTATGCTTGATTGAATGGTAGCTCAATATTTACCTTATCAAGGCACCTCCTTTGTGTTTTCATTACTGGTTCTTACCATGTCCCACTTAGAAACGAGGGTGCGCATTTCTCCACAACCCCTTCAGCATTTATTGTTTGCAGAATTTTTGCTGATGGCCATTATGACTGGTGTGAGCTGATAGGTTTTTGTAATTTGGATTTGCATGTCTTTAATAATTCCTAATGTTCAGCATTTTTCCATGCTTTGTTTTCTTTCTGTTACACAAAAACAGAAAAAAACTGTGAGTACAATAAACCACTTGAAGTGGTCTTCTGGGAAGGCTGCCCTGTTTTGAATTTTTCGTCGATTTTTGACCCCAGGATTTTTTTGACAACAGGTGACATTTACAGGCTTGTAATGAGTGTGAATATTTAGTGACCACTACTACTGGCTTTAAAGGTGCTGTTGGGGGAAACGGCCACAAGGCGGCAGCATTTCTCCGTTCCCAAGACTGGTTTCTAGGGCAGCACAACATTTCTGGAAGTTGTGTTCCCAGGTTGTAAATTAGAATGGAATGTGCTAGGAAAAAAACCCATAAGTTAATATTCCATTATTTCTTTTTCGATTTTTTAGTCTTTTTAAATCGAGGTAATGTTTAGAATATTGTTTGTCCTACGTGTATACAATCTGGTTCATTTGTACATTACACACACACATATATATACACACACACACACACACACACACACGTACGTAATATATTCATGTGCAGGTACTCTTCCCATGTAAATTATTGCAGAGTGCTCCATTGACCTCCCTTGCTATATGGTCGGTCTGTTTGATAAATGTATTTAGTAGGTATTTGTACACATATGGTAACCCTAATCTTAATTTTCCATACCACCCACCTTTCCATTTACATAAGAATAGTTTGTTCTCTAAGTCTGTGAGTTTCTTTCTCTGTGAAAATGCTATCATATTTGTCAGTTGTTAGATAACACCTATAAGTGATATCATACTATATGTCTTTTTCTTTCTGACTTACGTCATGTTCTGAGATTATATCTAGGCTCATAAATGGTGCCTCAACGAGCAGTGTTTCACTGTTTTGCATGGCTAATATTCCATTATGTACATGGACCACTTCTTCTTTATCCATTCATCCATTGATGGACATTTTGGTTGCTTCCGTGTCTTGGCTATTGTGAAAAATCCTGCAGTGAAGCTGTTGCAGCCTGTGCCTTCTCGACTCTGGTATTTTCAGGTGAGAGGCTCAGCGGTGGGCCTGCTGAATGGAATGCTGGCTCAATTTTTACTTTTAAACACAGCTCCTTTCTGTTCTCACTATTGGCTCTTATCACTTTACATCTCACCAGCAGCTAGAGGGTACACAGTTCTCTAAAACCCCTTCCGCATTTATTGTTTGTAGACTTTTGGCTGATGGTAGTTGACGTGTGTGAGTTGAAATCTTTTTGTAGGCTAGATTTGCATGAGTTTAAAAATTTATGTTGTTGAGCTTTTATCCATTTTCCTTGTTTTTAGAAAAATAATGAGTAAAATTTACCTCTTCATACTAGCTCCTTGAAAATTTTGCCAGTTGTGAATTTTTGAGGGCAGTTGTCCTTTACTGTCCTGAGTCCTTGTGAATGTTAAGTGACCGTTAGCTGTGGTTTTAAAGCCGCTCTTGTGGGAAACGGCCACAAGGCGGCAGCATTTCTACATTTCCAACTCTGGGTTTTTGGGCAACAGAGGGTTCCTGGAAATCGTGTTTGTAAGCTGCAAATTAGAGCAGAATGTGCCACGGCAAACTCCTAAGAGCTTATATCTCCTTACTTCTTGTTTGTTTTTTACATTTAGTTTTTATTTATTATCACAGCAAATTGGATAAAAATACTGTGTTTTTTCTAGGTGTACGGAATCTGGTTCATTATATCAATGTATTGATCTATTCATCTTTGGATCCTTTCCCGTGTAGGTTATTACAGAGTGTTGAGTACACCTCTTTTAGCATTCCATAGGTATTTTGTGATTAGATATTTCATATGTATTACTACATGTCTGTTAACCCCCATATCCTAATTCATACATTCCTTACACCTTTCCAATTGGTTTTCTGAATCTATGAGTGTCCTTCTCTTGGAAATTATTTCATGGGTATCAATTTTTAGGTAACACCTATAAGTGATGTAATAGGATATCTGTCTTTCGTTTTCTTTCTTACTTCAGGTAGGGTGATTATCTCTAGATCCTTCTATGCTGGTGCCAACAGCATTGTTCCATGCTTTTCCATGGCTAATATTCCATTGTGTTCATGGACCACTTCTTCTTGGTGCATTTTTCTGTTGATGGACATTTTGGTTTCTTCCAGCTCTTGGCTATGGTACATGTTGCTGCAGTGAAGGATTGCCAGCCTGTGTCTTTTCGATTCAGGTCTACTCAGCGGATAGGCCCATCAGTGGGCCTACCAGATCACATAGTAGCTCAAGTTTTACCTTTAAACACACCTCCATTTTGTTCTCTGTACTGGCTGTTACCAGGTTACATCCCATCAGCAGCTAGAGGGTACACAGTTCTCTAAAAGCCCTTCAGCATTTATACTATGTAGACTTTTTTGCTGATGATCCTTCTGACGGCTGTGAGGTGAATGTGTTTCTAGACTGGATTTGCATGGCTTTATTAATTCCTGACGTTGAGCGTTTTTCCATGCCTTTTTCTATAACAAACAAAAGAGACAGAATATAAAATGTGCATAAAATATGCCTCTTGAAATTGTCGTTTTGAAATATGGATGTCTTTTGAGATTTTTGCTCGATTTACGACCGAAGGATTGTTTTGAGGACAGGTGTCATTTACAGGCCTGCAATTATTTTGACTATCAAGTAACCATTACAGCTGCAGTTAGAGCTGCTGTTGTGTGAAACGGCCACAAGGCGGCAGCAGTTCTCATTAACCAAATCTGGTTACTAGGGAAACAGAGCCTCAATGGAAGTCCTGTTCTAGGTTGCAAATTAGAATGGAATGGGCCAGGAAAAAGCCCCTTAAGTTTATATCTCACTAAATATTGTTCTTTTTTTAAATTTAATTTTCATTGTTTATCACAGCAAGTGTGATTACAATGTTTTGCTTGTTTTAGGTGTGCAAGATGTGGTTGTTTTCCACATATACCTATCTCTTTTCTTCTTTGGATCCTTTTCCCATTTTAGGTTATGACACAATGTTGAGTAGTCTTCTCTTGGTATTCCGTAGGTCTTTGGTGATTATATACTTCACCTGTGTTTGTATATCTCTGTTAACTCTGACATCCTAATGTATCCAATCCTCACACCTTTCCATTGGTGAACCATAAGTTTGTTTAATGAATCTGTGATTGCCTTTCTCTGTGGAAATATCCTCACTGGTATCAATTTTTAGGTAACACCTATAAGTGATATCACAGGATACGTGTCTTTCGCTTTCTGACTTACTACAAGTTGCGTGATTACTTCTAGACTCATCTACGGTGATGCAAATGGCATTGTGTCATTGTTTTCCTTGGCTAATATTCCATCTGTACGTGGACCAGTTTTTCTTTGTCCACTCACCTGTTGATGGACTTTTGGGTTGCTTCCATGTCTTGGTTATTGTAACACTGCTGAAATGCACATTTGCCTGCCTGTGTCTTTCAACTATGTCTTCTTCGGTTATAGGCCCAGGAGAGGGCCTGTTGGATCATATGGTAGCAAAATGTTTACCTTGTAAAGGCGTCTCCATTCTGTTCTCATTAGTGGCTCTTACCAGGTTATGTTCCACTTAAATTTGAGGGTATGCCCTTGTCCACAACCCTTTCAGCATTTATTGTTTGTAGTTTTTCTGCTGATGTTTATTCTGACAGGTGTGAGCTGACACCTCTTTGAGGTTGGATTTGCATGCATCTCATAATCCCTTGAAATTGAACTTTCAGGCATGTCCTCTTTTTTTTCAAGCTGTGAGTAGCGCTTACCTCTTCAAATGGTTTTCTTGAAGTATGTGTCACATTTTGAAATATTTTGGCCATTACCTCCCTGAAGACATTTTGAGGGCAGGTTTCATTTACAGCCCTCCAGTACTTGTGCATATGAAGTGACCATGAGCACAGGTTTTAAAGCTGCTGCTGCAGGTATCGGCCATTGGGCGGCAGCATTTCTCCTTTCCCCATTCTGGGAATTACGGAAGGAGTCCTTCCTGCCAGTGGTGTTCCTCCGTTATATATTAGAGAGGAATGTGCCCGGACAAACCCCCAAAAGCTGATGTCTCCTTACTTACGTTTGGTTTCTAAATTGAAAGTATATATATTTTTTTATTGGGTAATATTCCATTGTGTACATGGACCACTTCTTCTTTGTGCCTTCCTCTGTTGACAGACATTTTTGTTGCTTCCAAGTGTTGGCTGTGGTAAATATTGCTGGAGTGCAGGATGGCCACCCTGTGTCTTTTGGATTCTCATCCTCTCAGGTGATAGGCCCAGCAGTGGGTATGCTTGATTGAATGGTAGCTCAATATTTACCTTATCAAGGCACCTCCTTTGTGTTTTCATTACTGGTTCTTACCATGTCCCACTTAGAAACGAGGGTGCGCATTTCTCCACAACCCCTTCAGCATTTATTGTTTGCAGAATTTTTGCTGATGGCCATTATGACTGGTGTGAGCTGATAGGTTTTTGTAATTTGGATTTGCATGTCTTTAATAATTCCTAATGTTCAGCATTTTTCCATGCTTTGTTTTCTTTCTGTTACACAAAAACAGAAAAAAACTGTGAGTACAATAAACCACTTGAAGTGGTCTTCTGGGAAGGCTGCCCTGTTTTGAATTTTTCGTCGATTTTTGACCCCAGGATTTTTTTGACAACAGGTGACATTTACAGGCTTGTAATGAGTGTGAATATTTAGTGACCACTACTACTGGCTTTAAAGGTGCTGTTGGGGGAAACGGCCACAAGGCGGCAGCATTTCTCCGTTCCCAAGACTGGTTTCTAGGGCAGCACAACATTTCTGGAAGTTGTGTTCCCAGGTTGTAAATTAGAATGGAATGTGCTAGGAAAAAAACCCATAAGTTAATATTCCATTATTTCTTTTTCGATTTTTTAGTCTTTTTAAATCGAGGTAATGTTTAGAATATTGTTTGTCCTACGTGTATACAATCTGGTTCATTTGTACATTACACACACACATATACACACACACACACACACACACACACACATACGTAATATATTCATGTGCAGGTACTCTTCCCATGTAAATTATTGCAGAGTGCTCCATTGACCTCCCTTGCTATATGGTCGGTCTGTTTGATAAATGTATTTAGTAGGTATTTGTACACATATGGTAACCCTAATCTTAATTTTCCATACCACCCACCTTTCCATTTACATAAGAATAGTTTGTTCTCTAAGTCTGTGAGTTTCTTTCTCTGTGAAAATGCTATCATATTTGTCAGTTGTTAGATAACACCTATAAGTGATATCATACTATATGTCTTTTTCTTTCTGACTTACGTCATGTTCTGAGATTATATCTAGGCTCATAAATGGTGCCTCAATGAGCAGTGTTTCACTGTTTTGCATGGCTAATATTCCATTATGTACATGGACCACTTCTTCTTTATCCATTCATCCATTGATGGACATTTTGGTTGCTTCCGTGTCTTGGCTATTGTGAAAAATCCTGCAGTGAAGCTGTTGCAGCCTGTGCCTTCTCGACTCTGGTATTTTCAGGTGAGAGGCTCAGCGGTGGGCCTGCTGAATGGAATGCTGGCTCAATTTTTACTTTTAAACACAGCTCCTTTCTGTTCTCACTATTGGCTCTTATCACTTTACATCTCACCAGCAGCTAGAGGGTACACAGTTCTCTAAAACCCCTTCCGCATTTATTGTTTGTAGACTTTTGGCTGATGGTAGTTGACGTGTGTGAGTTGAAATCTTTTTGTAGGCTAGATTTGCATGAGTTTAAAAATTTATGTTGTTGAGCTTTTATCCATTTTCCTTGTTTTTAGAAAAATAATGAGTAAAATTTACCTCTTCATACTAGCTCCTTGAAAATTTTGCCAGTTGTGAATTTTTGAGGGCAGTTGTCCTTTACTGTCCTGAGTCCTTGTGAATGTTAAGTGACCGTTAGCTGTGGTTTTAAAGCCGCTCTTGTGGGAAACGGCCACAAGGCGGCAGCATTTCTACATTTCCAACTCTGGGTTTTTGGGCAACAGAGGGTTCCTGGAAATCGTGTTTGTAAGCTGCAAATTAGAGCAGAATGTGCCACGGCAAACTCCCAAGAGCTTATATCTCCTTACTTCTTGTTTGTTTTTTACATTTAGTTTTTATTTATTATCACAGCAAATTGGATAAAAATACTGTGTTTTTTCTAGGTGTACGGAATCTGGTTCATTATATCAATGTATTGATCTATTCATCTTTGGATCCTTTCCCGTGTAGGTTATTACAGAGTGTTGAGTACACCTCTTTTAGCATTCCATAGGTATTTTGTGATTAGATATTTCATATGTATTACTACATGTCTGTTAACCCCCATATCCTAATTCATACATTCCTTACACCTTTCCAATTGGTTTTCTGAATCTATGAGTGTCCTTCTCTTGGAAATTATTTCATGGGTATCAATTTTTAGGTAACACCTATAAGTGATGTAATAGGATATCTGTCTTTCGTTTTCTTTCTTACTTCAGGTAGGGTGATTATCTCTAGATCCTTCTATGCTGGTGCCAACAGCATTGTTCCATGCTTTTCCATGGCTAATATTCCATTGTGTTCATGGACCACTTCTTCTTTGTGCATTTTTCTGTTGATGGACATTTTGGTTTCTTCCAGCTCTTGGCTATGGTACATGTTGCTGCAGTGAAGGATTGCCAGCCTGTGTCTTTTCGATTCAGGTCTACTCAGCGGATAGGCCCATCAGTGGGCCTACCAGATCACATAGTAGCTCAAGTTTTACCTTTAAACACACCTCCATTTTGTTCTCTGTACTGGCTGTTACCAGGTTACATCCCATCAGCAGCTAGAGGGTACACAGTTCTCTAAAAGCCCTTCAGCATTTATACTATGTAGACTTTTTTGCTGATGATCCTTCTGACGGCTGTGAGGTGAATGTGTTTCTAGACTGGATTTGCATGGCTTTATTAATTCCTGACGTTGAGCGTTTTTCCATGCCTTTTTCTATAACAAACAAAAGAGACAGAATATAAAATGTGCATAAAATATGCCTCTTGAAATTGTCGTTTTGAAATATGGATGTCTTTTGAGATTTTTGCTCGATTTACGACCGAAGGATTGTTTTGAGGACAGGTGTCATTTACAGGCCTGCAATTATTTTGACTATCAAGTAACCATTACAGCTGCAGTTAGAGCTGCTGTTGTGTGAAACGGCCACAAGGCGGCAGCAGTTCTCATTAACCAAATCTGGTTACTAGGGAAACAGAGCCTCAATGGAAGTCCTGTTCTAGGTTGCAAATTAGAATGGAATGGGCCAGGAAAAAGCCCCTTAAGTTTATATCTCACTAAATATTGTTCTTTTTTTAAATTTAATTTTCATTGTTTATCACAGCAAGTGTGATTACAATGTTTTGCTTGTTTTAGGTGTGCAAGATGTGGTTGTTTTCCACATATACCTATCTCTTTTCTTCTTTGGATCCTTTTCCCATTTTAGGTTATGACACAATGTTGAGTAGTCTTCTCTTGGTATTCCGTAGGTCTTTGGTGATTATATACTTCACCTGTGTTTGTATATCTCTGTTAACTCTGACATCCTAATGTATCCAATCCTCACACCTTTCCATTGGTGAACCATAAGTTTGTTTAATGAATCTGTGATTGCCTTTCTCTGTGGAAATATCCTCACTGGTATCAATTTTTAGGTAACACCTATAAGTGATATCACAGGATACGTGTCTTTCGCTTTCTGACTTACTACAAGTTGCGTGATTACTTCTAGACTCATCTACGGTGATGCAAATGGCATTGTGTCATTGTTTTCCTTGGCTAATATTCCATCTGTACGTGGACCAGTTTTTCTTTGTCCACTCACCTGTTGATGGACTTTTGGGTTGCTTCCATGTCTTGGTTATTGTAACACTGCTGAAATGCACATTTGCCTGCCTGTGTCTTTCAACTATGTCTTCTTCGGTTATAGGCCCAGGAGAGGGCCTGTTGGATCATATGGTAGCAAAATGTTTACCTTGTAAAGGCGTCTCCATTCTGTTCTCATTAGTGGCTCTTACCAGGTTATGTTCCACTTAAATTTGAGGGTATGCCCTTGTCCACAACCCTTTCAGCATTTATTGTTTGTAGTTTTTCTGCTGATGTTTATTCTGACAGGTGTGAGCTGACACCTCTTTGAGGTTGGATTTGCATGCATCTCATAATCCCTTGAAATTGAACTTTCAGGCATGTCCTCTTTTTTTTCAAGCTGTGAGTAGCGCTTACCTCTTCAAATGGTTTTCTTGAAGTATGTGTCACATTTTGAAATATTTTGGCCATTACCTCCCTGAAGACATTTTGAGGGCAGGTTTCATTTACAGCCCTCCAGTACTTGTGCATATGAAGTGACCATGAGCACAGGTTTTAAAGCTGCTGCTGCAGGTATCGGCCATTGGGCGGCAGCATTTCTCCTTTCCCCATTCTGGGAATTACGGAAGGAGTCCTTCCTGCCAGTGGTGTTCCTCCGTTATATATTAGAGAGGAATGTGCCCGGACAAACCCCCAAAAGCTGATGTCTCCTTACTTACGTTTGGTTTCTAAATTGAAAGTATATATATTTTTTTATTGGGTAATATTCCATTGTGTACATGGACCACTTCTTCTTTGTGCCTTCCTCTGTTGACAGACATTTTTGTTGCTTCCAAGTGTTGGCTGTGGTAAATATTGCTGGAGTGCAGGATGGCCACCCTGTGTCTTTTGGATTCTCATCCTCTCAGGTGATAGGCCCAGCAGTGGGTATGCTTGATTGAATGGTAGCTCAATATTTACCTTATCAAGGCACCTCCTTTGTGTTTTCATTACTGGTTCTTACCATGTCCCACTTAGAAACGAGGGTGCGCATTTCTCCACAACCCCTTCAGCATTTATTGTTTGCAGAATTTTTGCTGATGGCCATTATGACTGGTGTGAGCTGATAGGTTTTTGTAATTTGGATTTGCATGTCTTTAATAATTCCTAATGTTCAGCATTTTTCCATGCTTTGTTTTCTTTCTGTTACACAAAAACAGAAAAAAACTGTGAGTACAATAAACCACTTGAAGTGGTCTTCTGGGAAGGCTGCCCTGTTTTGAATTTTTCGTCGATTTTTGACCCCAGGATTTTTTTGACAACAGGTGACATTTACAGGCTTGTAATGAGTGTGAATATTTAGTGACCACTACTACTGGCTTTAAAGGTGCTGTTGGGGGAAACGGCCACAAGGCGGCAGCATTTCTCCGTTCCCAAGACTGGTTTCTAGGGCAGCACAACATTTCTGGAAGTTGTGTTCCCAGGTTGTAAATTAGAATGGAATGTGCTAGGAAAAAAACCCATAAGTTAATATTCCATTATTTCTTTTTCGATTTTTTAGTCTTTTTAAATCGAGGTAATGTTTAGAATATTGTTTGTCCTACGTGTATACAATCTGGTTCATTTGTACATTACACACACACATATACACACACACACACACACACACACACACATACGTAATATATTCATGTGCAGGTACTCTTCCCATGTAAATTATTGCAGAGTGCTCCATTGACCTCCCTTGCTATATGGTCGGTCTGTTTGATAAATGTATTTAGTAGGTATTTGTACACATATGGTAACCCTAATCTTAATTTTCCATACCACCCACCTTTCCATTTACATAAGAATAGTTTGTTCTCTAAGTCTGTGAGTTTCTTTCTCTGTGAAAATGCTATCATATTTGTCAGTTGTTAGATAACACCTATAAGTGATATCATACTATATGTCTTTTTCTTTCTGACTTACGTCATGTTCTGAGATTATATCTAGGCTCATAAATGGTGCCTCAACGAGCAGTGTTTCACTGTTTTGCATGGCTAATATTCCATTATGTACATGGACCACTTCTTCTTTATCCATTCATCCATTGATGGACATTTTGGTTGCTTCCGTGTCTTGGCTATTGTGAAAAATCCTGCAGTGAAGCTGTTGCAGCCTGTGCCTTCTCGACTCTGGTATTTTCAGGTGAGAGGCTCAGCGGTGGGCCTGCTGAATGGAATGCTGGCTCAATTTTTACTTTTAAACACAGCTCCTTTCTGTTCTCACTATTGGCTCTTATCACTTTACATCTCACCAGCAGCTAGAGGGTACACAGTTCTCTAAAACCCCTTCCGCATTTATTGTTTGTAGACTTTTGGCTGATGGTAGTTGACGTGTGTGAGTTGAAATCTTTTTGTAGGCTAGATTTGCATGAGTTTAAAAATTTATGTTGTTGAGCTTTTATCCATTTTCCTTGTTTTTAGAAAAATAATGAGTAAAATTTACCTCTTCATACTAGCTCCTTGAAAATTTTGCCAGTTGTGAATTTTTGAGGGCAGTTGTCCTTTACTGTCCTGAGTCCTTGTGAATGTTAAGTGACCGTTAGCTGTGGTTTTAAAGCCGCTCTTGTGGGAAACGGCCACAAGGCGGCAGCATTTCTACATTTCCAACTCTGGGTTTTTGGGCAACAGAGGGTTCCTGGAAATCGTGTTTGTAAGCTGCAAATTAGAGCAGAATGTGCCACGGCAAACTCCCAAGAGCTTATATCTCCTTACTTCTTGTTTGTTTTTTACATTTAGTTTTTATTTATTATCACAGCAAATTGGATAAAAATACTGTGTTTTTTCTAGGTGTACGGAATCTGGTTCATTATATCAATGTATTGATCTATTCATCTTTGGATCCTTTCCCGTGTAGGTTATTACAGAGTGTTGAGTACACCTCTTTTAGCATTCCATAGGTATTTTGTGATTATATATTTCATATGTATTACTACATGTCTGTTAACCCCCATATCTTAATTCATACATTCCTTACACCTTTCCAATTGGTTTTCTGAATCTATGAGTGTCCTTCTCTTGGAAATTATTTCATGGGTATCAATTTTTAGGTAACACCTATAAGTGATGTAATAGGATATCTGTCTTTCGTTTTCTTTCTTACTTCAGGTAGGGTGATTATCTCTAGATCCTTCTATGCTGGTGCCAACAGCATTGTTCCATGCTTTTCCATGGCTAATATTCCATTGTGTTCATGGACCACTTCTTCTTGGTGCATTTTTCTGTTGATGGACATTTTGGTTTCTTCCAGCTCTTGGCTATGGTACATGTTGCTGCAGTGAAGGATTGCCAGCCTGTGTCTTTTCGATTCAGGTCTACTCAGCGGATAGGCCCATCAGTGGGCCTACCAGATCACATAGTAGCTCAAGTTTTACCTTTAAACACACCTCCATTTTGTTCTCTGTACTGGCTGTTACCAGGTTACATCCCATCAGCAGCTAGAGGGTACACAGTTCTCTAAAAGCCCTTCAGCATTTATACTATGTAGACTTTTTTGCTGATGATCCTTCTGACGGCTGTGAGGTGAATGTGTTTCTAGACTGGATTTGCATGGCTTTATTAATTCCTGACGTTGAGCGTTTTTCCATGCCTTTTTCTATAACAAACAAAAGAGACAGAATATAAAATGTGCATAAAATATGCCTCTTGAAATTGTCGTTTTGAAATATGGATGTCTTTTGAGATTTTTGCTCGATTTACGACCGAAGGATTGTTTTGAGGACAGGTGTCATTTACAGGCCTGCAATTATTTTGACTATCAAGTAACCATTACAGCTGCAGTTAGAGCTGCTGTTGTGTGAAACGGCCACAAGGCGGCAGCAGTTCTCATTAACCAAATCTGGTTACTAGGGAAACAGAGCCTCAATGGAAGTCCTGTTCTAGGTTGCAAATTAGAATGGAATGGGCCAGGAAAAAGCCCCTTAAGTTTATATCTCACTAAATATTGTTCTTTTTTTAAATTTAATTTTCATTGTTTATCACAGCAAGTGTGATTACAATGTTTTGCTTGTTTTAGGTGTGCAAGATGTGGTTGTTTTCCACATATACCTATCTCTTTTCTTCTTTGGATCCTTTTCCCATTTTAGGTTATGACACAATGTTGAGTAGTCTTCTCTTGGTATTCCGTAGGTCTTTGGTGATTATATACTTCACCTGTGTTTGTATATCTCTGTTAACTCTGACATCCTAATGTATCCAATCCTCACACCTTTCCATTGGTGAACCATAAGTTTGTTTAATGAATCTGTGATTGCCTTTCTCTGTGGAAATATCCTCACTGGTATCAATTTTTAGGTAACACCTATAAGTGATATCACAGGATACGTGTCTTTCGCTTTCTGACTTACTACAAGTTGCGTGATTACTTCTAGACTCATCTACGGTGATGCAAATGGCATTGTGTCATTGTTTTCCTTGGCTAATATTCCATCTGTACGTGGACCAGTTTTTCTTTGTCCACTCACCTGTTGATGGACTTTTGGGTTGCTTCCATGTCTTGGTTATTGTAACACTGCTGAAATGCACATTTGCCTGCCTGTGTCTTTCAACTATGTCTTCTTCGGTTATAGGCCCAGGAGAGGGCCTGTTGGATCATATGGTAGCAAAATGTTTACCTTGTAAAGGCGTCTCCATTCTGTTCTCATTAGTGGCTCTTACCAGGTTATGTTCCACTTAAATTTGAGGGTATGCCCTTGTCCACAACCCTTTCAGCATTTATTGTTTGTAGTTTTTCTGCTGATGTTTATTCTGACAGGTGTGAGCTGACACCTCTTTGAGGTTGGATTTGCATGCATCTCATAATCCCTTGAAATTGAACTTTCAGGCATGTCCTCTTTTTTTTCAAGCTGTGAGTAGCGCTTACCTCTTCAAATGGTTTTCTTGAAGTATGTGTCACATTTTGAAATATTTTGGCCATTACCTCCCTGAAGACATTTTGAGGGCAGGTTTCATTTACAGCCCTCCAGTACTTGTGCATATGAAGTGACCATGAGCACAGGTTTTAAAGCTGCTGCTGCAGGTATCGGCCATTGGGCGGCAGCATTTCTCCTTTCCCCATTCTGGGAATTACGGAAGGAGTCCTTCCTGCCAGTGGTGTTCCTCCGTTATATATTAGAGAGGAATGTGCCCGGACAAACCCCCAAAAGCTGATGTCTCCTTACTTACGTTTGGTTTCTAAATTGAAAGTATATATATTTTTTTATTGGGTAATATTCCATTGTGTACATGGACCACTTCTTCTTTGTGCCTTCCTCTGTTGACAGACATTTTTGTTGCTTCCAAGTGTTGGCTGTGGTAAATATTGCTGGAGTGCAGGATGGCCACCCTGTGTCTTTTGGATTCTCATCCTCTCAGGTGATAGGCCCAGCAGTGGGTATGCTTGATTGAATGGTAGCTCAATATTTACCTTATCAAGGCACCTCCTTTGTGTTTTCATTACTGGTTCTTACCATGTCCCACTTAGAAACGAGGGTGCGCATTTCTCCACAACCCCTTCAGCATTTATTGTTTGCAGAATTTTTGCTGATGGCCATTATGACTGGTGTGAGCTGATAGGTTTTTGTAATTTGGATTTGCATGTCTTTAATAATTCCTAATGTTCAGCATTTTTCCATGCTTTGTTTTCTTTCTGTTACACAAAAACAGAAAAAAACTGTGAGTACAATAAACCACTTGAAGTGGTCTTCTGGGAAGGCTGCCCTGTTTTGAATTTTTCGTCGATTTTTGACCCCAGGATTTTTTTGACAACAGGTGACATTTACAGGCTTGTAATGAGTGTGAATATTTAGTGACCACTACTACTGGCTTTAAAGGTGCTGTTGGGGGAAACGGCCACAAGGCGGCAGCATTTCTCCGTTCCCAAGACTGGTTTCTAGGGCAGCACAACATTTCTGGAAGTTGTGTTCCCAGGTTGTAAATTAGAATGGAATGTGCTAGGAAAAAAACCCATAAGTTAATATTCCATTATTTCTTTTTCGATTTTTTAGTCTTTTTAAATCGAGGTAATGTTTAGAATATTGTTTGTCCTACGTGTATACAATCTGGTTCATTTGTACATTACACACACACATACACACACACACACACACACACACACACACACACGTAATATATTCATGTGCAGGTACTCTTCCCATGTAAATTATTGCAGAGTGCTCCATTGACCTCCCTTGCTATATGGTCGGTCTGTTTGATAAATGTATTTAGTAGGTATTTGTACACATATGGTAACCCTAATCTTAATTTTCCATACCACCCACCTTTCCATTTACATAAGAATAGTTTGTTCTCTAAGTCTGTGAGTTTCTTTCTCTGTGAAAATGCTATCATATTTGTCAGTTGTTAGATAACACCTATAAGTGATATCATACTATATGTCTTTTTCTTTCTGACTTACGTCATGTTCTGAGATTATATCTAGGCTCATAAATGGTGCCTCAACGAGCAGTGTTTCACTGTTTTGCATGGCTAATATTCCATTATGTACATGGACCACTTCTTCTTTATCCATTCATCCATTGATGGACATTTTGGTTGCTTCCCTGTCTTGGCTATTGTGAAAAATCCTGCAGTGAAGCTGTTGCAGCCTGTGCCTTCTCGACTCTGGTATTTTCAGGTGAGAGGCTCAGCGGTGGGCCTGCTGAATGGAATGCTGGCTCAATTTTTACTTTTAAACACAGCTCCTTTCTGTTCTCACTATTGGCTCTTATCACTTTACATCTCACCAGCAGCTAGAGGGTACACAGTTCTCTAAAACCCCTTCCGCATTTATTGTTTGTAGACTTTTGGCTGATGGTAGTTGACGTGTGTGAGTTGAAATCTTTTTGTAGGCTAGATTTGCATGAGTTTAAAAATTTATGTTGTTGAGCTTTTATCCATTTTCCTTGTTTTTAGAAAAATAATGAGTAAAATTTACCTCTTCATACTAGCTCCTTGAAAATTTTGCCAGTTGTGAATTTTTGAGGGCAGTTGTCCTTTACTGTCCTGAGTCCTTGTGAATGTTAAGTGACCGTTAGCTGTGGTTTTAAAGCCGCTCTTGTGGGAAACGGCCACAAGGCGGCAGCATTTCTACATTTCCAACTCTGGGTTTTTGGGCAACAGAGGGTTCCTGGAAATCGTGTTTGTAAGCTGCAAATTAGAGCAGAATGTGCCACGGCAAACTCCCAAGAGCTTATATCTCCTTACTTCTTGTTTGTTTTTTACATTTAGTTTTTATTTATTATCACAGCAAATTGGATAAAAATACTGTGTTTTTTCTAGGTGTACGGAATCTGGTTCATTATATCAATGTATTGATCTATTCATCTTTGGATCCTTTCCCGTGTAGGTTATTACAGAGTGTTGAGTACACCTCTTTTAGCATTCCATAGGTATTTTGTGATTATATATTTCATATGTATTACTACATGTCTGTTAACCCCCATATCCTAATTCATACATTCCTTACACCTTTCCAATTGGTTTTCTGAATCTATGAGTGTCCTTCTCTTGGAAATTATTTCATGGGTATCAATTTTTAGGTAACACCTATAAGTGATGTAATAGGATATCTGTCTTTCGTTTTCTTTCTTACTTCAGGTAGGGTGATTATCTCTAGATCCTTCTATGCTGGTGCCAACAGCATTGTTCCATGCTTTTCCATGGCTAATATTCCATTGTGTTCATGGACCACTTCTTCTTTGTGCATTTTTCTGTTGATGGACATTTTGGTTTCTTCCAGCTCTTGGCTATGGTACATGTTGCTGCAGTGAAGGATTGCCAGCCTGTGTCTTTTCGATTCAGGTCTACTCAGCGGATAGGCCCATCAGTGGGCCTACCAGATCACATAGTAGCTCAAGTTTTACCTTTAAACACACCTCCATTTTGTTCTCTGTACTGGCTGTTACCAGGTTACATCCCATCAGCAGCTAGAGGGTACACAGTTCTCTAAAAGCCCTTCAGCATTTATACTATGTAGACTTTTTTGCTGATGATCCTTCTGACGGCTGTGAGGTGAATGTGTTTCTAGACTGGATTTGCATGGCTTTATTAATTCCTGACGTTGAGCGTTTTTCCATGCCTTTTTCTATAACAAACAAAAGAGACAGAATATAAAATGTGCATAAAATATGCCTCTTGAAATTGTCGTTTTGAAATATGGATGTCTTTTGAGATTTTTGCTCGATTTACGACCGAAGGATTGTTTTGAGGACAGGTGTCATTTACAGGCCTGCAATTATTTTGACTATCAAGTAACCATTACAGCTGCAGTTAGAGCTGCTGTTGTGTGAAACGGCCACAAGGCGGCAGCAGTTCTCATTAACCAAATCTGGTTACTAGGGAAACAGAGCCTCAATGGAAGTCCTGTTCTAGGTTGCAAATTAGAATGGAATGGGCCAGGAAAAAGCCCCTTAAGTTTATATCTCACTAAATATTGTTCTTTTTTTAAATTTAATTTTCATTGTTTATCACAGCAAGTGTGATTACAATGTTTTGCTTGTTTTAGGTGTGCAAGATGTGGTTGTTTTCCACATATACCTATCTCTTTTCTTCTTTGGATCCTTTTCCCATTTTAGGTTATGACACAATGTTGAGTAGTCTTCTCTTGGTATTCCGTAGGTCTTTGGTGATTATATACTTCACCTGTGTTTGTATATCTCTGTTAACTCTGACATCCTAATGTATCCAATCCTCACACCTTTCCATTGGTGAACCATAAGTTTGTTTAATGAATCTGTGATTGCCTTTCTCTGTGGAAATATCCTCACTGGTATCAATTTTTAGGTAACACCTATAAGTGATATCACAGGATACGTGTCTTTCGCTTTCTGACTTACTACAAGTTGCGTGATTACTTCTAGACTCATCTACGGTGATGCAAATGGCATTGTGTCATTGTTTTCCTTGGCTAATATTCCATCTGTACGTGGACCAGTTTTTCTTTGTCCACTCACCTGTTGATGGACTTTTGGGTTGCTTCCATGTCTTGGTTATTGTAACACTGCTGAAATGCACATTTGCCTGCCTGTGTCTTTCAACTATGTCTTCTTCGGTTATAGGCCCAGGAGAGGGCCTGTTGGATCATATGGTAGCAAAATGTTTACCTTGTAAAGGCGTCTCCATTCTGTTCTCATTAGTGGCTCTTACCAGGTTATGTTCCACTTAAATTTGAGGGTATGCCCTTGTCCACAACCCTTTCAGCATTTATTGTTTGTAGTTTTTCTGCTGATGTTTATTCTGACAGGTGTGAGCTGACACCTCTTTGAGGTTGGATTTGCATGCATCTCATAATCCCTTGAAATTGAACTTTCAGGCATGTCCTCTTTTTTTTCAAGCTGTGAGTAGCGCTTACCTCTTCAAATGGTTTTCTTGAAGTATGTGTCACATTTTGAAATATTTTGGCCATTACCTCCCTGAAGACATTTTGAGGGCAGGTTTCATTTACAGCCCTCCAGTACTTGTGCATATGAAGTGACCATGAGCACAGGTTTTAAAGCTGCTGCTGCAGGTATCGGCCATTGGGCGGCAGCATTTCTCCTTTCCCCATTCTGGGAATTACGGAAGGAGTCCTTCCTGCCAGTGGTGTTCCTCCGTTATATATTAGAGAGGAATGTGCCCGGACAAACCCCCAAAAGCTGATGTCTCCTTACTTACGTTTGGTTTCTAAATTGAAAGTATATATATTTTTTTATTGGGTAATATTCCATTGTGTACATGGACCACTTCTTCTTTGTGCCTTCCTCTGTTGACAGACATTTTTGTTGCTTCCAAGTGTTGGCTGTGGTAAATATTGCTGGAGTGCAGGATGGCCACCCTGTGTCTTTTGGATTCTCATCCTCTCAGGTGATAGGCCCAGCAGTGGGTATGCTTGATTGAATGGTAGCTCAATATTTACCTTATCAAGGCACCTCCTTTGTGTTTTCATTACTGGTTCTTACCATGTCCCACTTAGAAACGAGGGTGCGCATTTCTCCACAACCCCTTCAGCATTTATTGTTTGCAGAATTTTTGCTGATGGCCATTATGACTGGTGTGAGCTGATAGGTTTTTGTAATTTGGATTTGCATGTCTTTAATAATTCCTAATGTTCAGCATTTTTCCATGCTTTGTTTTCTTTCTGTTACACAAAAACAGAAAAAAACTGTGAGTACAATAAACCACTTGAAGTGGTCTTCTGGGAAGGCTGCCCTGTTTTGAATTTTTCGTCGATTTTTGACCCCAGGATTTTTTTGACAACAGGTGACATTTACAGGCTTGTAATGAGTGTGAATATTTAGTGACCACTACTACTGGCTTTAAAGGTGCTGTTGGGGGAAACGGCCACAAGGCGGCAGCATTTCTCCGTTCCCAAGACTGGTTTCTAGGGCAGCACAACATTTCTGGAAGTTGTGTTCCCAGGTTGTAAATTAGAATGGAATGTGCTAGGAAAAAAACCCATAAGTTAATATTCCATTATTTCTTTTTCGATTTTTTAGTCTTTTTAAATCGAGGTAATGTTTAGAATATTGTTTGTCCTACGTGTATACAATCTGGTTCATTTGTACATTACACACACACATACACACACACACACACACACACACACACACACACACACGTAATATATTCATGTGCAGGTACTCTTCCCATGTAAATTATTGCAGAGTGCTCCATTGACCTCCCTTGCTATATGGTCGGTCTGTTTGATAAATGTATTTAGTAGGTATTTGTACACATATGGTAACCCTAATCTTAATTTTCCATACCACCCACCTTTCCATTTACATAAGAATAGTTTGTTCTCTAAGTCTGTGAGTTTCTTTCTCTGTGAAAATGCTATCATATTTGTCAGTTGTTAGATAACACCTATAAGTGATATCATACTATATGTCTTTTTCTTTCTGACTTACGTCATGTTCTGAGATTATATCTAGGCTCATAAATGGTGCCTCAACGAGCAGTGTTTCACTGTTTTGCATGGCTAATATTCCATTATGTACATGGACCACTTCTTCTTTATCCATTCATCCATTGATGGACATTTTGGTTGCTTCCGTGTCTTGGCTATTGTGAAAAATCCTGCAGTGAAGCTGTTGCAGCCTGTGCCTTCTCGACTCTGGTATTTTCAGGTGAGAGGCTCAGCGGTGGGCCTGCTGAATGGAATGCTGGCTCAATTTTTACTTTTAAACACAGCTCCTTTCTGTTCTCACTATTGGCTCTTATCACTTTACATCTCACCAGCAGCTAGAGGGTACACAGTTCTCTAAAACCCCTTCCGCATTTATTGTTTGTAGACTTTTGGCTGATGGTAGTTGACGTGTGTGAGTTGAAATCTTTTTGTAGGCTAGATTTGCATGAGTTTAAAAATTTATGTTGTTGAGCTTTTATCCATTTTCCTTGTTTTTAGAAAAATAATGAGTAAAATTTACCTCTTCATACTAGCTCCTTGAAAATTTTGCCAGTTGTGAATTTTTGAGGGCAGTTGTCCTTTACTGTCCTGAGTCCTTGTGAATGTTAAGTGACCGTTAGCTGTGGTTTTAAAGCCGCTCTTGTGGGAAACGGCCACAAGGCGGCAGCATTTCTACATTTCCAACTCTGGGTTTTTGGGCAACAGAGGGTTCCTGGAAATCGTGTTTGTAAGCTGCAAATTAGAGCAGAATGTGCCACGGCAAACTCCCAAGAGCTTATATCTCCTTACTTCTTGTTTGTTTTTTACATTTAGTTTTTATTTATTATCACAGCAAATTGGATAAAAATACTGTGTTTTTTCTAGGTGTACGGAATCTGGTTCATTATATCAATGTATTGATCTATTCATCTTTGGATCCTTTCCCGTGTAGGTTATTACAGAGTGTTGAGTACACCTCTTTTAGCATTCCATAGGTATTTTGTGATTATATATTTCATATGTATTACTACATGTCTGTTAACCCCCATATCCTAATTCATACATTCCTTACACCTTTCCAATTGGTTTTCTGAATCTATGAGTGTCCTTCTCTTGGAAATTATTTCATGGGTATCAATTTTTAGGTAACACCTATAAGTGATGTAATAGGATATCTGTCTTTCGTTTTCTTTCTTACTTCAGGTAGGGTGATTATCTCTAGATCCTTCTATGCTGGTGCCAACAGCATTGTTCCATGCTTTTCCATGGCTAATATTCCATTGTGTTCATGGACCACTTCTTCTTGGTGCATTTTTCTGTTGATGGACATTTTGGTTTCTTCCAGCTCTTGGCTATGGTACATGTTGCTGCAGTGAAGGATTGCCAGCCTGTGTCTTTTCGATTCAGGTCTACTCAGCGGATAGGCCCATCAGTGGGCCTACCAGATCACATAGTAGCTCAAGTTTTACCTTTAAACACACCTCCATTTTGTTCTCTGTACTGGCTGTTACCAGGTTACATCCCATCAGCAGCTAGAGGGTACACAGTTCTCTAAAAGCCCTTCAGCATTTATACTATGTAGACTTTTTTGCTGATGATCCTTCTGACGGCTGTGAGGTGAATGTGTTTCTAGACTGGATTTGCATGGCTTTATTAATTCCTGACGTTGAGCGTTTTTCCATGCCTTTTTCTATAACAAACAAAAGAGACAGAATATAAAATGTGCATAAAATATGCCTCTTGAAATTGTCGTTTTGAAATATGGATGTCTTTTGAGATTTTTGCTCGATTTACGACCGAAGGATTGTTTTGAGGACAGGTGTCATTTACAGGCCTGCAATTATTTTGACTATCAAGTAACCATTACAGCTGCAGTTAGAGCTGCTGTTGTGTGAAACGGCCACAAGGCGGCAGCAGTTCTCATTAACCAAATCTGGTTACTAGGGAAACAGAGCCTCAATGGAAGTCCTGTTCTAGGTTGCAAATTAGAATGGAATGGGCCAGGAAAAAGCCCCTTAAGTTTATATCTCACTAAATATTGTTCTTTTTTTAAATTTAATTTTCATTGTTTATCACAGCAAGTGTGATTACAATGTTTTGCTTGTTTTAGGTGTGCAAGATGTGGTTGTTTTCCACATATACCTATCTCTTTTCTTCTTTGGATCCTTTTCCCATTTTAGGTTATGACACAATGTTGAGTAGTCTTCTCTTGGTATTCCGTAGGTCTTTGGTGATTATATACTTCACCTGTGTTTGTATATCTCTGTTAACTCTGACATCCTAATGTATCCAATCCTCACACCTTTCCATTGGTGAACCATAAGTTTGTTTAATGAATCTGTGATTGCCTTTCTCTGTGGAAATATCCTCACTGGTATCAATTTTTAGGTAACACCTATAAGTGATATCACAGGATACGTGTCTTTCGCTTTCTGACTTACTACAAGTTGCGTGATTACTTCTAGACTCATCTACGGTGATGCAAATGGCATTGTGTCATTGTTTTCCTTGGCTAATATTCCATCTGTACGTGGACCAGTTTTTCTTTGTCCACTCACCTGTTGATGGACTTTTGGGTTGCTTCCATGTCTTGGTTATTGTAACACTGCTGAAATGCACATTTGCCTGCCTGTGTCTTTCAACTATGTCTTCTTCGGTTATAGGCCCAGGAGAGGGCCTGTTGGATCATATGGTAGCAAAATGTTTACCTTGTAAAGGCGTCTCCATTCTGTTCTCATTAGTGGCTCTTACCAGGTTATGTTCCACTTAAATTTGAGGGTATGCCCTTGTCCACAACCCTTTCAGCATTTATTGTTTGTAGTTTTTCTGCTGATGTTTATTCTGACAGGTGTGAGCTGACACCTCTTTGAGGTTGGATTTGCATGCATCTCATAATCCCTTGAAATTGAACTTTCAGGCATGTCCTCTTTTTTTTCAAGCTGTGAGTAGCGCTTACCTCTTCAAATGGTTTTCTTGAAGTATGTGTCACATTTTGAAATATTTTGGCCATTACCTCCCTGAAGACATTTTGAGGGCAGGTTTCATTTACAGCCCTCCAGTACTTGTGCATATGAAGTGACCATGAGCACAGGTTTTAAAGCTGCTGCTGCAGGTATCGGCCATTGGGCGGCAGCATTTCTCCTTTCCCCATTCTGGGAATTACGGAAGGAGTCCTTCCTGCCAGTGGTGTTCCTCCGTTATATATTAGAGAGGAATGTGCCCGGACAAACCCCCAAAAGCTGATGTCTCCTTACTTACGTTTGGTTTCTAAATTGAAAGTATATATATTTTTTTATTGGATAATATTCCATTGTGTACATGGACCACTTCTTCTTTGTGCCTTCCTCTGTTGACAGACATTTTTGTTGCTTCCAAGTGTTGGCTGTGGTAAATATTGCTGGAGTGCAGGATGGCCACCCTGTGTCTTTTGGATTCTCATCCTCTCAGGTGATAGGCCCAGCAGTGGGTATGCTTGATTGAATGGTAGCTCAATATTTACCTTATCAAGGCACCTCCTTTGTGTTTTCATTACTGGTTCTTACCATGTCCCACTTAGAAACGAGGGTGCGCATTTCTCCACAACCCCTTCAGCATTTATTGTTTGCAGAATTTTTGCTGATGGCCATTATGACTGGTGTGAGCTGATAGGTTTTTGTAATTTGGATTTGCATGTCTTTAATAATTCCTAATGTTCAGCATTTTTCCATGCTTTGTTTTCTTTCTGTTACACAAAAACAGAAAAAAACTGTGAGTACAATAAACCACTTGAAGTGGTCTTCTGGGAAGGCTGCCCTGTTTTGAATTTTTCGTCGATTTTTGACCCCAGGATTTTTTTGACAACAGGTGACATTTACAGGCTTGTAATGAGTGTGAATATTTAGTGACCACTACTACTGGCTTTAAAGGTGCTGTTGGGGGAAACGGCCACAAGGCGGCAGCATTTCTCCGTTCCCAAGACTGGTTTCTAGGGCAGCACAACATTTCTGGAAGTTGTGTTCCCAGGTTGTAAATTAGAATGGAATGTGCTAGGAAAAAAACCCATAAGTTAATATTCCATTATTTCTTTTTCGATTTTTTAGTCTTTTTAAATCGAGGTAATGTTTAGAATATTGTTTGTCCTACGTGTATACAATCTGGTTCATTTGTACATTACACACACACATATACACACACACACACACACACACACACGTACGTAATATATTCATGTGCAGGTACTCTTCCCATGTAAATTATTGCAGAGTGCTCCATTGACCTCCCTTGCTATATGGTCGGTCTGTTTGATAAATGTATTTAGTAGGTATTTGTACACATATGGTAACCCTAATCTTAATTTTCCATACCACCCACCTTTCCATTTACATAAGAATAGTTTGTTCTCTAAGTCTGTGAGTTTCTTTCTCTGTGAAAATGCTATCATATTTGTCAGTTGTTAGATAACACCTATAAGTGATATCATACTATATGTCTTTTTCTTTCTGACTTACGTCATGTTCTGAGATTATATCTAGGCTCATAAATGGTGCCTCAACGAGCAGTGTTTCACTGTTTTGCATGGCTAATATTCCATTATGTACATGGACCACTTCTTCTTTATCCATTCATCCATTGATGGACATTTTGGTTGCTTCCCTGTCTTGGCTATTGTGAAAAATCCTGCAGTGAAGCTGTTGCAGCCTGTGCCTTCTCGACTCTGGTATTTTCAGGTGAGAGGCTCAGTGGTGGGCCTGCTGAATGGAATGCTGGCTCAATTTTTACTTTTAAACACAGCTCCTTTCTGTTCTCACTATTGGCTCTTATCACTTTACATCTCACCAGCAGCTAGAGGGTACACAGTTCTCTAAAACCCCTTCCGCATTTATTGTTTGTAGACTTTTGGCTGATGGTAGTTGACGTGTGTGAGTTGAAATCTTTTTGTAGGCTAGATTTGCATGAGTTTAAAAATTTATGTTGTTGAGCTTTTATCCATTTTCCTTGTTTTTAGAAAAATAATGAGTAAAATTTACCTCTTCATACTAGCTCCTTGAAAATTTTGCCAGTTGTGAATTTTTGAGGGCAGTTGTCCTTTACTGTCCTGAGTCCTTGTGAATGTTAAGTGACCGTTAGCTGTGGTTTTAAAGCCGCTCTTGTGGGAAACGGCCACAAGGCGGCAGCATTTCTACATTTCCAACTCTGGGTTTTTGGGCAACAGAGGGTTCCTGGAAATCGTGTTTGTAAGCTGCAAATTAGAGCAGAATGTGCCACGGCAAACTCCCAAGAGCTTATATCTCCTTACTTCTTGTTTGTTTTTTACATTTAGTTTTTATTTATTATCACAGCAAATTGGATAAAAATACTGTGTTTTTTCTAGGTGTACGGAATCTGGTTCATTATATCAATGTATTGATCTATTCATCTTTGGATCCTTTCCCGTGTAGGTTATTACAGAGTGTTGAGTACACCTCTTTTAGCATTCCATAGGTATTTTGTGATTATATATTTCATATGTATTACTACATGTCTGTTAACCCCCATATCCTAATTCATACATTCCTTACACCTTTCCAATTGGTTTTCTGAATCTATGAGTGTCCTTCTCTTGGAAATTATTTCATGGGTATCAATTTTTAGGTAACACCTATAAGTGATGTAATAGGATATCTGTCTTTCGTTTTCTTTCTTACTTCAGGTAGGGTGATTATCTCTAGATCCTTCTATGCTGGTGCCAACAGCATTGTTCCATGCTTTTCCATGGCTAATATTCCATTGTGTTCATGGACCACTTCTTCTTGGTGCATTTTTCTGTTGATGGACATTTTGGTTTCTTCCAGCTCTTGGCTATGGTACATGTTGCTGCAGTGAAGGATTGCCAGCCTGTGTCTTTTCGATTCAGGTCTACTCAGCGGATAGGCCCATCAGTGGGCCTACCAGATCACATAGTAGCTCAAGTTTTACCTTTAAACACACCTCCATTTTGTTCTCTGTACTGGCTGTTACCAGGTTACATCCCATCAGCAGCTAGAGGGTACACAGTTCTCTAAAAGCCCTTCAGCATTTATACTATGTAGACTTTTTTGCTGATGATCCTTCTGACGGCTGTGAGGTGAATGTGTTTCTAGACTGGATTTGCATGGCTTTATTAATTCCTGACGTTGAGCGTTTTTCCATGCCTTTTTCTATAACAAACAAAAGAGACAGAATATAAAATGTGCATAAAATATGCCTCTTGAAATTGTCGTTTTGAAATATGGATGTCTTTTGAGATTTTTGCTCGATTTACGACCGAAGGATTGTTTTGAGGACAGGTGTCATTTACAGGCCTGCAATTATTTTGACTATCAAGTAACCATTACAGCTGCAGTTAGAGCTGCTGTTGTGTGAAACGGCCACAAGGCGGCAGCAGTTCTCATTAACCAAATCTGGTTACTAGGGAAACAGAGCCTCAATGGAAGTCCTGTTCTAGGTTGCAAATTAGAATGGAATGGGCCAGGAAAAAGCCCCTTAAGTTTATATCTCACTAAATATTGTTCTTTTTTTAAATTTAATTTTCATTGTTTATCACAGCAAGTGTGATTACAATGTTTTGCTTGTTTTAGGTGTGCAAGATGTGGTTGTTTTCCACATATACCTATCTCTTTTCTTCTTTGGATCCTTTTCCCATTTTAGGTTATGACACAATGTTGAGTAGTCTTCTCTTAGTATTCCGTAGGTCTTTGGTGATTATATACTTCACCTGTGTTTGTATATCTCTGTTAACTCTGACATCCTAATGTATCCAATCCTCACACCTTTCCATTGGTGAACCATAAGTTTGTTTAATGAATCTGTGATTGCCTTTCTCTGTGGAAATATCCTCACTGGTATCAATTTTTAGGTAACACCTATAAGTGATATCACAGGATACGTGTCTTTCGCTTTCTGACTTACTACAAGTTGCGTGATTACTTCTAGACTCATCTACGGTGATGCAAATGGCATTGTGTCATTGTTTTCCTTGGCTAATATTCCATCTGTACGTGGACCAGTTTTTCTTTGTCCACTCACCTGTTGATGGACTTTTGGGTTGCTTCCATGTCTTGGTTATTGTAACACTGCTGAAATGCACATTTGCCTGCCTGTGTCTTTCAACTATGTCTTCTTCGGTTATAGGCCCAGGAGAGGGCCTGTTGGATCATATGGTAGCAAAATGTTTACCTTGTAAAGGCGTCTCCATTCTGTTCTCATTAGTGGCTCTTACCAGGTTATGTTCCACTTAAATTTGAGGGTATGCCCTTGTCCACAACCCTTTCAGCATTTATTGTTTGTAGTTTTTCTGCTGATGTTTATTCTGACAGGTGTGAGCTGACACCTCTTTGAGGTTGGATTTGCATGCATCTCATAATCCCTTGAAATTGAACTTTCAGGCATGTCCTCTTTTTTTTCAAGCTGTGAGTAGCGCTTACCTCTTCAAATGGTTTTCTTGAAGTATGTGTCACATTTTGAAATATTTTGGCCATTACCTCCCTGAAGACATTTTGAGGGCAGGTTTCATTTACAGCCCTCCAGTACTTGTGCATATGAAGTGACCATGAGCACAGGTTTTAAAGCTGCTGCTGCAGGTATCGGCCATTGGGCGGCAGCATTTCTCCTTTCCCCATTCTGGGAATTACGGAAGGAGTCCTTCCTGCCAGTGGTGTTCCTCCGTTATATATTAGAGAGGAATGTGCCCGGACAAACCCCCAAAAGCTGATGTCTCCTTACTTACGTTTGGTTTCTAAATTGAAAGTATATATATTTTTTTATTGGATAATATTCCATTGTGTACATGGACCACTTCTTCTTTGTGCCTTCCTCTGTTGACAGACATTTTTGTTGCTTCCAAGTGTTGGCTGTGGTAAATATTGCTGGAGTGCAGGATGGCCACCCTGTGTCTTTTGGATTCTCATCCTCTCAGGTGATAGGCCCAGCAGTGGGTATGCTTGATTGAATGGTAGCTCAATATTTACCTTATCAAGGCACCTCCTTTGTGTTTTCATTACTGGTTCTTACCATGTCCCACTTAGAAACGAGGGTGCGCATTTCTCCACAACCCCTTCAGCATTTATTGTTTGCAGAATTTTTGCTGATGGCCATTATGACTGGTGTGAGCTGATAGGTTTTTGTAATTTGGATTTGCATGTCTTTAATAATTCCTAATGTTCAGCATTTTTCCATGCTTTGTTTTCTTTCTGTTACACAAAAACAGAAAAAAACTGTGAGTACAATAAACCACTTGAAGTGGTCTTCTGGGAAGGCTGCCCTGTTTTGAATTTTTCGTCGATTTTTGACCCCAGGATTTTTTTGACAACAGGTGACATTTACAGGCTTGTAATGAGTGTGAATATTTAGTGACCACTACTACTGGCTTTAAAGGTGCTGTTGGGGGAAACGGCCACAAGGCGGCAGCATTTCTCCGTTCCCAAGACTGGTTTCTAGGGCAGCACAACATTTCTGGAAGTTGTGTTCCCAGGTTGTAAATTAGAATGGAATGTGCTAGGAAAAAAACCCATAAGTTAATATTCCATTATTTCTTTTTCGATTTTTTAGTCTTTTTAAATCGAGGTAATGTTTAGAATATTGTTTGTCCTACGTGTATACAATCTGGTTCATTTGTACATTACACACACACATATACACACACACACACACACACACACACGTACGTAATATATTCATGTGCAGGTACTCTTCCCATGTAAATTATTGCAGAGTGCTCCATTGACCTCCCTTGCTATATGGTCGGTCTGTTTGATAAATGTATTTAGTAGGTATTTGTACACATATGGTAACCCTAATCTTAATTTTCCATACCACCCACCTTTCCATTTACATAAGAATAGTTTGTTCTCTAAGTCTGTGAGTTTCTTTCTCTGTGAAAATGCTATCATATTTGTCAGTTGTTAGATAACACCTATAAGTGATATCATACTATATGTCTTTTTCTTTCTGACTTACGTCATGTTCTGAGATTATATCTAGGCTCATAAATGGTGCCTCAACGAGCAGTGTTTCACTGTTTTGCATGGCTAATATTCCATTATGTACATGGACCACTTCTTCTTTATCCATTCATCCATTGATGGACATTTTGGTTGCTTCCCTGTCTTGGCTATTGTGAAAAATCCTGCAGTGAAGCTGTTGCAGCCTGTGCCTTCTCGACTCTGGTATTTTCAGGTGAGAGGCTCAGTGGTGGGCCTGCTGAATGGAATGCTGGCTCAATTTTTACTTTTAAACACAGCTCCTTTCTGTTCTCACTATTGGCTCTTATCACTTTACATCTCACCAGCAGCTAGAGGGTACACAGTTCTCTAAAACCCCTTCCGCATTTATTGTTTGTAGACTTTTGGCTGATGGTAGTTGACGTGTGTGAGTTGAAATCTTTTTGTAGGCTAGATTTGCATGAGTTTAAAAATTTATGTTGTTGAGCTTTTATCCATTTTCCTTGTTTTTAGAAAAATAATGAGTAAAATTTACCTCTTCATACTAGCTCCTTGAAAATTTTGCCAGTTGTGAATTTTTGAGGGCAGTTGTCCTTTACTGTCCTGAGTCCTTGTGAATGTTAAGTGACCGTTAGCTGTGGTTTTAAAGCCGCTCTTGTGGGAAACGGCCACAAGGCGGCAGCATTTCTACATTTCCAACTCTGGGTTTTTGGGCAACAGAGGGTTCCTGGAAATCGTGTTTGTAAGCTGCAAATTAGAGCAGAATGTGCCACGGCAAACTCCCAAGAGCTTATATCTCCTTACTTCTTGTTTGTTTTTTACATTTAGTTTTTATTTATTATCACAGCAAATTGGATAAAAATACTGTGTTTTTTCTAGGTGTACGGAATCTGGTTCATTATATCAATGTATTGATCTATTCATCTTTGGATCCTTTCCCGTGTAGGTTATTACAGAGTGTTGAGTACACCTCTTTTAGCATTCCATAGGTATTTTGTGATTATATATTTCATATGTATTACTACATGTCTGTTAACCCCCATATCCTAATTCATACATTCCTTACACCTTTCCAATTGGTTTTCTGAATCTATGAGTGTCCTTCTCTTGGAAATTATTTCATGGGTATCAATTTTTAGGTAACACCTATAAGTGATGTAATAGGATATCTGTCTTTCGTTTTCTTTCTTACTTCAGGTAGGGTGATTATCTCTAGATCCTTCTATGCTGGTGCCAACAGCATTGTTCCATGCTTTTCCATGGCTAATATTCCATTGTGTTCATGGACCACTTCTTCTTGGTGCATTTTTCTGTTGATGGACATTTTGGTTTCTTCCAGCTCTTGGCTATGGTACATGTTGCTGCAGTGAAGGATTGCCAGCCTGTGTCTTTTCGATTCAGGTCTACTCAGCGGATAGGCCCATCAGTGGGCCTACCAGATCACATAGTAGCTCAAGTTTTACCTTTAAACACACCTCCATTTTGTTCTCTGTACTGGCTGTTACCAGGTTACATCCCATCAGCAGCTAGAGGGTACACAGTTCTCTAAAAGCCCTTCAGCATTTATACTATGTAGACTTTTTTGCTGATGATCCTTCTGACGGCTGTGAGGTGAATGTGTTTCTAGACTGGATTTGCATGGCTTTATTAATTCCTGACGTTGAGCGTTTTTCCATGCCTTTTTCTATAACAAACAAAAGAGACAGAATATAAAATGTGCATAAAATATGCCTCTTGAAATTGTCGTTTTGAAATATGGATGTCTTTTGAGATTTTTGCTCGATTTACGACCGAAGGATTGTTTTGAGGACAGGTGTCATTTACAGGCCTGCAATTATTTTGACTATCAAGTAACCATTACAGCTGCAGTTAGAGCTGCTGTTGTGTGAAACGGCCACAAGGCGGCAGCAGTTCTCATTAACCAAATCTGGTTACTAGGGAAACAGAGCCTCAATGGAAGTCCTGTTCTAGGTTGCAAATTAGAATGGAATGGGCCAGGAAAAAGCCCCTTAAGTTTATATCTCACTAAATATTGTTCTTTTTTTAAATTTAATTTTCATTGTTTATCACAGCAAGTGTGATTACAATGTTTTGCTTGTTTTAGGTGTGCAAGATGTGGTTGTTTTCCACATATACCTATCTCTTTTCTTCTTTGGATCCTTTTCCCATTTTAGGTTATGACACAATGTTGAGTAGTCTTCTCTTGGTATTCCGTAGGTCTTTGGTGATTATATACTTCACCTGTGTTTGTATATCTCTGTTAACTCTGACATCCTAATGTATCCAATCCTCACACCTTTCCATTGGTGAACCATAAGTTTGTTTAATGAATCTGTGATTGCCTTTCTCTGTGGAAATATCCTCACTGGTATCAATTTTTAGGTAACACCTATAAGTGATATCACAGGATACGTGTCTTTCGCTTTCTGACTTACTACAAGTTGCGTGATTACTTCTAGACTCATCTACGGTGATGCAAATGGCATTGTGTCATTGTTTTCCTTGGCTAATATTCCATCTGTACGTGGACCAGTTTTTCTTTGTCCACTCACCTGTTGATGGACTTTTGGGTTGCTTCCATGTCTTGGTTATTGTAACACTGCTGAAATGCACATTTGCCTGCCTGTGTCTTTCAACTATGTCTTCTTCGGTTATAGGCCCAGGAGAGGGCCTGTTGGATCATATGGTAGCAAAATGTTTACCTTGTAAAGGCGTCTCCATTCTGTTCTCATTAGTGGCTCTTACCAGGTTATGTTCCACTTAAATTTGAGGGTATGCCCTTGTCCACAACCCTTTCAGCATTTATTGTTTGTAGTTTTTCTGCTGATGTTTATTCTGACAGGTGTGAGCTGACACCTCTTTGAGGTTGGATTTGCATGCATCTCATAATCCCTTGAAATTGAACTTTCAGGCATGTCCTCTTTTTTTTCAAGCTGTGAGTAGCGCTTACCTCTTCAAATGGTTTTCTTGAAGTATGTGTCACATTTTGAAATATTTTGGCCATTACCTCCCTGAAGACATTTTGAGGGCAGGTTTCATTTACAGCCCTCCAGTACTTGTGCATATGAAGTGACCATGAGCACAGGTTTTAAAGCTGCTGCTGCAGGTATCGGCCATTGGGCGGCAGCATTTCTCCTTTCCCCATTCTGGGAATTACGGAAGGAGTCCTTCCTGCCAGTGGTGTTCCTCCGTTATATATTAGAGAGGAATGTGCCCGGACAAACCCCCAAAAGCTGATGTCTCCTTACTTACGTTTGGTTTCTAAATTGAAAGTATATATATTTTTTTATTGGATAATATTCCATTGTGTACATGGACCACTTCTTCTTTGTGCCTTCCTCTGTTGACAGACATTTTTGTTGCTTCCAAGTGTTGGCTGTGGTAAATATTGCTGGAGTGCAGGATGGCCACCCTGTGTCTTTTGGATTCTCATCCTCTCAGGTGATAGGCCCAGCAGTGGGTATGCTTGATTGAATGGTAGCTCAATATTTACCTTATCAAGGCACCTCCTTTGTGTTTTCATTACTGGTTCTTACCATGTCCCACTTAGAAACGAGGGTGCGCATTTCTCCACAACCCCTTCAGCATTTATTGTTTGCAGAATTTTTGCTGATGGCCATTATGACTGGTGTGAGCTGATAGGTTTTTGTAATTTGGATTTGCATGTCTTTAATAATTCCTAATGTTCAGCATTTTTCCATGCTTTGTTTTCTTTCTGTTACACAAAAACAGAAAAAAACTGTGAGTACAATAAACCACTTGAAGTGGTCTTCTGGGAAGGCTGCCCTGTTTTGAATTTTTCGTCGATTTTTGACCCCAGGATTTTTTTGACAACAGGTGACATTTACAGGCTTGTAATGAGTGTGAATATTTAGTGACCACTACTACTGGCTTTAAAGGTGCTGTTGGGGGAAACGGCCACAAGGCGGCAGCATTTCTCCGTTCCCAAGACTGGTTTCTAGGGCAGCACAACATTTCTGGAAGTTGTGTTCCCAGGTTGTAAATTAGAATGGAATGTGCTAGGAAAAAAACCCATAAGTTAATATTCCATTATTTCTTTTTCGATTTTTTAGTCTTTTTAAATCGAGGTAATGTTTAGAATATTGTTTGTCCTACGTGTATACAATCTGGTTCATTTGTACATTACACACACACATACACACACACACACACACACACACACACACACGTAATATATTCATGTGCAGGTACTCTTCCCATGTAAATTATTGCAGAGTGCTCCATTGACCTCCCTTGCTATATGGTCGGTCTGTTTGATAAATGTATTTAGTAGGTATTTGTACACATATGGTAACCCTAATCTTAATTTTCCATACCACCCACCTTTCCATTTACATAAGAATAGTTTGTTCTCTAAGTCTGTGAGTTTCTTTCTCTGTGAAAATGCTATCATATTTGTCAGTTGTTAGATAACACCTATAAGTGATATCATACTATATGTCTTTTTCTTTCTGACTTACGTCATGTTCTGAGATTATATCTAGGCTCATAAATGGTGCCTCAACGAGCAGTGTTTCACTGTTTTGCATGGCTAATATTCCATTATGTACATGGACCACTTCTTCTTTATCCATTCATCCATTGATGGACATTTTGGTTGCTTCCGTGTCTTGGCTATTGTGAAAAATCCTGCAGTGAAGCTGTTGCAGCCTGTGCCTTCTCGACTCTGGTATTTTCAGGTGAGAGGCTCAGCGGTGGGCCTGCTGAATGGAATGCTGGCTCAATTTTTACTTTTAAACACAGCTCCTTTCTGTTCTCACTATTGGCTCTTATCACTTTACATCTCACCAGCAGCTAGAGGGTACACAGTTCTCTAAAACCCCTTCCGCATTTATTGTTTGTAGACTTTTGGCTGATGGTAGTTGACGTGTGTGAGTTGAAATCTTTTTGTAGGCTAGATTTGCATGAGTTTAAAAATTTATGTTGTTGAGCTTTTATCCATTTTCCTTGTTTTTAGAAAAATAATGAGTAAAATTTACCTCTTCATACTAGCTCCTTGAAAATTTTGCCAGTTGTGAATTTTTGAGGGCAGTTGTCCTTTACTGTCCTGAGTCCTTGTGAATGTTAAGTGACCGTTAGCTGTGGTTTTAAAGCCGCTCTTGTGGGAAACGGCCACAAGGCGGCAGCATTTCTACATTTCCAACTCTGGGTTTTTGGGCAACAGAGGGTTCCTGGAAATCGTGTTTGTAAGCTGCAAATTAGAGCAGAATGTGCCACGGCAAACTCCCAAGAGCTTATATCTCCTTACTTCTTGTTTGTTTTTTACATTTAGTTTTTATTTATTATCACAGCAAATTGGATAAAAATACTGTGTTTTTTCTAGGTGTACGGAATCTGGTTCATTATATCAATGTATTGATCTATTCATCTTTGGATCCTTTCCCGTGTAGGTTATTACAGAGTGTTGAGTACACCTCTTTTAGCATTCCATAGGTATTTTGTGATTATATATTTCATATGTATTACTACATGTCTGTTAACCCCCATATCCTAATTCATACATTCCTTACACCTTTCCAATTGGTTTTCTGAATCTATGAGTGTCCTTCTCTTGGAAATTATTTCATGGGTATCAATTTTTAGGTAACACCTATAAGTGATGTAATAGGATATCTGTCTTTCGTTTTCTTTCTTACTTCAGGTAGGGTGATTATCTCTAGATCCTTCTATGCTGGTGCCAACAGCATTGTTCCATGCTTTTCCATGGCTAATATTCCATTGTGTTCATGGACCACTTCTTCTTGGTGCATTTTTCTGTTGATGGACATTTTGGTTTCTTCCAGCTCTTGGCTATGGTACATGTTGCTGCAGTGAAGGATTGCCAGCCTGTGTCTTTTCGATTCAGGTCTACTCAGCGGATAGGCCCATCAGTGGGCCTACCAGATCACATAGTAGCTCAAGTTTTACCTTTAAACACACCTCCATTTTGTTCTCTGTACTGGCTGTTACCAGGTTACATCCCATCAGCAGCTAGAGGGTACACAGTTCTCTAAAAGCCCTTCAGCATTTATACTATGTAGACTTTTTTGCTGATGATCCTTCTGACGGCTGTGAGGTGAATGTGTTTCTAGACTGGATTTGCATGGCTTTATTAATTCCTGACGTTGAGCGTTTTTCCATGCCTTTTTCTATAACAAACAAAAGAGACAGAATATAAAATGTGCATAAAATATGCCTCTTGAAATTGTCGTTTTGAAATATGGATGTCTTTTGAGATTTTTGCTCGATTTACGACCGAAGGATTGTTTTGAGGACAGGTGTCATTTACAGGCCTGCAATTATTTTGACTATCAAGTAACCATTACAGCTGCAGTTAGAGCTGCTGTTGTGTGAAACGGCCACAAGGCGGCAGCAGTTCTCATTAACCAAATCTGGTTACTAGGGAAACAGAGCCTCAATGGAAGTCCTGTTCTAGGTTGCAAATTAGAATGGAATGGGCCAGGAAAAAGCCCCTTAAGTTTATATCTCACTAAATATTGTTCTTTTTTTAAATTTAATTTTCATTGTTTATCACAGCAAGTGTGATTACAATGTTTTGCTTGTTTTAGGTGTGCAAGATGTGGTTGTTTTCCACATATACCTATCTCTTTTCTTCTTTGGATCCTTTTCCCATTTTAGGTTATGACACAATGTTGAGTAGTCTTCTCTTGGTATTCCGTAGGTCTTTGGTGATTATATACTTCACCTGTGTTTGTATATCTCTGTTAACTCTGACATCCTAATGTATCCAATCCTCACACCTTTCCATTGGTGAACCATAAGTTTGTTTAATGAATCTGTGATTGCCTTTCTCTGTGGAAATATCCTCACTGGTATCAATTTTTAGGTAACACCTATAAGTGATATCACAGGATACGTGTCTTTCGCTTTCTGACTTACTACAAGTTGCGTGATTACTTCTAGACTCATCTACGGTGATGCAAATGGCATTGTGTCATTGTTTTCCTTGGCTAATATTCCATCTGTACGTGGACCAGTTTTTCTTTGTCCACTCACCTGTTGATGGACTTTTGGGTTGCTTCCATGTCTTGGTTATTGTAACACTGCTGAAATGCACATTTGCCTGCCTGTGTCTTTCAACTATGTCTTCTTCGGTTATAGGCCCAGGAGAGGGCCTGTTGGATCATATGGTAGCAAAATGTTTACCTTGTAAAGGCGTCTCCATTCTGTTCTCATTAGTGGCTCTTACCAGGTTATGTTCCACTTAAATTTGAGGGTATGCCCTTGTCCACAACCCTTTCAGCATTTATTGTTTGTAGTTTTTCTGCTGATGTTTATTCTGACAGGTGTGAGCTGACACCTCTTTGAGGTTGGATTTGCATGCATCTCATAATCCCTTGAAATTGAACTTTCAGGCATGTCCTCTTTTTTTTCAAGCTGTGAGTAGCGCTTACCTCTTCAAATGGTTTTCTTGAAGTATGTGTCACATTTTGAAATATTTTGGCCATTACCTCCCTGAAGACATTTTGAGGGCAGGTTTCATTTACAGCCCTCCAGTACTTGTGCATATGAAGTGACCATGAGCACAGGTTTTAAAGCTGCTGCTGCAGGTATCGGCCATTGGGCGGCAGCATTTCTCCTTTCCCCATTCTGGGAATTACGGAAGGAGTCCTTCCTGCCAGTGGTGTTCCTCCGTTATATATTAGAGAGGAATGTGCCCGGACAAACCCCCAAAAGCTGATGTCTCCTTACTTACGTTTGGTTTCTAAATTGAAAGTATATATATTTTTTTATTGGATAATATTCCATTGTGTACATGGACCACTTCTTCTTTGTGCCTTCCTCTGTTGACAGACATTTTTGTTGCTTCCAAGTGTTGGCTGTGGTAAATATTGCTGGAGTGCAGGATGGCCACCCTGTGTCTTTTGGATTCTCATCCTCTCAGGTGATAGGCCCAGCAGTGGGTATGCTTGATTGAATGGTAGCTCAATATTTACCTTATCAAGGCACCTCCTTTGTGTTTTCATTACTGGTTCTTACCATGTCCCACTTAGAAACGAGGGTGCGCATTTCTCCACAACCCCTTCAGCATTTATTGTTTGCAGAATTTTTGCTGATGGCCATTATGACTGGTGTGAGCTGATAGGTTTTTGTAATTTGGATTTGCATGTCTTTAATAATTCCTAATGTTCAGCATTTTTCCATGCTTTGTTTTCTTTCTGTTACACAAAAACAGAAAAAAACTGTGAGTACAATAAACCACTTGAAGTGGTCTTCTGGGAAGGCTGCCCTGTTTTGAATTTTTCGTCGATTTTTGACCCCAGGATTTTTTTGACAACAGGTGACATTTACAGGCTTGTAATGAGTGTGAATATTTAGTGACCACTACTACTGGCTTTAAAGGTGCTGTTGGGGGAAACGGCCACAAGGCGGCAGCATTTCTCCGTTCCCAAGACTGGTTTCTAGGGCAGCACAACATTTCTGGAAGTTGTGTTCCCAGGTTGTAAATTAGAATGGAATGTGCTAGGAAAAAAACCCATAAGTTAATATTCCATTATTTCTTTTTCGATTTTTTAGTCTTTTTAAATCGAGGTAATGTTTAGAATATTGTTTGTCCTACGTGTATACAATCTGGTTCATTTGTACATTACACACACACATATATATACACACACACACACACACACACACACACGTACGTAATATATTCATGTGCAGGTACTCTTCCCATGTAAATTATTGCAGAGTGCTCCATTGACCTCCCTTGCTATATGGTCGGTCTGTTTGATAAATGTATTTAGTAGGTATTTGTACACATATGGTAACCCTAATCTTAATTTTCCATACCACCCACCTTTCCATTTACATAAGAATAGTTTGTTCTCTAAGTCTGTGAGTTTCTTTCTCTGTGAAAATGCTATCATATTTGTCAGTTGTTAGATAACACCTATAAGTGATATCATACTATATGTCTTTTTCTTTCTGACTTACGTCATGTTCTGAGATTATATCTAGGCTCATAAATGGTGCCTCAACGAGCAGTGTTTCACTGTTTTGCATGGCTAATATTCCATTATGTACATGGACCACTTCTTCTTTATCCATTCATCCATTGATGGACATTTTGGTTGCTTCCGTGTCTTGGCTATTGTGAAAAATCCTGCAGTGAAGCTGTTGCAGCCTGTGCCTTCTCGACTCTGGTATTTTCAGGTGAGAGGCTCAGCGGTGGGCCTGCTGAATGGAATGCTGGCTCAATTTTTACTTTTAAACACAGCTCCTTTCTGTTCTCACTATTGGCTCTTATCACTTTACATCTCACCAGCAGCTAGAGGGTACACAGTTCTCTAAAACCCCTTCCGCATTTATTGTTTGTAGACTTTTGGCTGATGGTAGTTGACGTGTGTGAGTTGAAATCTTTTTGTAGGCTAGATTTGCATGAGTTTAAAAATTTATGTTGTTGAGCTTTTATCCATTTTCCTTGTTTTTAGAAAAATAATGAGTAAAATTTACCTCTTCATACTAGCTCCTTGAAAATTTTGCCAGTTGTGAATTTTTGAGGGCAGTTGTCCTTTACTGTCCTGAGTCCTTGTGAATGTTAAGTGACCGTTAGCTGTGGTTTTAAAGCCGCTCTTGTGGGAAACGGCCACAAGGCGGCAGCATTTCTACATTTCCAACTCTGGGTTTTTGGGCAACAGAGGGTTCCTGGAAATCGTGTTTGTAAGCTGCAAATTAGAGCAGAATGTGCCACGGCAAACTCCCAAGAGCTTATATCTCCTTACTTCTTGTTTGTTTTTTACATTTAGTTTTTATTTATTATCACAGCAAATTGGATAAAAATACTGTGTTTTTTCTAGGTGTACGGAATCTGGTTCATTATATCAATGTATTGATCTATTCATCTTTGGATCCTTTCCCGTGTAGGTTATTACAGAGTGTTGAGTACACCTCTTTTAGCATTCCATAGGTATTTTGTGATTATATATTTCATATGTATTACTACATGTCTGTTAACCCCCATATCCTAATTCATACATTCCTTACACCTTTCCAATTGGTTTTCTGAATCTATGAGTGTCCTTCTCTTGGAAATTATTTCATGGGTATCAATTTTTAGGTAACACCTATAAGTGATGTAATAGGATATCTGTCTTTCGTTTTCTTTCTTACTTCAGGTAGGGTGATTATCTCTAGATCCTTCTATGCTGGTGCCAACAGCATTGTTCCATGCTTTTCCATGGCTAATATTCCATTGTGTTCATGGACCACTTCTTCTTGGTGCATTTTTCTGTTGATGGACATTTTGGTTTCTTCCAGCTCTTGGCTATGGTACATGTTGCTGCAGTGAAGGATTGCCAGCCTGTGTCTTTTCGATTCAGGTCTACTCAGCGGATAGGCCCATCAGTGGGCCTACCAGATCACATAGTAGCTCAAGTTTTACCTTTAAACACACCTCCATTTTGTTCTCTGTACTGGCTGTTACCAGGTTACATCCCATCAGCAGCTAGAGGGTACACAGTTCTCTAAAAGCCCTTCAGCATTTATACTATGTAGACTTTTTTGCTGATGATCCTTCTGACGGCTGTGAGGTGAATGTGTTTCTAGACTGGATTTGCATGGCTTTATTAATTCCTGACGTTGAGCGTTTTTCCATGCCTTTTTCTATAACAAACAAAAGAGACAGAATATAAAATGTGCATAAAATATGCCTCTTGAAATTGTCGTTTTGAAATATGGATGTCTTTTGAGATTTTTGCTCGATTTACGACCGAAGGATTGTTTTGAGGACAGGTGTCATTTACAGGCCTGCAATTATTTTGACTATCAAGTAACCATTACAGCTGCAGTTAGAGCTGCTGTTGTGTGAAACGGCCACAAGGCGGCAGCAGTTCTCATTAACCAAATCTGGTTACTAGGGAAACAGAGCCTCAATGGAAGTCCTGTTCTAGGTTGCAAATTAGAATGGAATGGGCCAGGAAAAAGCCCCTTAAGTTTATATCTCACTAAATATTGTTCTTTTTTTAAATTTAATTTTCATTGTTTATCACAGCAAGTGTGATTACAATGTTTTGCTTGTTTTAGGTGTGCAAGATGTGGTTGTTTTCCACATATACCTATCTCTTTTCTTCTTTGGATCCTTTTCCCATTTTAGGTTATGACACAATGTTGAGTAGTCTTCTCTTGGTATTCCGTAGGTCTTTGGTGATTATATACTTCACCTGTGTTTGTATATCTCTGTTAACTCTGACATCCTAATGTATCCAATCCTCACACCTTTCCATTGGTGAACCATAAGTTTGTTTAATGAATCTGTGATTGCCTTTCTCTGTGGAAATATCCTCACTGGTATCAATTTTTAGGTAACACCTATAAGTGATATCACAGGATACGTGTCTTTCGCTTTCTGACTTACTACAAGTTGCGTGATTACTTCTAGACTCATCTACGATGATGCAAATGGCATTGTGTCATTGTTTTCCTTGGCTAATATTCCATCTGTACGTGGACCAGTTTTTCTTTGTCCACTCACCTGTTGATGGACTTTTGGGTTGCTTCCATGTCTTGGTTATTGTAACACTGCTGAAATGCACATTTGCCTGCCTGTGTCTTTCAACTATGTCTTCTTCGGTTATAGGCCCAGGAGAGGGCCTGTTGGATCATATGGTAGCAAAATGTTTACCTTGTAAAGGCGTCTCCATTCTGTTCTCATTAGTGGCTCTTACCAGGTTATGTTCCACTTAAATTTGAGGGTATGCCCTTGTCCACAACCCTTTCAGCATTTATTGTTTGTAGTTTTTCTGCTGATGTTTATTCTGACAGGTGTGAGCTGACACCTCTTTGAGGTTGGATTTGCATGCATCTCATAATCCCTTGAAATTGAACTTTCAGGCATGTCCTCTTTTTTTTCAAGCTGTGAGTAGCACTTACCTCTTCAAATGGTTTTCTTGAAGTATGTGTCACATTTTGAAATATTTTGGCCATTACCTCCCTGAAGACATTTTGAGGGCAGGTTTCATTTACAGCCCTCCAGTACTTGTGCATATGAAGTGACCATGAGCACAGGTTTTAAAGCTGCTGCTGCAGGTATCGGCCATTGGGCGGCAGCATTTCTCCTTTCCCCATTCTGGGAATTACGGAAGGAGTCCTTCCTGCCAGTGGTGTTCCTCCGTTATATATTAGAGAGGAATGTGCCCGGACAAACCCCCAAAAGCTGATGTCTCCTTACTTACGTTTGGTTTCTAAATTGAAAGTATATATATTTTTTTATTGGGTAATATTCCATTGTGTACATGGACCACTTCTTCTTTGTGCCTTCCTCTGTTGACAGACATTTTTGTTGCTTCCAAGTGTTGGCTGTGGTAAATATTGCTGGAGTGCAGGATGGCCACCCTGTGTCTTTTGGATTCTCATCCTCTCAGGTGATAGGCCCAGCAGTGGGTATGCTTGATTGAATGGTAGCTCAATATTTACCTTATCAAGGCACCTCCTTTGTGTTTTCATTACTGGTTCTTACCATGTCCCACTTAGAAACGAGGGTGCGCATTTCTCCACAACCCCTTCAGCATTTATTGTTTGCAGAATTTTTGCTGATGGCCATTATGACTGGTGTGAGCTGATAGGTTTTTGTAATTTGGATTTGCATGTCTTTAATAATTCCTAATGTTCAGCATTTTTCCATGCTTTGTTTTCTTTCTGTTACACAAAAACAGAAAAAAACTGTGAGTACAATAAACCACTTGAAGTGGTCTTCTGGGAAGGCTGCCCTGTTTTGAATTTTTCGTCGATTTTTGACCCCAGGATTTTTTTGACAACAGGTGACATTTACAGGCTTGTAATGAGTGTGAATATTTAGTGACCACTACTACTGGCTTTAAAGGTGCTGTTGGGGGAAACGGCCAAAAGGCGGCACCATTTCTCCGTTCCCAAGACTGGTTTCTAGGGCAGCACAACATTTCTGGAAGTTGTGTTCCCAGGTTGTAAATTAGAATGGAATGTGCTAGGAAAAAAACCCATAAGTTAATATTCCATTATTTCTTTTTCGATTTTTTAGTCTTTTTAAATCGAGGTAATGTTTAGAATATTGTTTGTCCTACGTGTATACAATCTGGTTCATTTGTACATTACACACACACATATACACACACACACACACACACACACACACATACGTAATATATTCATGTGCAGGTACTCTTCCCATGTAAATTATTGCAGAGTGCTCCATTGACCTCCCTTGCTATATGGTCGGTCTGTTTGATAAATGTATTTAGTAGGTATTTGTACACATATGGTAACCCTAATCTTAATTTTCCATACCACCCACCTTTCCATTTACATAAGAATAGTTTGTTCTCTAAGTCTGTGAGTTTCTTTCTCTGTGAAAATGCTATCATATTTGTCAGTTGTTAGATAACACCTATAAGTGATATCATACTATATGTCTTTTTCTTTCTGACTTACGTCATGTTCTGAGATTATATCTAGGCTCATAAATGGTGCCTCAACGAGCAGTGTTTCACTGTTTTGCATGGCTAATATTCCATTATGTACATGGACCACTTCTTCTTTATCCATTCATCCATTGATGGACATTTTGGTTGCTTCCCTGTCTTGGCTATTGTGAAAAATCCTGCAGTGAAGCTGTTGCAGCCTGTGCCTTCTCGACTCTGGTATTTTCAGGTGAGAGGCTCAGCGGTGGGCCTGCTGAATGGAATGCTGGCTCAATTTTTACTTTTAAACACAGCTCCTTTCTGTTCTCACTATTGGCTCTTATCACTTTACATCTCACCAGCAGCTAGAGGGTACACAGTTCTCTAAAACCCCTTCCGCATTTATTGTTTGTAGACTTTTGGCTGATGGTAGTTGACGTGTGTGAGTTGAAATCTTTTTGTAGGCTAGATTTGCATGAGTTTAAAAATTTATGTTGTTGAGCTTTTATCCATTTTCCTTGTTTTTAGAAAAATAATGAGTAAAATTTACCTCTTCATACTAGCTCCTTGAAAATTTTGCCAGTTGTGAATTTTTGAGGGCAGTTGTCCTTTACTGTCCTGAGTCCTTGTGAATGTTAAGTGACCGTTAGCTGTGGTTTTAAAGCCGCTCTTGTGGGAAACGGCCACAAGGCGGCAGCATTTCTACATTTCCAACTCTGGGTTTTTGGGCAACAGAGGGTTCCTGGAAATCGTGTTTGTAAGCTGCAAATTAGAGCAGAATGTGCCACGGCAAACTCCCAAGAGCTTATATCTCCTTACTTCTTGTTTGTTTTTTACATTTAGTTTTTATTTATTATCACAGCAAATTGGATAAAAATACTGTGTTTTTTCTAGGTGTACGGAATCTGGTTCATTATATCAATGTATTGATCTATTCATCTTTGGATCCTTTCCCGTGTAGGTTATTACAGAGTGTTGAGTACACCTCTTTTAGCATTCCATAGGTATTTTGTGATTATATATTTCATATGTATTACTACATGTCTGTTAACCCCCATATTCTAATTCATACATTCCTTACACCTTTCCAATTGGTTTTCTGAATCTATGAGTGTCCTTCTCTTGGAAATTATTTCATGGGTATCAATTTTTAGGTAACACCTATAAGTGATGTAATAGGATATCTGTCTTTCGTTTTCTTTCTTACTTCAGGTAGGGTGATTATCTCTAGATCCTTCTATGCTGGTGCCAACAGCATTGTTCCATGCTTTTCCATGGCTAATATTCCATTGTGTTCATGGACCACTTCTTCTTGGTGCATTTTTCTGTTGATGGACATTTTGGTTTCTTCCAGCTCTTGGCTATGGTACATGTTGCTGCAGTGAAGGATTGCCAGCCTGTGTCTTTTCGATTCAGGTCTACTCAGCGGATAGGCCCATCAGTGGGCCTACCAGATCACATAGTAGCTCAAGTTTTACCTTTAAACACACCTCCATTTTGTTCTCTGTACTGGCTGTTACCAGGTTACATCCCATCAGCAGCTAGAGGGTACACAGTTCTCTAAAAGCCCTTCAGCATTTATACTATGTAGACTTTTTTGCTGATGATCCTTCTGACGGCTGTGAGGTGAATGTGTTTCTAGACTGGATTTGCATGGCTTTATTAATTCCTGACGTTGAGCGTTTTTCCATGCCTTTTTCTATAACAAACAAAAGAGACAGAATATAAAATGTGCATAAAATATGCCTCTTGAAATTGTCGTTTTGAAATATGGATGTCTTTTGAGATTTTTGCTCGATTTACGACCGAAGGATTGTTTTGAGGACAGGTGTCATTTACAGGCCTGCAATTATTTTGACTATCAAGTAACCATTACAGCTGCAGTTAGAGCTGCTGTTGTGTGAAACGGCCACAAGGCGGCAGCAGTTCTCATTAACCAAATCTGGTTACTAGGGAAACAGAGCCTCAATGGAAGTCCTGTTCTAGGTTGCAAATTAGAATGGAATGGGCCAGGAAAAAGCCCCTTAAGTTTATATCTCACTAAATATTGTTCTTTTTTTAAATTTAATTTTCATTGTTTATCACAGCAAGTGTGATTACAATGTTTTGCTTGTTTTAGGTGTGCAAGATGTGGTTGTTTTCCACATATACCTATCTCTTTTCTTCTTTGGATCCTTTTCCCATTTTAGGTTATGACACAATGTTGAGTAGTCTTCTCTTGGTATTCCGTAGGTCTTTGGTGATTATATACTTCACCTGTGTTTGTATATCTCTGTTAACTCTGACATCCTAATGTATCCAATCCTCACACCTTTCCATTGGTGAACCATAAGTTTGTTTAATGAATCTGTGATTGCCTTTCTCTGTGGAAATATCCTCACTGGTATCAATTTTTAGGTAACACCTATAAGTGATATCACAGGATACGTGTCTTTCGCTTTCTGACTTACTACAAGTTGCGTGATTACTTCTAGACTCATCTACGGTGATGCAAATGGCATTGTGTCATTGTTTTCCTTGGCTAATATTCCATCTGTACGTGGACCAGTTTTTCTTTGTCCACTCACCTGTTGATGGACTTTTGGGTTGCTTCCATGTCTTGGTTATTGTAACACTGCTGAAATGCACATTTGCCTGCCTGTGTCTTTCAACTATGTCTTCTTCGGTTATAGGCCCAGGAGAGGGCCTGTTGGATCATATGGTAGCAAAATGTTTACCTTGTAAAGGCGTCTCCATTCTGTTCTCATTAGTGGCTCTTACCAGGTTATGTTCCACTTAAATTTGAGGGTATGCCCTTGTCCACAACCCTTTCAGCATTTATTGTTTGTAGTTTTTCTGCTGATGTTTATTCTGACAGGTGTGAGCTGACACCTCTTTGAGGTTGGATTTGCATGCATCTCATAATCCCTTGAAATTGAACTTTCAGGCATGTCCTCTTTTTTTTCAAGCTGTGAGTAGCGCTTACCTCTTCAAATGGTTTTCTTGAAGTATGTGTCACATTTTGAAATATTTTGGCCATTACCTCCCTGAAGACATTTTGAGGGCAGGTTTCATTTACAGCCCTCCAGTACTTGTGCATATGAAGTGACCATGAGCACAGGTTTTAAAGCTGCTGCTGCAGGTATCGGCCATTGGGCGGCAGCATTTCTCCTTTCCCCATTCTGGGAATTACGGAAGGAGTCCTTCCTGCCAGTGGTGTTCCTCCGTTATATATTAGAGAGGAATGTGCCCGGACAAACCCCCAAAAGCTGATGTCTCCTTACTTACGTTTGGTTTCTAAATTGAAAGTATATATATTTTTTTATTGGGTAATATTCCATTGTGTACATGGACCACTTCTTCTTTGTGCCTTCCTCTGTTGACAGACATTTTTGTTGCTTCCAAGTGTTGGCTGTGGTAAATATTGCTGGAGTGCAGGATGGCCACCCTGTGTCTTTTGGATTCTCATCCTCTCAGGTGATAGGCCCAGCAGTGGGTATGCTTGATTGAATGGTAGCTCAATATTTACCTTATCAAGGCACCTCCTTTGTGTTTTCATTACTGGTTCTTACCATGTCCCACTTAGAAACGAGGGTGCGCATTTCTCCACAACCCCTTCAGCATTTATTGTTTGCAGAATTTTTGCTGATGGCCATTATGACTGGTGTGAGCTGATAGGTTTTTGTAATTTGGATTTGCATGTCTTTAATAATTCCTAATGTTCAGCATTTTTCCATGCTTTGTTTTCTTTCTGTTACACAAAAACAGAAAAAAACTGTGAGTACAATAAACCACTTGAAGTGGTCTTCTGGGAAGGCTGCCCTGTTTTGAATTTTTCGTCGATTTTTGACCCCAGGATTTTTTTGACAACAGGTGACATTTACAGGCTTGTAATGAGTGTGAATATTTAGTGACCACTACTACTGGCTTTAAAGGTGCTGTTGGGGGAAACGGCCACAAGGCGGCAGCATTTCTCCGTTCCCAAGACTGGTTTCTAGGGCAGCACAACATTTCTGGAAGTTGTGTTCCCAGGTTGTAAATTAGAATGGAATGTGCTAGGAAAAAAACCCATAAGTTAATATTCCATTATTTCTTTTTCGATTTTTTAGTCTTTTTAAATCGAGGTAATGTTTAGAATATTGTTTGTCCTACGTGTATACAATCTGGTTCATTTGTACATTACACACACACATATACACACACACACACACACACACACACACACACATACGTAATATATTCATGTGCAGGTACTCTTCCCATGTAAATTATTGCAGAGTGCTCCATTGACCTCCCTTGCTATATGGTCGGTCTGTTTGATAAATGTATTTAGTAGGTATTTGTACATATATGGTAACCCTAATCTTAATTTTCCATACCACCCACCTTTCCATTTACATAAGAATAGTTTGTTCACTAAGTCTGTGAGTTTCTTTCTCTGTGAAAATGCTATCATATTTGTCAGTTGTTAGATAACACCTATAAGTGATATCATACTATATGTCTTTTTCTTTCTGACTTACGTCATGTTCTGAGATTATATCTAGGCTCATAAATGGTGCCTCAACGAGCAGTGTTTCACTGTTTTGCATGGCTAATATTCCATTATGTACATGGACCACTTCTTCTTTATCCATTCATCCATTGATGGACATTTTGGTTGCTTCCGTGTCTTGGCTATTGTGAAAAATCCTGCAGTGAAGCTGTTGCAGCCTGTGCCTTCTCGACTCTGGTATTTTCAGGTGAGAGGCTCAGCGGTGGGCCTGCTGAATGGAATGCTGGCTCAATTTTTACTTTTAAACACAGCTCCTTTCTGTTCTCACTATTGGCTCTTATCACTTTACATCTCACCAGCAGCTAGAGGGTACACAGTTCTCTAAAACCCCTTCCGCATTTATTGTTTGTAGACTTTTGGCTGATGGTAGTTGACGTGTGTGAGTTGAAATCTTTTTGTAGGCTAGATTTGCATGAGTTTAAAAATTTATGTTGTTGAGCTTTTATCCATTTTCCTTGTTTTTAGAAAAATAATGAGTAAAATTTACCTCTTCATACTAGCTCCTTGAAAATTTTGCCAGTTGTGAATTTTTGAGGGCAGTTGTCCTTTACTGTCCTGAGTCCTTGTGAATGTTAAGTGACCGTTAGCTGTGGTTTTAAAGCCGCTCTTGTGGGAAACGGCCACAAGGCGGCAGCATTTCTACATTTCCAACTCTGGGTTTTTGGGCAACAGAGGGTTCCTGGAAATCGTGTTTGTAAGCTGCAAATTAGAGCAGAATGTGCCACGGCAAACTCCCAAGAGCTTATATCTCCTTACTTCTTGTTTGTTTTTTACATTTAGTTTTTATTTATTATCACAGCAAATTGGATAAAAATACTGTGTTTTTTCTAGGTGTACGGAATCTGGTTCATTATATCAATGTATTGATCTATTCATCTTTGGATCCTTTCCCGTGTAGGTTATTACAGAGTGTTCAGTACACCTCTTTTAGCATTCCATAGGTATTTTGTGATTATATATTTCATATGTATTACTACATGTCTGTTAACCCCCATATCCTAATTCATACATTCCTTACACCTTTCCAATTGGTTTTCTGAATCTATGAGTGTCCTTCTCTTGGAAATTATTTCATGGGTATCAATTTTTAGGTAACACCTATAAGTGATGTAATAGGATATCTGTCTTTCGTTTTCTTTCTTACTTCAGGTAGGGTGATTATCTCTAGATCCTTCTATGCTGGTGCCAACAGCATTGTTCCATGCTTTTCCATGGCTAATATTCCATTGTGTTCATGGACCACTTCTTCTTGGTGCATTTTTCTGTTGATGGACATTTTGGTTTCTTCCAGCTCTTGGCTATGGTACATGTTGCTGCAGTGAAGGATTGCCAGCCTGTGTCTTTTCGATTCAGGTCTACTCAGCGGATAGGCCCATCAGTGGGCCTACCAGATCACATAGTAGCTCAAGTTTTACCTTTAAACACACCTCCATTTTGTTCTCTGTACTGGCTGTTACCAGGTTACATCCCATCAGCAGCTAGAGGGTACACAGTTCTCTAAAAGCCCTTCAGCATTTATACTATGTAGACTTTTTTGCTGATGATCCTTCTGACGGCTGTGAGGTGAATGTGTTTCTAGACTGGATTTGCATGGCTTTATTAATTCCTGACGTTGAGCGTTTTTCCATGCCTTTTTCTATAACAAACAAAAGAGACAGAATATAAAATGTGCATAAAATATGCCTCTTGAAATTGTCGTTTTGAAATATGGATGTCTTTTGAGATTTTTGCTCGATTTACGACCGAAGGATTGTTTTGAGGACAGGTGTCATTTACAGGCCTGCAATTATTTTGACTATCAAGTAACCATTACAGCTGCAGTTAGAGCTGCTGTTGTGTGAAACGGCCACAAGGCGGCAGCAGTTCTCATTAACCAAATCTGGTTACTAGGGAAACAGAGCCTCAATGGAAGTCCTGTTCTAGGTTGCAAATTAGAATGGAATGGGCCAGGAAAAAGCCCCTTAAGTTTATATCTCACTAAATATTGTTCTTTTTTTAAATTTAATTTTCATTGTTTATCACAGCAAGTGTGATTACAATGTTTTGCTTGTTTTAGGTGTGCAAGATGTGGTTGTTTTCCACATATACCTATCTCTTTTCTTCTTTGGATCCTTTTCCCATTTTAGGTTATGACACAATGTTGAGTAGTCTTCTCTTGGTATTCCGTAGGTCTTTGGTGATTATATACTTCACCTGTGTTTGTATATCTCTGTTAACTCTGACATCCTAATGTATCCAATCCTCACACCTTTCCATTGGTGAACCATAAGTTTGTTTAATGAATCTGTGATTGCCTTTCTCTGTGGAAATATCCTCACTGGTATCAATTTTTAGGTAACACCTATAAGTGATATCACAGGATACGTGTCTTTCGCTTTCTGACTTACTACAAGTTGCGTGATTACTTCTAGACTCATCTACGGTGATGCAAATGGCATTGTGTCATTGTTTTCCTTGGCTAATATTCCATCTGTACGTGGACCAGTTTTTCTTTGTCCACTCACCTGTTGATGGACTTTTGGGTTGCTTCCATGTCTTGGTTATTGTAACACTGCTGAAATGCACATTTGCCTGCCTGTGTCTTTCAACTATGTCTTCTTCGGTTATAGGCCCAGGAGAGGGCCTGTTGGATCATATGGTAGCAAAATGTTTACCTTGTAAAGGCGTCTCCATTCTGTTCTCATTAGTGGCTCTTACCAGGTTATGTTCCACTTAAATTTGAGGGTATGCCCTTGTCCACAACCCTTTCAGCATTTATTGTTTGTAGTTTTTCTGCTGATGTTTATTCTGACAGGTGTGAGCTGACACCTCTTTGAGGTTGGATTTGCATGCATCTCATAATCCCTTGAAATTGAACTTTCAGGCATGTCCTCTTTTTTTTCAAGCTGTGAGTAGCGCTTACCTCTTCAAATGGTTTTCTTGAAGTATGTGTCACATTTTGAAATATTTTGGCCATTACCTCCCTGAAGACATTTTGAGGGCAGGTTTCATTTACAGCCCTCCAGTACTTGTGCATATGAAGTGACCATGAGCACAGGTTTTAAAGCTGCTGCTGCAGGTATCGGCCATTGGGCGGCAGCATTTCTCCTTTCCCCATTCTGGGAATTACGGAAGGAGTCCTTCCTGCCAGTGGTGTTCCTCCGTTATATATTAGAGAGGAATGTGCCCGGACAAACCCCCAAAAGCTGATGTCTCCTTACTTACGTTTGGTTTCTAAATTGAAAGTATATATATTTTTTTATTGGGTAATATTCCATTGTGTACATGGACCACTTCTTCTTTGTGCCTTCCTCTGTTGACAGACATTTTTGTTGCTTCCAAGTGTTGGCTGTGGTAAATATTGCTGGAGTGCAGGATGGCCACCCTGTGTCTTTTGGATTCTCATCCTCTCAGGTGATAGGCCCAGCAGTGGGTATGCTTGATTGAATGGTAGCTCAATATTTACCTTATCAAGGCACCTCCTTTGTGTTTTCATTACTGGTTCTTACCATGTCCCACTTAGAAACGAGGGTGCGCATTTCTCCACAACCCCTTCAGCATTTATTGTTTGCAGAATTTTTGCTGATGGCCATTATGACTGGTGTGAGCTGATAGGTTTTTGTAATTTGGATTTGCATGTCTTTAATAATTCCTAATGTTCAGCATTTTTCCATGCTTTGTTTTCTTTCTGTTACACAAAAACAGAAAAAAACTGTGAGTACAATAAACCACTTGAAGTGGTCTTCTGGGAAGGCTGCCCTGTTTTGAATTTTTCGTCGATTTTTGACCCCAGGATTTTTTTGACAACAGGTGACATTTACAGGCTTGTAATGAGTGTGAATATTTAGTGACCACTACTACTGGCTTTAAAGGTGCTGTTGGGGGAAACGGCCACAAGGCGGCAGCATTTCTCCGTTCCCAAGACTGGTTTCTAGGGCAGCACAACATTTCTGGAAGTTGTGTTCCCAGGTTGTAAATTAGAATGGAATGTGCTAGGAAAAAAACCCATAAGTTAATATTCCATTATTTCTTTTTCGATTTTTTAGTCTTTTTAAATCGAGGTAATGTTTAGAATATTGTTTGTCCTACGTGTATACAATCTGGTTCATTTGTACATTACACACACACATATACACACACACACACACACACACACACACATACGTAATATATTCATGTGCAGGTACTCTTCCCATGTAAATTATTGCAGAGTGCTCCATTGACCTCCCTTGCTATATGGTCGGTCTGTTTGATAAATGTATTTAGTAGGTATTTGTACACATATGGTAACCCTAATCTTAATTTTCCATACCACCCACCTTTCCATTTACATAAGAATAGTTTGTTCTCTAAGTCTGTGAGTTTCTTTCTCTGTGAAAATGCTATCATATTTGTCAGTTGTTAGATAACACCTATAAGTGATATCATACTATATGTCTTTTTCTTTCTGACTTACGTCATGTTCTGAGATTATATCTAGGCTCATAAATGGTGCCTCAACGAGCAGTGTTTCACTGTTTTGCATGGCTAATATTCCATTATGTACATGGACCACTTCTTCTTTATCCATTCATCCATTGATGGACATTTTGGTTGCTTCCGTGTCTTGGCTATTGTGAAAAATCCTGCAGTGAAGCTGTTGCAGCCTGTGCCTTCTCGACTCTGGTATTTTCAGGTGAGAGGCTCAGCGGTGGGCCTGCTGAATGGAATGCTGGCTCAATTTTTACTTTTAAACACAGCTCCTTTCTGTTCTCACTATTGGCTCTTATCACTTTACATCTCACCAGCAGCTAGAGGGTACACAGTTCTCTAAAACCCCTTCCGCATTTATTGTTTGTAGACTTTTGGCTGATGGTAGTTGACGTGTGTGAGTTGAAATCTTTTTGTAGGCTAGATTTGCATGAGTTTAAAAATTTATGTTGTTGAGCTTTTATCCATTTTCCTTGTTTTTAGAAAAATAATGAGTAAAATTTACCTCTTCATACTAGCTCCTTGAAAATTTTGCCAGTTGTGAATTTTTGAGGGCAGTTGTCCTTTACTGTCCTGAGTCCTTGTGAATGTTAAGTGACCGTTAGCTGTGGTTTTAAAGCCGCTCTTGTGGGAAACGGCCACAAGGCGGCAGCATTTCTACATTTCCAACTCTGGGTTTTTGGGCAACAGAGGGTTCCTGGAAATCGTGTTTGTAAGCTGCAAATTAGAGCAGAATGTGCCACGGCAAACTCCCAAGAGCTTATATCTCCTTACTTCTTGTTTGTTTTTTACATTTAGTTTTTATTTATTATCACAGCAAATTGGATAAAAATACTGTGTTTTTTCTAGGTGTACGGAATCTGGTTCATTATATCAATGTATTGATCTATTCATCTTTGGATCCTTTCCCGTGTAGGTTATTACAGAGTGTTGAGTACACCTCTTTTAGCATTCCATAGGTATTTTGTGATTATATATTTCATATGTATTACTACATGTCTGTTAACCCCCATATCCTAATTCATACATTCCTTACACCTTTCCAATTGGTTTTCTGAATCTATGAGTGTCCTTCTCTTGGAAATTATTTCATGGGTATCAATTTTTAGGTAACACCTATAAGTGATGTAATAGGATATCTGTCTTTCGTTTTCTTTCTTACTTCAGGTAGGGTGATTATCTCTAGATCCTTCTATGCTGGTGCCAACAGCATTGTTCCATGCTTTTCCATGGCTAATATTCCATTGTGTTCATGGACCACTTCTTCTTGGTGCATTTTTCTGTTGATGGACATTTTGGTTTCTTCCAGCTCTTGGCTATGGTACATGTTGCTGCAGTGAAGGATTGCCAGCCTGTGTCTTTTCGATTCAGGTCTACTCAGCAGATAGGCCCATCAGTGGGCCTACCAGATCACATAGTAGCTCAAGTTTTACCTTTAAACACACCTCCATTTTGTTCTCTGTACTGGCTGTTACCAGGTTACATCCCATCAGCAGCTAGAGGGTACACAGTTCTCTAAAAGCCCTTCAGCATTTATACTATGTAGACTTTTTTGCTGATGATCCTTCTGACGGCTGTGAGGTGAATGTGTTTCTAGACTGGATTTGCATGGCTTTATTAATTCCTGACGTTGAGCGTTTTTCCATGCCTTTTTCTATAACAAACAAAAGAGACAGAATATAAAATGTGCATAAAATATGCCTCTTGAAATTGTCGTTTTGAAATATGGATGTCTTTTGAGATTTTTGCTCGATTTACGACCGAAGGATTGTTTTGAGGACAGGTGTCATTTACAGGCCTGCAATTATTTTGACTATCAAGTAACCATTACAGCTGCAGTTAGAGCTGCTGTTGTGTGAAACGGCCACAAGGCGGCAGCAGTTCTCATTAACCAAATCTGGTTACTAGGGAAACAGAGCCTCAATGGAAGTCCTGTTCTAGGTTGCAAATTAGAATGGAATGGGCCAGGAAAAAGCCCCTTAAGTTTATATCTCACTAAATATTGTTCTTTTTTTAAATTTAATTTTCATTGTTTATCACAGCAAGTGTGATTACAATGTTTTGCTTGTTTTAGGTGTGCAAGATGTGGTTGTTTTCCACATATACCTATCTCTTTTCTTCTTTGGATCCTTTTCCCATTTTAGGTTATGACACAATGTTGAGTAGTCTTCTCTTGGTATTCCGTAGGTCTTTGGTGATTATATACTTCACCTGTGTTTGTATATCTCTGTTAACTCTGACATCCTAATGTATCCAATCCTCACACCTTTCCATTGGTGAACCATAAGTTTGTTTAATGAATCTGTGATTGCCTTTCTCTGTGGAAATATCCTCACTGGTATCAATTTTTAGGTAACACCTATAAGTGATATCACAGGATACGTGTCTTTCGCTTTCTGACTTACTACAAGTTGCGTGATTACTTCTAGACTCATCTACGGTGATGCAAATGGCATTGTGTCATTGTTTTCCTTGGCTAATATTCCATCTGTACGTGGACCAGTTTTTCTTTGTCCACTCACCTGTTGATGGACTTTTGGGTTGCTTCCATGTCTTGGTTATTGTAACACTGCTGAAATGCACATTTGCCTGCCTGTGTCTTTCAACTATGTCTTCTTCGGTTATAGGCCCAGGAGAGGGCCTGTTGGATCATATGGTAGCAAAATGTTTACCTTGTAAAGGCGTCTCCATTCTGTTCTCATTAGTGGCTCTTACCAGGTTATGTTCCACTTAAATTTGAGGGTATGCCCTTGTCCACAACCCTTTCAGCATTTATTGTTTGTAGTTTTTCTGCTGATGTTTATTCTGACAGGTGTGAGCTGACACCTCTTTGAGGTTGGATTTGCATGCATCTCATAATCCCTTGAAATTGAACTTTCAGGCATGTCCTCTTTTTTTTCAAGCTGTGAGTAGCGCTTACCTCTTCAAATGGTTTTCTTGAAGTATGTGTCACATTTTGAAATATTTTGGCCATTACCTCCCTGAAGACATTTTGAGGGCAGGTTTCATTTACAGCCCTCCAGTACTTGTGCATATGAAGTGACCATGAGCACAGGTTTTAAAGCTGCTGCTGCAGGTATCGGCCATTGGGCGGCAGCATTTCTCCTTTCCCCATTCTGGGAATTACGGAAGGAGTCCTTCCTGCCAGTGGTGTTCCTCCGTTATATATTAGAGAGGAATGTGCCCGGACAAACCCCCAAAAGCTGATGTCTCCTTACTTACGTTTGGTTTCTAAATTGAAAGTATATATATTTTTTTATTGGGTAATATTCCATTGTGTACATGGACCACTTCTTCTTTGTGCCTTCCTCTGTTGACAGACATTTTTGTTGCTTCCAAGTGTTGGCTGTGGTAAATATTGCTGGAGTGCAGGATGGCCACCCTGTGTCTTTTGGATTCTCATCCTCTCAGGTGATAGGCCCAGCAGTGGGTATGCTTGATTGAATGGTAGCTCAATATTTACCTTATCAAGGCACCTCCTTTGTGTTTTCATTACTGGTTCTTACCATGTCCCACTTAGAAACGAGGGTGCGCATTTCTCCACAACCCCTTCAGCATTTATTGTTTGCAGAATTTTTGCTGATGGCCATTATGACTGGTGTGAGCTGATAGGTTTTTGTAATTTGGATTTGCATGTCTTTAATAATTCCTAATGTTCAGCATTTTTCCATGCTTTGTTTTCTTTCTGTTACACAAAAACAGAAAAAAACTGTGAGTACAATAAACCACTTGAAGTGGTCTTCTGGGAAGGCTGCCCTGTTTTGAATTTTTCGTCGATTTTTGACCCCAGGATTTTTTTGACAACAGGTGACATTTACAGGCTTGTAATGAGTGTGAATATTTAGTGACCACTACTACTGGCTTTAAAGGTGCTGTTGGGGGAAACGGCCACAAGGCGGCAGCATTTCTCCGTTCCCAAGACTGGTTTCTAGGGCAGCACAACATTTCTGGAAGTTGTGTTCCCAGGTTGTAAATTAGAATGGAATGTGCTAGGAAAAAAACCCATAAGTTAATATTCCATTATTTCTTTTTCGATTTTTTAGTCTTTTTAAATCGAGGTAATGTTTAGAATATTGTTTGTCCTACGTGTATACAATCTGGTTCATTTGTACATTACACACACACATACATAAACACACACACACACACACACACATACGTAATATATTCATGTGCAGGTACTCTTCCCATGTAAATTATTGCAGAGTGCTCCATTGACCTCCCTTGCTATATGGTCGGTCTGTTTGATAAATGTATTTAGTAGGTATTTGTACACATATGGTAACCCTAATCTTAATTTTCCATACCACCCACCTTTCCATTTACATAAGAATAGTTTGTTCTCTAAGTCTGTGAGTTTCTTTCTCTGTGAAAATGCTATCATATTTGTCAGTTGTTAGATAACACCTATAAGTGATATCATACTATATGTCTTTTTCTTTCTGACTTACGTCATGTTCTGAGATTATATCTAGGCTCATAAATGGTGCCTCAACGAGCAGTGTTTCACTGTTTTGCATGGCTAATATTCCATTATGTACATGGACCACTTCTTCTTTATCCATTCATCCATTGATGGACATTTTGGTTGCTTCCGTGTCTTGGCTATTGTGAAAAATCCTGCAGTGAAGCTGTTGCAGCCTGTGCCTTCTCGACTCTGGTATTTTCAGGTGAGAGGCTCAGTGGTGGGCCTGCTGAATGGAATGCTGGCTCAATTTTTACTTTTAAACACAGCTCCTTTCTGTTCTCACTATTGGCTCTTATCACTTTACATCTCACCAGCAGCTAGAGGGTACACAGTTCTCTAAAACCCCTTCCGCATTTATTGTTTGTAGACTTTTGGCTGATGGTAGTTGACGTGTGTGAGTTGAAATCTTTTTGTAGGCTAGATTTGCATGAGTTTAAAAATTTATGTTGTTGAGCTTTTATCCATTTTCCTTGTTTTTAGAAAAATAATGAGTAAAATTTACCTCTTCATACTAGCTCCTTGAAAATTTTGCCAGTTGTGAATTTTTGAGGGCAGTTGTCCTTTACTGTCCTGAGTCCTTGTGAATGTTAAGTGACCGTTAGCTGTGGTTTTAAAGCCGCTCTTGTGGGAAACGGCCACAAGGCGGCAGCATTTCTACATTTCCAACTCTGGGTTTTTGGGCAACAGAGGGTTCCTGGAAATCGTGTTTGTAAGCTGCAAATTAGAGCAGAATGTGCCACGGCAAACTCCCAAGAGCTTATATCTCCTTACTTCTTGTTTGTTTTTTACATTTAGTTTTTATTTATTATCACAGCAAATTGGATAAAAATACTGTGTTTTTTCTAGGTGTACGGAATCTGGTTCATTATATCAATGTATTGATCTATTCATCTTTGGATCCTTTCCCGTGTAGGTTATTACAGAGTGTTGAGTACACCTCTTTTAGCATTCCATAGGTATTTTGTGATTATATATTTCATATGTATTACTACATGTCTGTTAACCCCCATATCCTAATTCATACATTCCTTACACCTTTCCAATTGGTTTTCTGAATCTATGAGTGTCCTTCTCTTGGAAATTATTTCATGGGTATCAATTTTTAGGTAACACCTATAAGTGATGTAATAGGATATCTGTCTTTCGTTTTCTTTCTTACTTCAGGTAGGGTGATTATCTCTAGATCCTTCTATGCTGGTGCCAACAGCATTGTTCCATGCTTTTCCATGGCTAATATTCCATTGTGTTCATGGACCACTTCTTCTTGGTGCATTTTTCTGTTGATGGACATTTTGGTTTCTTCCAGCTCTTGGCTATGGTACATGTTGCTGCAGTGAAGGATTGCCAGCCTGTGTCTTTTCGATTCAGGTCTACTCAGCGGATAGGCCCATCAGTGGGCCTACCAGATCACATAGTAGCTCAAGTTTTACCTTTAAACACACCTCCATTTTGTTCTCTGTACTGGCTGTTACCAGGTTACATCCCATCAGCAGCTAGAGGGTACACAGTTCTCTAAAAGCCCTTCAGCATTTATACTATGTAGACTTTTTTGCTGATGATCCTTCTGACGGCTGTGAGGTGAATGTGTTTCTAGACTGGATTTGCATGGCTTTATTAATTCCTGACGTTGAGCGTTTTTCCATGCCTTTTTCTATAACAAACAAAAGAGACAGAATATAAAATGTGCATAAAATATGCCTCTTGAAATTGTCGTTTTGAAATATGGATGTCTTTTGAGATTTTTGCTCGATTTACGACCGAAGGATTGTTTTGAGGACAGGTGTCATTTACAGGCCTGCAATTATTTTGACTATCAAGTAACCATTACAGCTGCAGTTAGAGCTGCTGTTGTGTGAAACGGCCACAAGGCGGCAGCAGTTCTCATTAACCAAATCTGGTTACTAGGGAAACAGAGCCTCAATGGAAGTCCTGTTCTAGGTTGCAAATTAGAATGGAATGGGCCAGGAAAAAGCCCCTTAAGTTTATATCTCACTAAATATTGTTCTTTTTTTAAATTTAATTTTCATTGTTTATCACAGCAAGTGTGATTACAATGTTTTGCTTGTTTTAGGTGTGCAAGATGTGGTTGTTTTCCACATATACCTATCTCTTTTCTTCTTTGGATCCTTTTCCCATTTTAGGTTATGACACAATGTTGAGTAGTCTTCTCTTGGTATTCCGTAGGTCTTTGGTGATTATATACTTCACCTGTGTTTGTATATCTCTGTTAACTCTGACATCCTAATGTATCCAATCCTCACACCTTTCCATTGGTGAACCATAAGTTTGTTTAATGAATCTGTGATTGCCTTTCTCTGTGGAAATATCCTCACTGGTATCAATTTTTAGGTAACACCTATAAGTGATATCACAGGATACGTGTCTTTCGCTTTCTGACTTACTACAAGTTGCGTGATTACTTCTAGACTCATCTACGGTGATGCAAATGGCATTGTGTCATTGTTTTCCTTGGCTAATATTCCATCTGTACGTGGACCAGTTTTTCTTTGTCCACTCACCTGTTGATGGACTTTTGGGTTGCTTCCATGTCTTGGTTATTGTAACACTGCTGAAATGCACATTTGCCTGCCTGTGTCTTTCAACTATGTCTTCTTCGGTTATAGGCCCAGGAGAGGGCCTGTTGGATCATATGGTAGCAAAATGTTTACCTTGTAAAGGCGTCTCCATTCTGTTCTCATTAGTGGCTCTTACCAGGTTATGTTCCACTTAAATTTGAGGGTATGCCCTTGTCCACAACCCTTTCAGCATTTATTGTTTGTAGTTTTTCTGCTGATGTTTATTCTGACAGGTGTGAGCTGACACCTCTTTGAGGTTGGATTTGCATGCATCTCATAATCCCTTGAAATTGAACTTTCAGGCATGTCCTCTTTTTTTTCAAGCTGTGAGTAGCGCTTACCTCTTCAAATGGTTTTCTTGAAGTATGTGTCACATTTTGAAATATTTTGGCCATTACCTCCCTGAAGACATTTTGAGGGCAGGTTTCATTTACAGCCCTCCAGTACTTGTGCATATGAAGTGACCATGAGCACAGGTTTTAAAGCTGCTGCTGCAGGTATCGGCCATTGGGCGGCAGCATTTCTCCTTTCCCCATTCTGGGAATTACGGAAGGAGTCCTTCCTGCCAGTGGTGTTCCTCCGTTATATATTAGAGAGGAATGTGCCCGGACAAACCCCCAAAAGCTGATGTCTCCTTACTTACGTTTGGTTTCTAAATTGAAAGTATATATATTTTTTTATTGGGTAATATTCCATTGTGTACATGGACCACTTCTTCTTTGTGCCTTCCTCTGTTGACAGACATTTTTGTTGCTTCCAAGTGTTGGCTGTGGTAAATATTGCTGGAGTGCAGGATGGCCACCCTGTGTCTTTTGGATTCTCATCCTCTCAGGTGATAGGCCCAGCAGTGGGTATGCTTGATTGAATGGTAGCTCAATATTTACCTTATCAAGGCACCTCCTTTGTGTTTTCATTACTGGTTCTTACCATGTCCCACTTAGAAACGAGGGTGCGCATTTCTCCACAACCCCTTCAGCATTTATTGTTTGCAGAATTTTTGCTGATGGCCATTATGACTGGTGTGAGCTGATAGGTTTTTGTAATTTGGATTTGCATGTCTTTAATAATTCCTAATGTTCAGCATTTTTCCATGCTTTGTTTTCTTTCTGTTACACAAAAACAGAAAAAAACTGTGAGTACAATAAACCACTTGAAGTGGTCTTCTGGGAAGGCTGCCCTGTTTTGAATTTTTCGTCGATTTTTGACCCCAGGATTTTTTTGACAACAGGTGACATTTACAGGCTTGTAATGAGTGTGAATATTTAGTGACCACTACTACTGGCTTTAAAGGTGCTGTTGGGGGAAACGGCCACAAGGCGGCAGCATTTCTCCGTTCCCAAGACTGGTTTCTAGGGCAGCACAACATTTCTGGAAGTTGTGTTCCCAGGTTGTAAATTAGAATGGAATGTGCTAGGAAAAAAACCCATAAGTTAATATTCCATTATTTCTTTTTCGATTTTTTAGTCTTTTTAAATCGAGGTAATGTTTAGAATATTGTTTGTCCTACGTGTATACAATCTGGTTCATTTGTACATTACACACACACATATACACACACACACACACACACACACACACACACATACGTAATATATTCATGTGCAGGTACTCTTCCCATGTAAATTATTGCAGAGTGCTCCATTGACCTCCCTTGCTATATGGTCGGTCTGTTTGATAAATGTATTTAGTAGGTATTTGTACACATATGGTAACCCTAATCTTAATTTTCCATACCACCCACCTTTCCATTTACATAAGAATAGTTTGTTCTCTAAGTCTGTGAGTTTCTTTCTCTGTGAAAATGCTATCATATTTGTCAGTTGTTAGATAACACCTATAAGTGATATCATACTATATGTCTTTTTCTTTCTGACTTACGTCATGTTCTGAGATTATATCTAGGCTCATAAATGGTGCCTCAACGAGCAGTGTTTCACTGTTTTGCATGGCTAATATTCCATTATGTACATGGACCACTTCTTCTTTATCCATTCATCCATTGATGGACATTTTGGTTGCTTCCCTGTCTTGGCTATTGTGAAAAATCCTGCAGTGAAGCTGTTGCAGCCTGTGCCTTCTCGACTCTGGTATTTTCAGGTGAGAGGCTCAGCGGTGGGCCTGCTGAATGGAATGCTGGCTCAATTTTTACTTTTAAACACAGCTCCTTTCTGTTCTCACTATTGGCTCTTATCACTTTACATCTCACCAGCAGCTAGAGGGTACACAGTTCTCTAAAACCCCTTCCGCATTTATTGTTTGTAGACTTTTGGCTGATGGTAGTTGACGTGTGTGAGTTGAAATCTTTTTGTAGGCTAGATTTGCATGAGTTTAAAAATTTATGTTGTTGAGCTTTTATCCATTTTCCTTGTTTTTAGAAAAATAATGAGTAAAATTTACCTCTTCATACTAGCTCCTTGAAAATTTTGCCAGTTGTGAATTTTTGAGGGCAGTTGTCCTTTACTGTCCTGAGTCCTTGTGAATGTTAAGTGACCGTTAGCTGTGGTTTTAAAGCCGCTCTTGTGGGAAACGGCCACAAGGCGGCAGCATTTCTACATTTCCAACTCTGGGTTTTTGGGCAACAGAGGGTTCCTGGAAATCGTGTTTGTAAGCTGCAAATTAGAGCAGAATGTGCCACGGCAAACTCCCAAGAGCTTATATCTCCTTACTTCTTGTTTGTTTTTTACATTTAGTTTTTATTTATTATCACAGCAAATTGGATAAAAATACTGTGTTTTTTCTAGGTGTACGGAATCTGGTTCATTATATCAATGTATTGATCTATTCATCTTTGGATCCTTTCCCGTGTAGGTTATTACAGAGTGTTGAGTACACCTCTTTTAGCATTCCATAGGTATTTTGTGATTATATATTTCATATGTATTACTACATGTCTGTTAACCCCCATATCCTAATTCATACATTCCTTACACCTTTCCAATTGGTTTTCTGAATCTATGAGTGTCCTTCTCTTGGAAATTATTTCATGGGTATCAATTTTTAGGTAACACCTATAAGTGATGTAATAGGATATCTGTCTTTCGTTTTCTTTCTTACTTCAGGTAGGGTGATTATCTCTAGATCCTTCTATGCTGGTGCCAACAGCATTGTTCCATGCTTTTCCATGGCTAATATTCCATTGTGTTCATGGACCACTTCTTCTTGGTGCATTTTTCTGTTGATGGACATTTTGGTTTCTTCCAGCTCTTGGCTATGGTACATGTTGCTGCAGTGAAGGATTGCCAGCCTGTGTCTTTTCGATTCAGGTCTACTCAGCGGATAGGCCCATCAGTGGGCCTACCAGATCACATAGTAGCTCAAGTTTTACCTTTAAACACACCTCCATTTTGTTCTCTGTACTGGCTGTTACCAGGTTACATCCCATCAGCAGCTAGAGGGTACACAGTTCTCTAAAAGCCCTTCAGCATTTATACTATGTAGACTTTTTTGCTGATGATCCTTCTGACGGCTGTGAGGTGAATGTGTTTCTAGACTGGATTTGCATGGCTTTATTAATTCCTGACGTTGAGCGTTTTTCCATGCCTTTTTCTATAACAAACAAAAGAGACAGAATATAAAATGTGCATAAAATATGCCTCTTGAAATTGTCGTTTTGAAATATGGATGTCTTTTGAGATTTTTGCTCGATTTACGACCGAAGGATTGTTTTGAGGACAGGTGTCATTTACAGGCCTGCAATTATTTTGACTATCAAGTAACCATTACAGCTGCAGTTAGAGCTGCTGTTGTGTGAAACGGCCACAAGGCGGCAGCAGTTCTCATTAACCAAATCTGGTTACTAGGGAAACAGAGCCTCAATGGAAGTCCTGTTCTAGGTTGCAAATTAGAATGGAATGGGCCAGGAAAAAGCCCCTTAAGTTTATATCTCACTAAATATTGTTCTTTTTTTAAATTTAATTTTCATTGTTTATCACAGCAAGTGTGATTACAATGTTTTGCTTGTTTTAGGTGTGCAAGATGTGGTTGTTTTCCACATATACCTATCTCTTTTCTTCTTTGGATCCTTTTCCCATTTTAGGTTATGACACAATGTTGAGTAGTCTTCTCTTGGTATTCCGTAGGTCTTTGGTGATTATATACTTCACCTGTGTTTGTATATCTCTGTTAACTCTGACATCCTAATGTATCCAATCCTCACACCTTTCCATTGGTGAACCATAAGTTTGTTTAATGAATCTGTGATTGCCTTTCTCTGTGGAAATATCCTCACTGGTATCAATTTTTAGGTAACACCTATAAGTGATATCACAGGATACGTGCCTTTCGCTTTCTGACTTACTACAAGTTGCGTGATTACTTCTAGACTCATCTACGGTGATGCAAATGGCATTGTGTCATTGTTTTCCTTGGCTAATATTCCATCTGTACGTGGACCAGTTTTTCTTTGTCCACTCACCTGTTGATGGACTTTTGGGTTGCTTCCATGTCTTGGTTATTGTAACACTGCTGAAATGCACATTTGCCTGCCTGTGTCTTTCAACTATGTCTTCTTCGGTTATAGGCCCAGGAGAGGGCCTGTTGGATCATATGGTAGCAAAATGTTTACCTTGTAAAGGCGTCTCCATTCTGTTCTCATTAGTGGCTCTTACCAGGTTATGTTCCACTTAAATTTGAGGGTATGCCCTTGTCCACAACCCTTTCAGCATTTATTGTTTGTAGTTTTTCTGCTGATGTTTATTCTGACAGGTGTGAGCTGACACCTCTTTGAGGTTGGATTTGCATGCATCTCATAATCCCTTGAAATTGAACTTTCAGGCATGTCCTCTTTTTTTTCAAGCTGTGAGTAGCGCTTACCTCTTCAAATGGTTTTCTTGAAGTATGTGTCACATTTTGAAATATTTTGGCCATTACCTCCCTGAAGACATTTTGAGGGCAGGTTTCATTTACAGCCCTCCAGTACTTGTGCATATGAAGTGACCATGAGCACAGGTTTTAAAGCTGCTGCTGCAGGTATCGGCCATTGGGCGGCAGCATTTCTCCTTTCCCCATTCTGGGAATTACGGAAGGAGTCCTTCCTGCCAGTGGTGTTCCTCCGTTATATATTAGAGAGGAATGTGCCCGGACAAACCCCCAAAAGCTGATGTCTCCTTACTTACGTTTGGTTTCTAAATTGAAAGTATATATATTTTTTTATTGGGTAATATTCCATTGTGTACATGGACCACTTCTTCTTTGTGCCTTCCTCTGTTGACAGACATTTTTGTTGCTTCCAAGTGTTGGCTGTGGTAAATATTGCTGGAGTGCAGGATGGCCACCCTGTGTCTTTTGGATTCTCATCCTCTCAGGTGATAGGCCCAGCAGTGGGTATGCTTGATTGAATGGTAGCTCAATATTTACCTTATCAAGGCACCTCCTTTGTGTTTTCATTACTGGTTCTTACCATGTCCCACTTAGAAACGAGGGTGCGCATTTCTCCACAACCCCTTCAGCATTTATTGTTTGCAGAATTTTTGCTGATGGCCATTATGACTGGTGTGAGCTGATAGGTTTTTGTAACTTGGATTTGCATGTCTTTAATAATTCCTAATGTTCAGCATTTTTCCATGCTTTGTTTTCTTTCTGTTACACAAAAACAGAAAAAAACTGTGAGTACAATAAACCACTTGAAGTGGTCTTCTGGGAAGGCTGCCCTGTTTTGAATTTTTCGTCGATTTTTGACCCCAGGATTTTTTTGACAACAGGTGACATTTACAGGCTTGTAATGAGTGTGAATATTTAGTGACCACTACTACTGGCTTTAAAGGTGCTGTTGGGGGAAACGGCCACAAGGCGGCAGCATTTCTCCGTTCCCAAGACTGGTTTCTAGGGCAGCACAACATTTCTGGAAGTTGTGTTCCCAGGTTGTAAATTAGAATGGAATGTGCTAGGAAAAAAACCCATAAGTTAATATTCCATTATTTCTTTTTCGATTTTTTAGTCTTTTTAAATCGAGGTAATGTTTAGAATATTGTTTGTCCTACGTGTATACAATCTGGTTCATTTGTACATTACACACACACATACATAAACACACACACACACACACACACATACGTAATATATTCATGTGCAGGTACTCTTCCCATGTAAATTATTGCAGAGTGCTCCATTGACCTCCCTTGCTATATGGTCGGTCTGTTTGATAAATGTATTTAGTAGGTATTTGTACACATATGGTAACCCTAATCTTAATTTTCCATACCACCCACCTTTCCATTTACATAAGAATAGTTTGTTCTCTAAGTCTGTGAGTTTCTTTCTCTGTGAAAATGCTATCATATTTGTCAGTTGTTAGATAACACCTATAAGTGATATCATACTATATGTCTTTTTCTTTCTGACTTACGTCATGTTCTGAGATTATATCTAGGCTCATAAATGGTGCCTCAACGAGCAGTGTTTCACTGTTTTGCATGGCTAATATTCCATTATGTACATGGACCACTTCTTCTTTATCCATTCATCCATTGATGGACATTTTGGTTGCTTCCGTGTCTTGGCTATTGTGAAAAATCCTGCAGTGAAGCTGTTGCAGCCTGTGCCTTCTCGACTCTGGTATTTTCAGGTGAGAGGCTCAGTGGTGGGCCTGCTGAATGGAATGCTGGCTCAATTTTTACTTTTAAACACAGCTCCTTTCTGTTCTCACTATTGGCTCTTATCACTTTACATCTCACCAGCAGCTAGAGGGTACACAGTTCTCTAAAACCCCTTCCGCATTTATTGTTTGTAGACTTTTGGCTGATGGTAGTTGACGTGTGTGAGTTGAAATCTTTTTGTAGGCTAGATTTGCATGAGTTTAAAAATTTATGTTGTTGAGCTTTTATCCATTTTCCTTGTTTTTAGAAAAATAATGAGTAAAATTTACCTCTTCATACTAGCTCCTTGAAAATTTTGCCAGTTGTGAATTTTTGAGGGCAGTTGTCCTTTACTGTCCTGAGTCCTTGTGAATGTTAAGTGACCGTTAGCTGTGGTTTTAAAGCCGCTCTTGTGGGAAACGGCCACAAGGCGGCAGCATTTCTACATTTCCAACTCTGGGTTTTTGGGCAACAGAGGGTTCCTGGAAATCGTGTTTGTAAGCTGCAAATTAGAGCAGAATGTGCCACGGCAAACTCCCAAGAGCTTATATCTCCTTACTTCTTGTTTGTTTTTTACATTTAGTTTTTATTTATTATCACAGCAAATTGGATAAAAATACTGTGTTTTTTCTAGGTGTACGGAATCTGGTTCATTATATCAATGTATTGATCTATTCATCTTTGGATCCTTTCCCGTGTAGGTTATTACAGAGTGTTGAGTACACCTCTTTTAGCATTCCATAGGTATTTTGTGATTATATATTTCATATGTATTACTACATGTCTGTTAACCCCCATATCCTAATTCATACATTCCTTACACCTTTCCAATTGGTTTTCTGAATCTATGAGTGTCCTTCTCTTGGAAATTATTTCATGGGTATCAATTTTTAGGTAACACCTATAAGTGATGTAATAGGATATCTGTCTTTCGTTTTCTTTCTTACTTCAGGTAGGGTGATTATCTCTAGATCCTTCTATGCTGGTGCCAACAGCATTGTTCCATGCTTTTCCATGGCTAATATTCCATTGTGTTCATGGACCACTTCTTCTTGGTGCATTTTTCTGTTGATGGACATTTTGGTTTCTTCCAGCTCTTGGCTATGGTACATGTTGCTGCAGTGAAGGATTGCCAGCCTGTGTCTTTTCGATTCAGGTCTACTCAGCGGATAGGCCCATCAGTGGGCCTACCAGATCACATAGTAGCTCAAGTTTTACCTTTAAACACACCTCCATTTTGTTCTCTGTACTGGCTGTTACCAGGTTACATCCCATCAGCAGCTAGAGGGTACACAGTTCTCTAAAAGCCCTTCAGCATTTATACTATGTAGACTTTTTTGCTGATGATCCTTCTGACGGCTGTGAGGTGAATGTGTTTCTAGACTGGATTTGCATGGCTTTATTAATTCCTGACGTTGAGCGTTTTTCCATGCCTTTTTCTATAACAAACAAAAGAGACAGAATATAAAATGTGCATAAAATATGCCTCTTGAAATTGTCGTTTTGAAATATGGATGTCTTTTGAGATTTTTGCTCGATTTACGACCGAAGGATTGTTTTGAGGACAGGTGTCATTTACAGGCCTGCAATTATTTTGACTATCAAGTAACCATTACAGCTGCAGTTAGAGCTGCTGTTGTGTGAAACGGCCACAAGGCGGCAGCAGTTCTCATTAACCAAATCTGGTTACTAGGGAAACAGAGCCTCAATGGAAGTCCTGTTCTAGGTTGCAAATTAGAATGGAATGGGCCAGGAAAAAGCCCCTTAAGTTTATATCTCACTAAATATTGTTCTTTTTTTAAATTTAATTTTCATTGTTTATCACAGCAAGTGTGATTACAATGTTTTGCTTGTTTTAGGTGTGCAAGATGTGGTTGTTTTCCACATATACCTATCTCTTTTCTTCTTTGGATCCTTTTCCCATTTTAGGTTATGACACAATGTTGAGTAGTCTTCTCTTGGTATTCCGTAGGTCTTTGGTGATTATATACTTCACCTGTGTTTGTATATCTCTGTTAACTCTGACATCCTAATGTATCCAATCCTCACACCTTTCCATTGGTGAACCATAAGTTTGTTTAATGAATCTGTGATTGCCTTTCTCTGTGGAAATATCCTCACTGGTATCAATTTTTAGGTAACACCTATAAGTGATATCACAGGATACGTGTCTTTCGCTTTCTGACTTACTACAAGTTGCGTGATTACTTCTAGACTCATCTACGGTGATGCAAATGGCATTGTGTCATTGTTTTCCTTGGCTAATATTCCATCTGTACGTGGACCAGTTTTTCTTTGTCCACTCACCTGTTGATGGACTTTTGGGTTGCTTCCATGTCTTGGTTATTGTAACACTGCTGAAATGCACATTTGCCTGCCTGTGTCTTTCAACTATGTCTTCTTCGGTTATAGGCCCAGGAGAGGGCCTGTTGGATCATATGGTAGCAAAATGTTTACCTTGTAAAGGCGTCTCCATTCTGTTCTCATTAGTGGCTCTTACCAGGTTATGTTCCACTTAAATTTGAGGGTATGCCCTTGTCCACAACCCTTTCAGCATTTATTGTTTGTAGTTTTTCTGCTGATGTTTATTCTGACAGGTGTGAGCTGACACCTCTTTGAGGTTGGATTTGCATGCATCTCATAATCCCTTGAAATTGAACTTTCAGGCATGTCCTCTTTTTTTTCAAGCTGTGAGTAGCGCTTACCTCTTCAAATGGTTTTCTTGAAGTATGTGTCACATTTTGAAATATTTTGGCCATTACCTCCCTGAAGACATTTTGAGGGCAGGTTTCATTTACAGCCCTCCAGTACTTGTGCATATGAAGTGACCATGAGCACAGGTTTTAAAGCTGCTGCTGCAGGTATCGGCCATTGGGCGGCAGCATTTCTCCTTTCCCCATTCTGGGAATTACGGAAGGAGTCCTTCCTGCCAGTGGTGTTCCTCCGTTATATATTAGAGAGGAATGTGCCCGGACAAACCCCCAAAAGCTGATGTCTCCTTACTTACGTTTGGTTTCTAAATTGAAAGTATATATATTTTTTTATTGGGTAATATTCCATTGTGTACATGGACCACTTCTTCTTTGTGCCTTCCTCTGTTGACAGACATTTTTGTTGCTTCCAAGTGTTGGCTGTGGTAAATATTGCTGGAGTGCAGGATGGCCACCCTGTGTCTTTTGGATTCTCATCCTCTCAGGTGATAGGCCCAGCAGTGGGTATGCTTGATTGAATGGTAGCTCAATATTTACCTTATCAAGGCACCTCCTTTGTGTTTTCATTACTGGTTCTTACCATGTCCCACTTAGAAACGAGGGTGCGCATTTCTCCACAACCCCTTCAGCATTTATTGTTTGCAGAATTTTTGCTGATGGCCATTATGACTGGTGTGAGCTGATAGGTTTTTGTAATTTGGATTTGCATGTCTTTAATAATTCCTAATGTTCAGCATTTTTCCATGCTTTGTTTTCTTTCTGTTACACAAAAACAGAAAAAAACTGTGAGTACAATAAACCACTTGAAGTGGTCTTCTGGGAAGGCTGCCCTGTTTTGAATTTTTCGTCGATTTTTGACCCCAGGATTTTTTTGACAACAGGTGACATTTACAGGCTTGTAATGAGTGTGAATATTTAGTGACCACTACTACTGGCTTTAAAGGTGCTGTTGGGGGAAACGGCCACAAGGCGGCAGCATTTCTCCGTTCCCAAGACTGGTTTCTAGGGCAGCACAACATTTCTGGAAGTTGTGTTCCCAGGTTGTAAATTAGAATGGAATGTGCTAGGAAAAAAACCCATAAGTTAATATTCCATTATTTCTTTTTCGATTTTTTAGTCTTTTTAAATCGAGGTAATGTTTAGAATATTGTTTGTCCTACGTGTATACAATCTGGTTCATTTGTACATTACACACACACATATCACACACACACACACACACACACACACACATACGTAATATATTCATGTGCAGGTACTCTTCCCATGTAAATTATTGCAGAGTGCTCCATTGACCTCCCTTGCTATATGGTCGGTCTGTTTGATAAATGTATTTAGTAGGTATTTGTACATATATGGTAACCCTAATCTTAATTTTCCATACCACCCACCTTTCCATTTACATAAGAATAGTTTGTTCTCTAAGTCTGTGAGTTTCTTTCTCTGTGAAAATGCTATCATATTTGTCAGTTGTTAGATAACACCTATAAGTGATATCATACTATATGTCTTTTTCTTTCTGACTTACGTCATGTTCTGAGATTATATCTAGGCTCATAAATGGTGCCTCAACGAGCAGTGTTTCACTGTTTTGCATGGCTAATATTCCATTATGTACATGGACCACTTCTTCTTTATCCATTCATCCATTGATGGACATTTTGGTTGCTTCCCTGTCTTGGCTATTGTGAAAAATCCTGCAGTGAAGCTGTTGCAGCCTGTGCCTTCTCGACTCTGGTATTTTCAGGTGAGAGGCTCAGCGGTGGGCCTGCTGAATGGAATGCTGGCTCAATTTTTACTTTTAAACACAGCTCCTTTCTGTTCTCACTATTGGCTCTTATCACTTTACATCTCACCAGCAGCTAGAGGGTACACAGTTCTCTAAAACCCCTTCCGCATTTATTGTTTGTAGACTTTTGGCTGATGGTAGTTGACGTGTGTGAGTTGAAATCTTTTTGTAGGCTAGATTTGCATGAGTTTAAAAATTTATGTTGTTGAGCTTTTATCCATTTTCCTTGTTTTTAGAAAAATAATGAGTAAAATTTACCTCTTCATACTAGCTCCTTGAAAATTTTGCCAGTTGTGAATTTTTGAGGGCAGTTGTCCTTTACTGTCCTGAGTCCTTGTGAATGTTAAGTGACCGTTAGCTGTGGTTTTAAAGCCGCTCTTGTGGGAAACGGCCACAAGGCGGCAGCATTTCTACATTTCCAACTCTGGGTTTTTGGGCAACAGAGGGTTCCTGGAAATCGTGTTTGTAAGCTGCAAATTAGAGCAGAATGTGCCACGGCAAACTCCCAAGAGCTTATATCTCCTTACTTCTTGTTTGTTTTTTACATTTAGTTTTTATTTATTATCACAGCAAATTGGATAAAAATACTGTGTTTTTTCTAGGTGTACGGAATCTGGTTCATTATATCAATGTATTGATCTATTCATCTTTGGATCCTTTCCCGTGTAGGTTATTACAGAGTGTTGAGTACACCTCTTTTAGCATTCCATAGGTATTTTGTGATTATATATTTCATATGTATTACTACATGTCTGTTAACCCCCATATCCTAATTCATACATTCCTTACACCTTTCCAATTGGTTTTCTGAATCTATGAGTGTCCTTCTCTTGGAAATTATTTCATGGGTATCAATTTTTAGGTAACACCTATAAGTGATGTAATAGGATATCTGTCTTTCGTTTTCTTTCTTACTTCAGGTAGGGTGATTATCTCTAGATCCTTCTATGCTGGTGCCAACAGCATTGTTCCATGCTTTTCCATGGCTAATATTCCATTGTGTTCATGGACCACTTCTTCTTGGTGCATTTTTCTGTTGATGGACATTTTGGTTTCTTCCAGCTCTTGGCTATGGTACATGTTGCTGCAGTGAAGGATTGCCAGCCTGTGTCTTTTCGATTCAGGTCTACTCAGCGGATAGGCCCATCAGTGGGCCTACCAGATCACATAGTAGCTCAAGTTTTACCTTTAAACACACCTCCATTTTGTTCTCTGTACTGGCTGTTACCAGGTTACATCCCATCAGCAGCTAGAGGGTACACAGTTCTCTAAAAGCCCTTCAGCATTTATACTATGTAGACTTTTTTGCTGATGATCCTTCTGACGGCTGTGAGGTGAATGTGTTTCTAGACTGGATTTGCATGGCTTTATTAATTCCTGACGTTGAGCGTTTTTCCATGCCTTTTTCTATAACAAACAAAAGAGACAGAATATAAAATGTGCATAAAATATGCCTCTTGAAATTGTCGTTTTGAAATATGGATGTCTTTTGAGATTTTTGCTCGATTTACGACCGAAGGATTGTTTTGAGGACAGGTGTCATTTACAGGCCTGCAATTATTTTGACTATCAAGTAACCATTACAGCTGCAGTTAGAGCTGCTGTTGTGTGAAACGGCCACAAGGCGGCAGCAGTTCTCATTAACCAAATCTGGTTACTAGGGAAACAGAGCCTCAATGGAAGTCCTGTTCTAGGTTGCAAATTAGAATGGAATGGGCCAGGAAAAAGCCCCTTAAGTTTATATCTCACTAAATATTGTTCTTTTTTTAAATTTAATTTTCATTGTTTATCACAGCAAGTGTGATTACAATGTTTTGCTTGTTTTAGGTGTGCAAGATGTGGTTGTTTTCCACATATACCTATCTCTTTTCTTCTTTGGATCCTTTTCCCATTTTAGGTTATGACACAATGTTGAGTAGTCTTCTCTTGGTATTCCGTAGGTCTTTGGTGATTATATACTTCACCTGTGTTTGTATATCTCTGTTAACTCTGACATCCTAATGTATCCAATCCTCACACCTTTCCATTGGTGAACCATAAGTTTGTTTAATGAATCTGTGATTGCCTTTCTCTGTGGAAATATCCTCACTGGTATCAATTTTTAGGTAACACCTATAAGTGATATCACAGGATACGTGTCTTTCGCTTTCTGACTTACTACAAGTTGCGTGATTACTTCTAGACTCATCTACGGTGATGCAAATGGCATTGTGTCATTGTTTTCCTTGGCTAATATTCCATCTGTACGTGGACCAGTTTTTCTTTGTCCACTCACCTGTTGATGGACTTTTGGGTTGCTTCCATGTCTTGGTTATTGTAACACTGCTGAAATGCACATTTGCCTGCCTGTGTCTTTCAACTATGTCTTCTTCGGTTATAGGCCCAGGAGAGGGCCTGTTGGATCATATGGTAGCAAAATGTTTACCTTGTAAAGGCGTCTCCATTCTGTTCTCATTAGTGGCTCTTACCAGGTTATGTTCCACTTAAATTTGAGGGTATGCCCTTGTCCACAACCCTTTCAGCATTTATTGTTTGTAGTTTTTCTGCTGATGTTTATTCTGACAGGTGTGAGCTGACACCTCTTTGAGGTTGGATTTGCATGCATCTCATAATCCCTTGAAATTGAACTTTCAGGCATGTCCTCTTTTTTTTCAAGCTGTGAGTAGCGCTTACCTCTTCAAATGGTTTTCTTGAAGTATGTGTCACATTTTGAAATATTTTGGCCATTACCTCCCTGAAGACATTTTGAGGGCAGGTTTCATTTACAGCCCTCCAGTACTTGTGCATATGAAGTGACCATGAGCACAGGTTTTAAAGCTGCTGCTGCAGGTATCGGCCATTGGGCGGCAGCATTTCTCCTTTCCCCATTCTGGGAATTACGGAAGGAGTCCTTCCTGCCAGTGGTGTTCCTCCGTTATATATTAGAGAGGAATGTGCCCGGACAAACCCCCAAAAGCTGATGTCTCCTTACTTACGTTTGGTTTCTAAATTGAAAGTATATATATTTTTTTATTGGATAATATTCCATTGTGTACATGGACCACTTCTTCTTTGTGCCTTCCTCTGTTGACAGACATTTTTGTTGCTTCCAAGTGTTGGCTGTGGTAAATATTGCTGGAGTGCAGGATGGCCACCCTGTGTCTTTTGGATTCTCATCCTCTCAGGTGATAGGCCCAGCAGTGGGTATGCTTGATTGAATGGTAGCTCAATATTTACCTTATCAAGGCACCTCCTTTGTGTTTTCATTACTGGTTCTTACCATGTCCCACTTAGAAACGAGGGTGCGCATTTCTCCACAACCCCTTCAGCATTTATTGTTTGCAGAATTTTTGCTGATGGCCATTATGACTGGTGTGAGCTGATAGGTTTTTGTAATTTGGATTTGCATGTCTTTAATAATTCCTAATGTTCAGCATTTTTCCATGCTTTGTTTTCTTTCTGTTACACAAAAACAGAAAAAAACTGTGAGTACAATAAACCACTTGAAGTGGTCTTCTGGGAAGGCTGCCCTGTTTTGAATTTTTCGTCGATTTTTGACCCCAGGATTTTTTTGACAACAGGTGACATTTACAGGCTTGTAATGAGTGTGAATATTTAGTGACCACTACTACTGGCTTTAAAGGTGCTGTTGGGGGAAACGGCCACAAGGCGGCAGCATTTCTCCGTTCCCAAGACTGGTTTCTAGGGCAGCACAACATTTCTGGAAGTTGTGTTCCCAGGTTGTAAATTAGAATGGAATGTGCTAGGAAAAAAACCCATAAGTTAATATTCCATTATTTCTTTTTCGATTTTTTAGTCTTTTTAAATCGAGGTAATGTTTAGAATATTGTTTGTCCTACGTGTATACAATCTGGTTCATTTGTACATTACACACACACATACACACACACACACACACACACACACACGTAATATATTCATGTGCAGGTACTCTTCCCATGTAAATTATTGCAGAGTGCTCCATTGACCTCCCTTGCTATATGGTCGGTCTGTTTGATAAATGTATTTAGTAGGTATTTGTACACATATGGTAACCCTAATCTTAATTTTCCATACCACCCACCTTTCCATTTACATAAGAATAGTTTGTTCTCTAAGTCTGTGAGTTTCTTTCTCTGTGAAAATGCTATCATATTTGTCAGTTGTTAGATAACACCTATAAGTGATATCATACTATATGTCTTTTTCTTTCTGACTTACGTCATGTTCTGAGATTATATCTAGGCTCATAAATGGTGCCTCAACGAGCAGTGTTTCACTGTTTTGCATGGCTAATATTCCATTATGTACATGGACCACTTCTTCTTTATCCATTCATCCATTGATGGACATTTTGGTTGCTTCCCTGTCTTGGCTATTGTGAAAAATCCTGCAGTGAAGCTGTTGCAGCCTGTGCCTTCTCGACTCTGGTATTTTCAGGTGAGAGGCTCAGCGGTGGGCCTGCTGAATGGAATGCTGGCTCAATTTTTACTTTTAAACACAGCTCCTTTCTGTTCTCACTATTGGCTCTTATCACTTTACATCTCACCAGCAGCTAGAGGGTACACAGTTCTCTAAAACCCCTTCCGCATTTATTGTTTGTAGACTTTTGGCTGATGGTAGTTGACGTGTGTGAGTTGAAATCTTTTTGTAGGCTAGATTTGCATGAGTTTAAAAATTTATGTTGTTGAGCTTTTATCCATTTTCCTTGTTTTTAGAAAAATAATGAGTAAAATTTACCTCTTCATACTAGCTCCTTGAAAATTTTGCCAGTTGTGAATTTTTGAGGGCAGTTGTCCTTTACTGTCCTGAGTCCTTGTGAATGTTAAGTGACCGTTAGCTGTGGTTTTAAAGCCGCTCTTGTGGGAAACGGCCACAAGGCGGCAGCATTTCTACATTTCCAACTCTGGGTTTTTGGGCAACAGAGGGTTCCTGGAAATCGTGTTTGTAAGCTGCAAATTAGAGCAGAATGTGCCACGGCAAACTCCCAAGAGCTTATATCTCCTTACTTCTTGTTTGTTTTTTACATTTAGTTTTTATTTATTATCACAGCAAATTGGATAAAAATACTGTGTTTTTTCTAGGTGTACGGAATCTGGTTCATTATATCAATGTATTGATCTATTCATCTTTGGATCCTTTCCCGTGTAGGTTATTACAGAGTGTTGAGTACACCTCTTTTAGCATTCCATAGGTATTTTGTGATTATATATTTCATATGTATTACTACATGTCTGTTAACCCCCATATCCTAATTCATACATTCCTTACACCTTTCCAATTGGTTTTCTGAATCTATGAGTGTCCTTCTCTTGGAAATTATTTCATGGGTATCAATTTTTAGGTAACACCTATAAGTGATGTAATAGGATATCTGTCTTTCGTTTTCTTTCTTACTTCAGGTAGGGTGATTATCTCTAGATCCTTCTATGCTGGTGCCAACAGCATTGTTCCATGCTTTTCCATGGCTAATATTCCATTGTGTTCATGGACCACTTCTTCTTGGTGCATTTTTCTGTTGATGGACATTTTGGTTTCTTCCAGCTCTTGGCTATGGTACATGTTGCTGCAGTGAAGGATTGCCAGCCTGTGTCTTTTCGATTCAGGTCTACTCAGCGGATAGGCCCATCAGTGGGCCTACCAGATCACATAGTAGCTCAAGTTTTACCTTTAAACACACCTCCATTTTGTTCTCTGTACTGGCTGTTACCAGGTTACATCCCATCAGCAGCTAGAGGGTACACAGTTCTCTAAAAGCCCTTCAGCATTTATACTATGTAGACTTTTTTGCTGATGATCCTTCTGACGGCTGTGAGGTGAATGTGTTTCTAGACTGGATTTGCATGGCTTTATTAATTCCTGACGTTGAGCGTTTTTCCATGCCTTTTTCTATAACAAACAAAAGAGACAGAATATAAAATGTGCATAAAATATGCCTCTTGAAATTGTCGTTTTGAAATATGGATGTCTTTTGAGATTTTTGCTCGATTTACGACCGAAGGATTGTTTTGAGGACAGGTGTCATTTACAGGCCTGCAATTATTTTGACTATCAAGTAACCATTACAGCTGCAGTTAGAGCTGCTGTTGTGTGAAACGGCCACAAGGCGGCAGCAGTTCTCATTAACCAAATCTGGTTACTAGGGAAACAGAGCCTCAATGGAAGTCCTGTTCTAGGTTGCAAATTAGAATGGAATGGGCCAGGAAAAAGCCCCTTAAGTTTATATCTCACTAAATATTGTTCTTTTTTTAAATTTAATTTTCATTGTTTATCACAGCAAGTGTGATTACAATGTTTTGCTTGTTTTAGGTGTGCAAGATGTGGTTGTTTTCCACATATACCTATCTCTTTTCTTCTTTGGATCCTTTTCCCATTTTAGGTTATGACACAATGTTGAGTAGTCTTCTCTTGGTATTCCGTAGGTCTTTGGTGATTATATACTTCACCTGTGTTTGTATATCTCTGTTAACTCTGACATCCTAATGTATCCAATCCTCACACCTTTCCATTGGTGAACCATAAGTTTGTTTAATGAATCTGTGATTGCCTTTCTCTGTGGAAATATCCTCACTGGTATCAATTTTTAGGTAACACCTATAAGTGATATCACAGGATACGTGTCTTTCGCTTTCTGACTTACTACAAGTTGCGTGATTACTTCTAGACTCATCTACGGTGATGCAAATGGCATTGTGTCATTGTTTTCCTTGGCTAATATTCCATCTGTACGTGGACCAGTTTTTCTTTGTCCACTCACCTGTTGATGGACTTTTGGGTTGCTTCCATGTCTTGGTTATTGTAACACTGCTGAAATGCACATTTGCCTGCCTGTGTCTTTCAACTATGTCTTCTTCGGTTATAGGCCCAGGAGAGGGCCTGTTGGATCATATGGTAGCAAAATGTTTACCTTGTAAAGGCGTCTCCATTCTGTTCTCATTAGTGGCTCTTACCAGGTTATGTTCCACTTAAATTTGAGGGTATGCCCTTGTCCACAACCCTTTCAGCATTTATTGTTTGTAGTTTTTCTGCTGATGTTTATTCTGACAGGTGTGAGCTGACACCTCTTTGAGGTTGGATTTGCATGCATCTCATAATCCCTTGAAATTGAACTTTCAGGCATGTCCTCTTTTTTTTCAAGCTGTGAGTAGCGCTTACCTCTTCAAATGGTTTTCTTGAAGTATGTGTCACATTTTGAAATATTTTGGCCATTACCTCCCTGAAGACATTTTGAGGGCAGGTTTCATTTACAGCCCTCCAGTACTTGTGCATATGAAGTGACCATGAGCACAGGTTTTAAAGCTGCTGCTGCAGGTATCGGCCATTGGGCAGCAGCATTTCTCCTTTCCCCATTCTGGGAATTACGGAAGGAGTCCTTCCTGCCAGTGGTGTTCCTCCGTTATATATTAGAGAGGAATGTGCCCGGACAAACCCCCAAAAGCTGATGTCTCCTTACTTACGTTTGGTTTCTAAATTGAAAGTATATATATTTTTTTATTGGGTAATATTCCATTGTGTACATGGACCACTTCTTCTTTGTGCCTTCCTCTGTTGACAGACATTTTTGTTGCTTCCAAGTGTTGGCTGTGGTAAATATTGCTGGAGTGCAGGATGGCCACCCTGTGTCTTTTGGATTCTCATCCTCTCAGGTGATAGGCCCAGCAGTGGGTATGCTTGATTGAATGGTAGCTCAATATTTACCTTATCAAGGCACCTCCTTTGTGTTTTCATTACTGGTTCTTACCATGTCCCACTTAGAAACGAGGGTGCGCATTTCTCCACAACCCCTTCAGCATTTATTGTTTGCAGAATTTTTGCTGATGGCCATTATGACTGGTGTGAGCTGATAGGTTTTTGTAATTTGGATTTGCATGTCTTTAATAATTCCTAATGTTCAGCATTTTTCCATGCTTTGTTTTCTTTCTGTTACACAAAAACAGAAAAAAACTGTGAGTACAATAAACCACTTGAAGTGGTCTTCTGGGAAGGCTGTCCTGTTTTGAATTTTTCGTCGATTTTTGACCCCAGGATTTTTTTGACAACAGGTGACATTTACAGGCTTGTAATGAGTGTGAATATTTAGTGACCACTACTACTGGCTTTAAAGGTGCTGTTGGGGGAAACGGCCACAAGGCGGCAGCATTTCTCCGTTCCCAAGACTGGTTTCTAGGGCAGCACAACATTTCTGGAAGTTGTGTTCCCAGGTTGTAAATTAGAATGGAATGTGCTAGGAAAAAAACCCATAAGTTAATATTCCATTATTTCTTTTTCGATTTTTTAGTCTTTTTAAATCGAGGTAATGTTTAGAATATTGTTTGTCCTACGTGTATACAATCTGGTTCATTTGTACATTACACACACACATATACACACACACACACACACACACACACACATACGTAATATATTCATGTGCAGGTACTCTTCCCATGTAAATTATTGCAGAGTGCTCCATTGACCTCCCTTGCTATATGGTCGGTCTGTTTGATAAATGTATTTAGTAGGTATTTGTACACATATGGTAACCCTAATCTTAATTTTCCATACCACCCACCTTTCCATTTACATAAGAATAGTTTGTTCTCTAAGTCTGTGAGTTTCTTTCTCTGTGAAAATGCTATCATATTTGTCAGTTGTTAGATAACACCTATAAGTGATATCATACTATATGTCTTTTTCTTTCTGACTTACGTCATGTTCTGAGATTATATCTAGGCTCATAAATGGTGCCTCAACGAGCAGTGTTTCACTGTTTTGCATGGCTAATATTCCATTATGTACATGGACCACTTCTTCTTTATCCATTCATCCATTGATGGACATTTTGGTTGCTTCCGTGTCTTGGCTATTGTGAAAAATCCTGCAGTGAAGCTGTTGCAGCCTGTGCCTTCTCGACTCTGGTATTTTCAGGTGAGAGGCTCAGCGGTGGGCCTGCTGAATGGAATGCTGGCTCAATTTTTACTTTTAAACACAGCTCCTTTCTGTTCTCACTATTGGCTCTTATCACTTTACATCTCACCAGCAGCTAGAGGGTACACAGTTCTCTAAAACCCCTTCCGCATTTATTGTTTGTAGACTTTTGGCTGATGGTAGTTGACGTGTGTGAGTTGAAATCTTTTTGTAGGCTAGATTTGCATGAGTTTAAAAATTTATGTTGTTGAGCTTTTATCCATTTTCCTTGTTTTTAGAAAAATAATGAGTAAAATTTACCTCTTCATACTAGCTCCTTGAAAATTTTGCCAGTTGTGAATTTTTGAGGGCAGTTGTCCTTTACTGTCCTGAGTCCTTGTGAATGTTAAGTGACCGTTAGCTGTGGTTTTAAAGCCGCTCTTGTGGGAAACGGCCACAAGGCGGCAGCATTTCTACATTTCCAACTCTGGGTTTTTGGGCAACAGAGGGTTCCTGGAAATCGTGTTTGTAAGCTGCAAATTAGAGCAGAATGTGCCACGGCAAACTCCCAAGAGCTTATATCTCCTTACTTCTTGTTTGTTTTTTACATTTAGTTTTTATTTATTATCACAGCAAATTGGATAAAAATACTGTGTTTTTTCTAGGTGTACGGAATCTTGTTCATTATATCAATGTATTGATCTATTCATCTTTGGATCCTTTCCCGTGTAGGTTATTACAGAGTGTTGAGTACACCTCTTTTAGCATTCCATAGGTATTTTGTGATTATATATTTCATATGTATTACTACATGTCTGTTAACCCCCATATCCTAATTCATACATTCCTTACACCTTTCCAATTGGTTTTCTGAATCTATGAGTGTCCTTCTCTTGGAAATTATTTCATGGGTATCAATTTTTAGGTAACACCTATAAGTGATGTAATAGGATATCTGTCTTTCGTTTTCTTTCTTACTTCAGGTAGGGTGATTATCTCTAGATCCTTCTATGCTGGTGCCAACAGCATTGTTCCATGCTTTTCCATGGCTAATATTCCATTGTGTTCATGGACCACTTCTTCTTGGTGCATTTTTCTGTTGATGGACATTTTGGTTTCTTCCAGCTCTTGGCTATGGTACATGTTGCTGCAGTGAAGGATTGCCAGCCTGTGTCTTTTCGATTCAGGTCTACTCAGCGGATAGGCCCATCAGTGGGCCTACCAGATCACATAGTAGCTCAAGTTTTACCTTTAAACACACCTCCATTTTGTTCTCTGTACTGGCTGTTACCAGGTTACATCCCATCAGCAGCTAGAGGGTACACAGTTCTCTAAAAGCCCTTCAGCATTTATACTATGTAGACTTTTTTGCTGATGATCCTTCTGACGGCTGTGAGGTGAATGTGTTTCTAGACTGGATTTGCATGGCTTTATTAATTCCTGACGTTGAGCGTTTTTCCATGCCTTTTTCTATAACAAACAAAAGAGACAGAATATAAAATGTGCATAAAATATGCCTCTTGAAATTGTCGTTTTGAAATATGGATGTCTTTTGAGATTTTTGCTCGATTTACGACCGAAGGATTGTTTTGAGGACAGGTGTCATTTACAGGCCTGCAATTATTTTGACTATCAAGTAACCATTACAGCTGCAGTTAGAGCTGCTGTTGTGTGAAACGGCCACAAGGCGGCAGCAGTTCTCATTAACCAAATCTGGTTACTAGGGAAACAGAGCCTCAATGGAAGTCCTGTTCTAGGTTGCAAATTAGAATGGAATGGGCCAGGAAAAAGCCCCTTAAGTTTATATCTCACTAAATATTGTTCTTTTTTTAAATTTAATTTTCATTGTTTATCACAGCAAGTGTGATTACAATGTTTTGCTTGTTTTAGGTGTGCAAGATGTGGTTGTTTTCCACATATACCTATCTCTTTTCTTCTTTGGATCCTTTTCCCATTTTAGGTTATGACACAATGTTGAGTAGTCTTCTCTTGGTATTCCGTAGGTCTTTGGTGATTATATACTTCACCTGTGTTTGTATATCTCTGTTAACTCTGACATCCTAATGTATCCAATCCTCACACCTTTCCATTGGTGAACCATAAGTTTGTTTAATGAATCTGTGATTGCCTTTCTCTGTGGAAATATCCTCACTGGTATCAATTTTTAGGTAACACCTATAAGTGATATCACAGGATACGTGTCTTTCGCTTTCTGACTTACTACAAGTTGCGTGATTACTTCTAGACTCATCTACGGTGATGCAAATGGCATTGTGTCATTGTTTTCCTTGGCTAATATTCCATCTGTACGTGGACCAGTTTTTCTTTGTCCACTCACCTGTTGATGGACTTTTGGGTTGCTTCCATGTCTTGGTTATTGTAACACTGCTGAAATGCACATTTGCCTGCCTGTGTCTTTCAACTATGTCTTCTTCGGTTATAGGCCCAGGAGAGGGCCTGTTGGATCATATGGTAGCAAAATGTTTACCTTGTAAAGGCGTCTCCATTCTGTTCTCATTAGTGGCTCTTACCAGGTTATGTTCCACTTAAATTTGAGGGTATGCCCTTGTCCACAACCCTTTCAGCATTTATTGTTTGTAGTTTTTCTGCTGATGTTTATTCTGACAGGTGTGAGCTGACACCTCTTTGAGGTTGGATTTGCATGCATCTCATAATCCCTTGAAATTGAACTTTCAGGCATGTCCTCTTTTTTTTCAAGCTGTGAGTAGCGCTTACCTCTTCAAATGGTTTTCTTGAAGTATGTGTCACATTTTGAAATATTTTGGCCATTACCTCCCTGAAGACATTTTGAGGGCAGGTTTCATTTACAGCCCTCCAGTACTTGTGCATATGAAGTGACCATGAGCACAGGTTTTAAAGCTGCTGCTGCAGGTATCGGCCATTGGGCGGCAGCATTTCTCCTTTCCCCATTCTGGGAATTACGGAAGGAGTCCTTCCTGCCAGTGGTGTTCCTCCGTTATATATTAGAGAGGAATGTGCCCGGACAAACCCCCAAAAGCTGATGTCTCCTTACTTACGTTTGGTTTCTAAATTGAAAGTATATATATTTTTTTATTGGGTAATATTCCATTGTGTACATGGACCACTTCTTCTTTGTGCCTTCCTCTGTTGACAGACATTTTTGTTGCTTCCAAGTGTTGGCTGTGGTAAATATTGCTGGAGTGCAGGATGGCCACCCTGTGTCTTTTGGATTCTCATCCTCTCAGGTGATAGGCCCAGCAGTGGGTATGCTTGATTGAATGGTAGCTCAATATTTACCTTATCAAGGCACCTCCTTTGTGTTTTCATTACTGGTTCTTACCATGTCCCACTTAGAAACGAGGGTGCGCATTTCTCCACAACCCCTTCAGCATTTATTGTTTGCAGAATTTTTGCTGATGGCCATTATGACTGGTGTGAGCTGATAGGTTTTTGTAATTTGGATTTGCATGTCTTTAATAATTCCTAATGTTCAGCATTTTTCCATGCTTTGTTTTCTTTCTGTTACACAAAAACAGAAAAAAACTGTGAGTACAATAAACCACTTGAAGTGGTCTTCTGGGAAGGCTGCCCTGTTTTGAATTTTTCGTCGATTTTTGACCCCAGGATTTTTTTGACAACAGGTGACATTTACAGGCTTGTAATGAGTGTGAATATTTAGTGACCACTACTACTGGCTTTAAAGGTGCTGTTGGGGGAAACGGCCACAAGGCGGCAGCATTTCTCCGTTCCCAAGACTGGTTTCTAGGGCAGCACAACATTTCTGGAAGTTGTGTTCCCAGGTTGTAAATTAGAATGGAATGTGCTAGGAAAAAAACCCATAAGTTAATATTCCATTATTTCTTTTTCGATTTTTTAGTCTTTTTAAATCGAGGTAATGTTTAGAATATTGTTTGTCCTACGTGTATACAATCTGGTTCATTTGTACATTACACACACACATATACACACACACACACACACACACACACACATACGTAATATATTCATGTGCAGGTACTCTTCCCATGTAAATTATTGCAGAGTGCTCCATTGACCTCCCTTGCTATATGGTCGGTCTGTTTGATAAATGTATTTTGTAGGTATTTGTACACATATGGTAACCCTAATCTTAATTTTCCATACCACCCACCTTTCCATTTACATAAGAATAGTTTGTTCTCTAAGTCTGTGAGTTTCTTTCTCTGTGAAAATGCTATCATATTTGTCAGTTGTTAGATAACACCTATAAGTGATATCATACTATATGTCTTTTTCTTTCTGACTTACGTCATGTTCTGAGATTATATCTAGGCTCATAAATGGTGCCTCAACGAGCAGTGTTTCACTATTTTGCATGGCTAATATTCCATTATGTACATGGACCACTTCTTCTTTATCCATTCATCCATTGATGGACATTTTGGTTGCTTCCGTGTCTTGGCTATTGTGAAAAATCCTGCAGTGAAGCTGTTGCAGCCTGTGCCTTCTCGACTCTGGTATTTTCAGGTGAGAGGCTCAGCGGTGGGCCTGCTGAATGGAATGCTGGCTCAATTTTTACTTTTAAACACAGCTCCTTTCTGTTCTCACTATTGGCTCTTATCACTTTACATCTCACCAGCAGCTAGAGGGTACACAGTTCTCTAAAACCCCTTCCGCATTTATTGTTTGTAGACTTTTGGCTGATGGTAGTTGACGTGTGTGAGTTGAAATCTTTTTGTAGGCTAGATTTGCATGAGTTTAAAAATTTATGTTGTTGAGCTTTTATCCATTTTCCTTGTTTTTAGAAAAATAATGAGTAAAATTTACCTCTTCATACTAGCTCCTTGAAAATTTTGCCAGTTGTGAATTTTTGAGGGCAGTTGTCCTTTACTGTCCTGAGTCCTTGTGAATGTTAAGTGACCGTTAGCTGTGGTTTTAAAGCCGCTCTTGTGGGAAACGGCCACAAGGCGGCAGCATTTCTACATTTCCAACTCTGGGTTTTTGGGCAACAGAGGGTTCCTGGAAATCGTGTTTGTAAGCTGCAAATTAGAGCAGAATGTGCCACGGCAAACTCCCAAGAGCTTATATCTCCTTACTTCTTGTTTGTTTTTTACATTTAGTTTTTATTTATTATCACAGCAAATTGGATAAAAATACTGTGTTTTTTCTAGGTGTACGGAATCTGGTTCATTATATCAATGTATTGATCTATTCATCTTTGGATCCTTTCCCGTGTAGGTTATTACAGAGTGTTGAGTACACCTCTTTTAGCATTCCATAGGTATTTTGTGATTAGATATTTCATATGTATTACTACATGTCTGTTAACCCCCATATCCTAATTCATACATTCCTTACACCTTTCCAATTGGTTTTCTGAATCTATGAGTGTCCTTCTCTTGGAAATTATTTCATGGGTATCAATTTTTAGGTAACACCTATAAGTGATGTAATAGGATATCTGTCTTTCGTTTTCTTTCTTACTTCAGGTAGGGTGATTATCTCTAGATCCTTCTATGCTGGTGCCAACAGCATTGTTCCATGCTTTTCCATGGCTAATATTCCATTGTGTTCATGGACCACTTCTTCTTGGTGCATTTTTCTGTTGATGGACATTTTGGTTTCTTCCAGCTCTTGGCTATGGTACATGTTGCTGCAGTGAAGGATTGCCAGCCTGTGTCTTTTCGATTCAGGTCTACTCAGCGGATAGGCCCATCAGTGGGCCTACCAGATCACATAGTAGCTCAAGTTTTACCTTTAAACACACCTCCATTTTGTTCTCTGTACTGGCTGTTACCAGGTTACATCCCATCAGCAGCTAGAGGGTACACAGTTCTCTAAAAGCCCTTCAGCATTTATACTATGTAGACTTTTTTGCTGATGATCCTTCTGACGGCTGTGAGGTGAATGTGTTTCTAGACTGGATTTGCATGGCTTTATTAATTCCTGACGTTGAGCGTTTTTCCATGCCTTTTTCTATAACAAACAAAAGAGACAGAATATAAAATGTGCATAAAATATGCCTCTTGAAATTGTCGTTTTGAAATATGGATGTCTTTTGAGATTTTTGCTCGATTTACGACCGAAGGATTGTTTTGAGGACAGGTGTCATTTACAGGCCTGCAATTATTTTGACTATCAAGTAACCATTACAGCTGCAGTTAGAGCTGCTGTTGTGTGAAACGGCCACAAGGCGGCAGCAGTTCTCATTAACCAAATCTGGTTACTAGGGAAACAGAGCCTCAATGGAAGTCCTGTTCTAGGTTGCAAATTAGAATGGAATGGGCCAGGAAAAAGCCCCTTAAGTTTATATCTCACTAAATATTGTTCTTTTTTTAAATTTAATTTTCATTGTTTATCACAGCAAGTGTGATTACAATGTTTTGCTTGTTTTAGGTGTGCAAGATGTGGTTGTTTTCCACATATACCTATCTCTTTTCTTCTTTGGATCCTTTTCCCATTTTAGGTTATGACACAATGTTGAGTAGTCTTCTCTTGGTATTCCGTAGGTCTTTGGTGATTATATACTTCACCTGTGTTTGTATATCTCTGTTAACTCTGACATCCTAATGTATCCAATCCTCACACCTTTCCATTGGTGAACCATAAGTTTGTTTAATGAATCTGTGATTGCCTTTCTCTGTGGAAATATCCTCACTGGTATCAATTTTTAGGTAACACCTATAAGTGATATCACAGGATACGTGTCTTTCGCTTTCTGACTTACTACAAGTTGCGTGATTACTTCTAGACTCATCTACGGTGATGCAAATGGCATTGTGTCATTGTTTTCCTTGGCTAATATTCCATCTGTACGTGGACCAGTTTTTCTTTGTCCACTCACCTGTTGATGGACTTTTGGGTTGCTTCCATGTCTTGGTTATTGTAACACTGCTGAAATGCACATTTGCCTGCCTGTGTCTTTCAACTATGTCTTCTTCGGTTATAGGCCCAGGAGAGGGCCTGTTGGATCATATGGTAGCAAAATGTTTACCTTGTAAAGGCGTCTCCATTCTGTTCTCATTAGTGGCTCTTACCAGGTTATGTTCCACTTAAATTTGAGGGTATGCCCTTGTCCACAACCCTTTCAGCATTTATTGTTTGTAGTTTTTCTGCTGATGTTTATTCTGACAGGTGTGAGCTGACACCTCTTTGAGGTTGGATTTGCATGCATCTCATAATCCCTTGAAATTGAACTTTCAGGCATGTCCTCTTTTTTTTCAAGCTGTGAGTAGCGCTTACCTCTTCAAATGGTTTTCTTGAAGTATGTGTCACATTTTGAAATATTTTGGCCATTACCTCCCTGAAGACATTTTGAGGGCAGGTTTCATTTACAGCCCTCCAGTACTTGTGCATATGAAGTGACCATGAGCACAGGTTTTAAAGCTGCTGCTGCAGGTATCGGCCATTGGGCGGCAGCATTTCTCCTTTCCCCATTCTGGGAATTACGGAAGGAGTCCTTCCTGCCAGTGGTGTTCCTCCGTTATATATTAGAGAGGAATGTGCCCGGACAAACCCCCAAAAGCTGATGTCTCCTTACTTACGTTTGGTTTCTAAATTGAAAGTATATATATTTTTTTATTGGGTAATATTCCATTGTGTACATGGACCACTTCTTCTTTGTGCCTTCCTCTGTTGACAGACATTTTTGTTGCTTCCAAGTGTTGGCTGTGGTAAATATTGCTGGAGTGCAGGATGGCCACCCTGTGTCTTTTGGATTCTCATCCTCTCAGGTGATAGGCCCAGCAGTGGGTATGCTTGATTGAATGGTAGCTCAATATTTACCTTATCAAGGCACCTCCTTTGTGTTTTCATTACTGGTTCTTACCATGTCCCACTTAGAAACGAGGGTGCGCATTTCTCCACAACCCCTTCAGCATTTATTGTTTGCAGAATTTTTGCTGATGGCCATTATGACTGGTGTGAGCTGATAGGTTTTTGTAATTTGGATTTGCATGTCTTTAATAATTCCTAATGTTCAGCATTTTTCCATGCTTTGTTTTCTTTCTGTTACACAAAAACAGAAAAAAACTGTGAGTACAATAAACCACTTGAAGTGGTCTTCTGGGAAGGCTGCCCTGTTTTGAATTTTTCGTCGATTTTTGACCCCAGGATTTTTTTGACAACAGGTGACATTTACAGGCTTGTAATGAGTGTGAATATTTAGTGACCACTACTACTGGCTTTAAAGGTGCTGTTGGGGGAAACGGCCACAAGGCGGCAGCATTTCTCCGTTCCCAAGACTGGTTTCTAGGGCAGCACAACATTTCTGGAAGTTGTGTTCCCAGGTTGTAAATTAGAATGGAATGTGCTAGGAAAAAAACCCATAAGTTAATATTCCATTATTTCTTTTTCGATTTTTTAGTCTTTTTAAATCGAGGTAATGTTTAGAATATTGTTTGTCCTACGTGTATACAATCTGGTTCATTTGTACATTACACACACACATATACACACACACACACACACACACACACACACACATACGTAATATATTCATGTGCAGGTACTCTTCCCATGTAAATTATTGCAGAGTGCTCCATTGACCTCCCTTGCTATATGGTCGGTCTGTTTGATAAATGTATTTAGTAGGTATTTGTACATATATGGTAACCCTAATCTTAATTTTCCATACCACCCACCTTTCCATTTACATAAGAATAGTTTGTTCTCTAAGTCTGTGAGTTTCTTTCTCTGTGAAAATGCTATCATATTTGTCAGTTGTTAGATAACACCTATAAGTGATATCATACTATATGTCTTTTTCTTTCTGACTTACGTCATGTTCTGAGATTATATCTAGGCTCATAAATGGTGCCTCAACGAGCAGTGTTTCACTGTTTTGCATGGCTAATATTCCATTATGTACATGGACCACTTCTTCTTTATCCATTCATCCATTGATGGACATTTTGGTTGCTTCCCTGTCTTGGCTATTGTGAAAAATCCTGCAGTGAAGCTGTTGCAGCCTGTGCCTTCTCGACTCTGGTATTTTCAGGTGAGAGGCTCAGCGGTGGGCCTGCTGAATGGAATGCTGGCTCAATTTTTACTTTTAAACACAGCTCCTTTCTGTTCTCACTATTGGCTCTTATCACTTTACATCTCACCAGCAGCTAGAGGGTACACAGTTCTCTAAAACCCCTTCCGCATTTATTGTTTGTAGACTTTTGGCTGATGGTAGTTGACGTGTGTGAGTTGAAATCTTTTTGTAGGCTAGATTTGCATGAGTTTAAAAATTTATGTTGTTGAGCTTTTATCCATTTTCCTTGTTTTTAGAAAAATAATGAGTAAAATTTACCTCTTCATACTAGCTCCTTGAAAATTTTGCCAGTTGTGAATTTTTGAGGGCAGTTGTCCTTTACTGTCCTGAGTCCTTGTGAATGTTAAGTGACCGTTAGCTGTGGTTTTAAAGCCGCTCTTGTGGGAAACGGCCACAAGGCGGCAGCATTTCTACATTTCCAACTCTGGGTTTTTGGGCAACAGAGGGTTCCTGGAAATCGTGTTTGTAAGCTGCAAATTAGAGCAGAATGTGCCACGGCAAACTCCCAAGAGCTTATATCTCCTTACTTCTTGTTTGTTTTTTACATTTAGTTTTTATTTATTATCACAGCAAATTGGATAAAAATACTGTGTTTTTTCTAGGTGTACGGAATCTGGTTCATTATATCAATGTATTGATCTATTCATCTTTGGATCCTTTCCCGTGTAGGTTATTACAGAGTGTTGAGTACACCTCTTTTAGCATTCCATAGGTATTTTGTGATTATATATTTCATATGTATTACTACATGTCTGTTAACCCCCATATCCTAATTCATACATTCCTTACACCTTTCCAATTGGTTTTCTGAATCTATGAGTGTCCTTCTCTTGGAAATTATTTCATGGGTATCAATTTTTAGGTAACACCTATAAGTGATGTAATAGGATATCTGTCTTTCGTTTTCTTTCTTACTTCAGGTAGGGTGATTATCTCTAGATCCTTCTATGCTGGTGCCAACAGCATTGTTCCATGCTTTTCCATGGCTAATATTCCATTGTGTTCATGGACCACTTCTTCTTGGTGCATTTTTCTGTTGATGGACATTTTGGTTTCTTCCAGCTCTTGGCTATGGTACATGTTGCTGCAGTGAAGGATTGCCAGCCTGTGTCTTTTCGATTCAGGTCTACTCAGCGGATAGGCCCATCAGTGGGCCTACCAGATCACATAGTAGCTCAAGTTTTACCTTTAAACACACCTCCATTTTGTTCTCTGTACTGGCTGTTACCAGGTTACATCCCATCAGCAGCTAGAGGGTACACAGTTCTCTAAAAGCCCTTCAGCATTTATACTATGTAGACTTTTTTGCTGATGATCCTTCTGACGGCTGTGAGGTGAATGTGTTTCTAGACTGGATTTGCATGGCTTTATTAATTCCTGACGTTGAGCGTTTTTCCATGCCTTTTTCTATAACAAACAAAAGAGACAGAATATAAAATGTGCATAAAATATGCCTCTTGAAATTGTCGTTTTGAAATATGGATGTCTTTTGAGATTTTTGCTCGATTTACGACCGAAGGATTGTTTTGAGGACAGGTGTCATTTACAGGCCTGCAATTATTTTGACTATCAAGTAACCATTACAGCTGCAGTTAGAGCTGCTGTTGTGTGAAACGGCCACAAGGCGGCAGCAGTTCTCATTAACCAAATCTGGTTACTAGGGAAACAGAGCCTCAATGGAAGTCCTGTTCTAGGTTGCAAATTAGAATGGAATGGGCCAGGAAAAAGCCCCTTAAGTTTATATCTCACTAAATATTGTTCTTTTTTTAAATTTAATTTTCATTGTTTATCACAGCAAGTGTGATTACAATGTTTTGCTTGTTTTAGGTGTGCAAGATGTGGTTGTTTTCCACATATACCTATCTCTTTTCTTCTTTGGATCCTTTTCCCATTTTAGGTTATGACACAATGTTGAGTAGTCTTCTCTTGGTATTCCGTAGGTCTTTGGTGATTATATACTTCACCTGTGTTTGTATATCTCTGTTAACTCTGACATCCTAATGTATCCAATCCTCACACCTTTCCATTGGTGAACCATAAGTTTGTTTAATGAATCTGTGATTGCCTTTCTCTGTGGAAATATCCTCACTGGTATCAATTTTTAGGTAACACCTATAAGTGATATCACAGGATACGTGTCTTTCGCTTTCTGACTTACTACAAGTTGCGTGATTACTTCTAGACTCATCTACGGTGATGCAAATGGCATTGTGTCATTGTTTTCCTTGGCTAATATTCCATCTGTACGTGGACCAGTTTTTCTTTGTCCACTCACCTGTTGATGGACTTTTGGGTTGCTTCCATGTCTTGGTTATTGTAACACTGCTGAAATGCACATTTGCCTGCCTGTGTCTTTCAACTATGTCTTCTTCGGTTATAGGCCCAGGAGAGGGCCTGTTGGATCATATGGTAGCAAAATGTTTACCTTGTAAAGGCGTCTCCATTCTGTTCTCATTAGTGGCTCTTACCAGGTTATGTTCCACTTAAATTTGAGGGTATGCCCTTGTCCACAACCCTTTCAGCATTTATTGTTTGTAGTTTTTCTGCTGATGTTTATTCTGACAGGTGTGAGCTGACACCTCTTTGAGGTTGGATTTGCATGCATCTCATAATCCCTTGAAATTGAACTTTCAGGCATGTCCTCTTTTTTTTCAAGCTGTGAGTAGCGCTTACCTCTTCAAATGGTTTTCTTGAAGTATGTGTCACATTTTGAAATATTTTGGCCATTACCTCCCTGAAGACATTTTGAGGGCAGGTTTCATTTACAGCCCTCCAGTACTTGTGCATATGAAGTGACCATGAGCACAGGTTTTAAAGCTGCTGCTGCAGGTATCGGCCATTGGGCAGCAGCATTTCTCCTTTCCCCATTCTGGGAATTACGGAAGGAGTCCTTCCTGCCAGTGGTGTTCCTCCGTTATATATTAGAGAGGAATGTGCCCGGACAAACCCCCAAAAGCTGATGTCTCCTTACTTACGTTTGGTTTCTAAATTGAAAGTATATATATTTTTTTATTGGGTAATATTCCATTGTGTACATGGACCACTTCTTCTTTGTGCCTTCCTCTGTTGACAGACATTTTTGTTGCTTCCAAGTGTTGGCTGTGGTAAATATTGCTGGAGTGCAGGATGGCCACCCTGTGTCTTTTGGATTCTCATCCTCTCAGGTGATAGGCCCAGCAGTGGGTATGCTTGATTGAATGGTAGCTCAATATTTACCTTATCAAGGCACCTCCTTTGTGTTTTCATTACTGGTTCTTACCATGTCCCACTTAGAAACGAGGGTGCGCATTTCTCCACAACCCCTTCAGCATTTATTGTTTGCAGAATTTTTGCTGATGGCCATTATGACTGGTGTGAGCTGATAGGTTTTTGTAATTTGGATTTGCATGTCTTTAATAATTCCTAATGTTCAGCATTTTTCCATGCTTTGTTTTCTTTCTGTTACACAAAAACAGAAAAAAACTGTGAGTACAATAAACCACTTGAAGTGGTCTTCTGGGAAGGCTGCCCTGTTTTGAATTTTTCGTCGATTTTTGACCCCAGGATTTTTTTGACAACAGGTGACATTTACAGGCTTGTAATGAGTGTGAATATTTAGTGACCACTACTACTGGCTTTAAAGGTGCTGTTGGGGGAAACGGCCACAAGGCGGCAGCATTTCTCCGTTCCCAAGACTGGTTTCTAGGGCAGCACAACATTTCTGGAAGTTGTGTTCCCAGGTTGTAAATTAGAATGGAATGTGCTAGGAAAAAAACCCATAAGTTAATATTCCATTATTTCTTTTTCGATTTTTTAGTCTTTTTAAATCGAGGTAATGTTTAGAATATTGTTTGTCCTACGTGTATACAATCTGGTTCATTTGTACATTACACACACACATATACACACACACACACACACACACACACACGTACGTAATATATTCATGTGCAGGTACTCTTCCCATGTAAATTATTGCAGAGTGCTCCATTGACCTCCCTTGCTATATGGTCGGTCTGTTTGATAAATGTATTTAGTAGGTATTTGTACACATATGGTAACCCTAATCTTAATTTTCCATACCACCCACCTTTCCATTTACATAAGAATAGTTTGTTCTCTAAGTCTGTGAGTTTCTTTCTCTGTGAAAATGCTATCATATTTGTCAGTTGTTAGATAACACCTATAAGTGATATCATACTATATGTCTTTTTCTTTCTGACTTACGTCATGTTCTGAGATTATATCTAGGCTCATAAATGGTGCCTCAACGAGCAGTGTTTCACTGTTTTGCATGGCTAATATTCCATTATGTACATGGACCACTTCTTCTTTATCCATTCATCCATTGATGGACATTTTGGTTGCTTCCCTGTCTTGGCTATTGTGAAAAATCCTGCAGTGAAGCTGTTGCAGCCTGTGCCTTCTCGACTCTGGTATTTTCAGGTGAGAGGCTCAGTGGTGGGCCTGCTGAATGGAATGCTGGCTCAATTTTTACTTTTAAACACAGCTCCTTTCTGTTCTCACTATTGGCTCTTATCACTTTACATCTCACCAGCAGCTAGAGGGTACACAGTTCTCTAAAACCCCTTCCGCATTTATTGTTTGTAGACTTTTGGCTGATGGTAGTTGACGTGTGTGAGTTGAAATCTTTTTGTAGGCTAGATTTGCATGAGTTTAAAAATTTATGTTGTTGAGCTTTTATCCATTTTCCTTGTTTTTAGAAAAATAATGAGTAAAATTTACCTCTTCATACTAGCTCCTTGAAAATTTTGCCAGTTGTGAATTTTTGAGGGCAGTTGTCCTTTACTGTCCTGAGTCCTTGTGAATGTTAAGTGACCGTTAGCTGTGGTTTTAAAGCCGCTCTTGTGGGAAACGGCCACAAGGCGGCAGCATTTCTACATTTCCAACTCTGGGTTTTTGGGCAACAGAGGGTTCCTGGAAATCGTGTTTGTAAGCTGCAAATTAGAGCAGAATGTGCCACGGCAAACTCCCAAGAGCTTATATCTCCTTACTTCTTGTTTGTTTTTTACATTTAGTTTTTATTTATTATCACAGCAAATTGGATAAAAATACTGTGTTTTTTCTAGGTGTACGGAATCTGGTTCATTATATCAATGTATTGATCTATTCATCTTTGGATCCTTTCCCGTGTAGGTTATTACAGAGTGTTGAGTACACCTCTTTTAGCATTCCATAGGTATTTTGTGATTATATATTTCATATGTATTACTACATGTCTGTTAACCCCCATATCCTAATTCATACATTCCTTACACCTTTCCAATTGGTTTTCTGAATCTATGAGTGTCCTTCTCTTGGAAATTATTTCATGGGTATCAATTTTTAGGTAACACCTATAAGTGATGTAATAGGATATCTGTCTTTCGTTTTCTTTCTTACTTCAGGTAGGGTGATTATCTCTAGATCCTTCTATGCTGGTGCCAACAGCATTGTTCCATGCTTTTCCATGGCTAATATTCCATTGTGTTCATGGACCACTTCTTCTTGGTGCATTTTTCTGTTGATGGACATTTTGGTTTCTTCCAGCTCTTGGCTATGGTACATGTTGCTGCAGTGAAGGATTGCCAGCCTGTGTCTTTTCGATTCAGGTCTACTCAGCGGATAGGCCCATCAGTGGGCCTACCAGATCACATAGTAGCTCAAGTTTTACCTTTAAACACACCTCCATTTTGTTCTCTGTACTGGCTGTTACCAGGTTACATCCCATCAGCAGCTAGAGGGTACACAGTTCTCTAAAAGCCCTTCAGCATTTATACTATGTAGACTTTTTTGCTGATGATCCTTCTGACGGCTGTGAGGTGAATGTGTTTCTAGACTGGATTTGCATGGCTTTATTAATTCCTGACGTTGAGCGTTTTTCCATGCCTTTTTCTATAACAAACAAAAGAGACAGAATATAAAATGTGCATAAAATATGCCTCTTGAAATTGTCGTTTTGAAATATGGATGTCTTTTGAGATTTTTGCTCGATTTACGACCGAAGGATTGTTTTGAGGACAGGTGTCATTTACAGGCCTGCAATTATTTTGACTATCAAGTAACCATTACAGCTGCAGTTAGAGCTGCTGTTGTGTGAAACGGCCACAAGGCGGCAGCAGTTCTCATTAACCAAATCTGGTTACTAGGGAAACAGAGCCTCAATGGAAGTCCTGTTCTAGGTTGCAAATTAGAATGGAATGGGCCAGGAAAAAGCCCCTTAAGTTTATATCTCACTAAATATTGTTCTTTTTTTAAATTTAATTTTCATTGTTTATCACAGCAAGTGTGATTACAATGTTTTGCTTGTTTTAGGTGTGCAAGATGTGGTTGTTTTCCACATATACCTATCTCTTTTCTTCTTTGGATCCTTTTCCCATTTTAGGTTATGACACAATGTTGAGTAGTCTTCTCTTGGTATTCCGTAGGTCTTTGGTGATTATATACTTCACCTGTGTTTGTATATCTCTGTTAACTCTGACATCCTAATGTATCCAATCCTCACACCTTTCCATTGGTGAACCATAAGTTTGTTTAATGAATCTGTGATTGCCTTTCTCTGTGGAAATATCCTCACTGGTATCAATTTTTAGGTAACACCTATAAGTGATATCACAGGATACGTGTCTTTCGCTTTCTGACTTACTACAAGTTGCGTGATTACTTCTAGACTCATCTACGGTGATGCAAATGGCATTGTGTCATTGTTTTCCTTGGCTAATATTCCATCTGTACGTGGACCAGTTTTTCTTTGTCCACTCACCTGTTGATGGACTTTTGGGTTGCTTCCATGTCTTGGTTATTGTAACACTGCTGAAATGCACATTTGCCTGCCTGTGTCTTTCAACTATGTCTTCTTCGGTTATAGGCCCAGGAGAGGGCCTGTTGGATCATATGGTAGCAAAATGTTTACCTTGTAAAGGCGTCTCCATTCTGTTCTCATTAGTGGCTCTTACCAGGTTATGTTCCACTTAAATTTGAGGGTATGCCCTTGTCCACAACCCTTTCAGCATTTATTGTTTGTAGTTTTTCTGCTGATGTTTATTCTGACAGGTGTGAGCTGACACCTCTTTGAGGTTGGATTTGCATGCATCTCATAATCCCTTGAAATTGAACTTTCAGGCATGTCCTCTTTTTTTTCAAGCTGTGAGTAGCGCTTACCTCTTCAAATGGTTTTCTTGAAGTATGTGTCACATTTTGAAATATTTTGGCCATTACCTCCCTGAAGACATTTTGAGGGCAGGTTTCATTTACAGCCCTCCAGTACTTGTGCATATGAAGTGACCATGAGCACAGGTTTTAAAGCTGCTGCTGCAGGTATCGGCCATTGGGCGGCAGCATTTCTCCTTTCCCCATTCTGGGAATTACGGAAGGAGTCCTTCCTGCCAGTGGTGTTCCTCCGTTATATATTAGAGAGGAATGTGCCCGGACAAACCCCCAAAAGCTGATGTCTCCTTACTTACGTTTGGTTTCTAAATTGAAAGTATATATATTTTTTTATTGGGTAATATTCCATTGTGTACATGGACCACTTCTTCTTTGTGCCTTCCTCTGTTGACAGACATTTTTGTTGCTTCCAAGTGTTGGCTGTGGTAAATATTGCTGGAGTGCAGGATGGCCACCCTGTGTCTTTTGGATTCTCATCCTCTCAGGTGATAGGCCCAGCAGTGGGTATGCTTGATTGAATGGTAGCTCAATATTTACCTTATCAAGGCACCTCCTTTGTGTTTTCATTACTGGTTCTTACCATGTCCCACTTAGAAACGAGGGTGCGCATTTCTCCACAACCCCTTCAGCATTTATTGTTTGCAGAATTTTTGCTGATGGCCATTATGACTGGTGTGAGCTGATAGGTTTTTGTAATTTGGATTTGCATGTCTTTAATAATTCCTAATGTTCAGCATTTTTCCATGCTTTGTTTTCTTTCTGTTACACAAAAACAGAAAAAAACTGTGAGTACAATAAACCACTTGAAGTGGTCTTCTGGGAAGGCTGCCCTGTTTTGAATTTTTCGTCGATTTTTGACCCCAGGATTTTTTTGACAACAGGTGACATTTACAGGCTTGTAATGAGTGTGAATATTTAGTGACCACTACTACTGGCTTTAAAGGTGCTGTTGGGGGAAACGGCCACAAGGCGGCAGCATTTCTCCGTTCCCAAGACTGGTTTCTAGGGCAGCACAACATTTCTGGAAGTTGTGTTCCCAGGTTGTAAATTAGAATGGAATGTGCTAGGAAAAAAACCCATAAGTTAATATTCCATTATTTCTTTTTCGATTTTTTAGTCTTTTTAAATCGAGGTAATGTTTAGAATATTGTTTGTCCTACGTGTATACAATCTGGTTCATTTGTACATTACACACACACATACACACACACACACACACACACACACACACACGTAATATATTCATGTGCAGGTACTCTTCCCATGTAAATTATTGCAGAGTGCTCCATTGACCTCCCTTGCTATATGGTCGGTCTGTTTGATAAATGTATTTAGTAGGTATTTGTACACATATGGTAACCCTAATCTTAATTTTCCATACCACCCACCTTTCCATTTACATAAGAATAGTTTGTTCTCTAAGTCTGTGAGTTTCTTTCTCTGTGAAAATGCTATCATATTTGTCAGTTGTTAGATAACACCTATAAGTGATATCATACTATATGTCTTTTTCTTTCTGACTTACGTCATGTTCTGAGATTATATCTAGGCTCATAAATGGTGCCTCAACGAGCAGTGTTTCACTGTTTTGCATGGCTAATATTCCATTATGTACATGGACCACTTCTTCTTTATCCATTCATCCATTGATGGACATTTTGGTTGCTTCCGTGTCTTGGCTATTGTGAAAAATCCTGCAGTGAAGCTGTTGCAGCCTGTGCCTTCTCGACTCTGGTATTTTCAGGTGAGAGGCTCAGCGGTGGGCCTGCTGAATGGAATGCTGGCTCAATTTTTACTTTTAAACACAGCTCCTTTCTGTTCTCACTATTGGCTCTTATCACTTTACATCTCACCAGCAGCTAGAGGGTACACAGTTCTCTAAAACCCCTTCCGCATTTATTGTTTGTAGACTTTTGGCTGATGGTAGTTGACGTGTGTGAGTTGAAATCTTTTTGTAGGCTAGATTTGCATGAGTTTAAAAATTTATGTTGTTGAGCTTTTATCCATTTTCCTTGTTTTTAGAAAAATAATGAGTAAAATTTACCTCTTCATACTAGCTCCTTGAAAATTTTGCCAGTTGTGAATTTTTGAGGGCAGTTGTCCTTTACTGTCCTGAGTCCTTGTGAATGTTAAGTGACCGTTAGCTGTGGTTTTAAAGCCGCTCTTGTGGGAAACGGCCACAAGGCGGCAGCATTTCTACATTTCCAACTCTGGGTTTTTGGGCAACAGAGGGTTCCTGGAAATCGTGTTTGTAAGCTGCAAATTAGAGCAGAATGTGCCACGGCAAACTCCCAAGAGCTTATATCTCCTTACTTCTTGTTTGTTTTTTACATTTAGTTTTTATTTATTATCACAGCAAATTGGATAAAAATACTGTGTTTTTTCTAGGTGTACGGAATCTGGTTCATTATATCAATGTATTGATCTATTCATCTTTGGATCCTTTCCCGTGTAGGTTATTACAGAGTGTTGAGTACACCTCTTTTAGCATTCCATAGGTATTTTGTGATTATATATTTCATATGTATTACTACATGTCTGTTAACCCCCATATCCTAATTCATACATTCCTTACACCTTTCCAATTGGTTTTCTGAATCTATGAGTGTCCTTCTCTTGGAAATTATTTCATGGGTATCAATTTTTAGGTAACACCTATAAGTGATGTAATAGGATATCTGTCTTTCGTTTTCTTTCTTACTTCAGGTAGGGTGATTATCTCTAGATCCTTCTATGCTGGTGCCAACAGCATTGTTCCATGCTTTTCCATGGCTAATATTCCATTGTGTTCATGGACCACTTCTTCTTGGTGCATTTTTCTGTTGATGGACATTTTGGTTTCTTCCAGCTCTTGGCTATGGTACATGTTGCTGCAGTGAAGGATTGCCAGCCTGTGTCTTTTCGATTCAGGTCTACTCAGCGGATAGGCCCATCAGTGGGCCTACCAGATCACATAGTAGCTCAAGTTTTACCTTTAAACACACCTCCATTTTGTTCTCTGTACTGGCTGTTACCAGGTTACATCCCATCAGCAGCTAGAGGGTACACAGTTCTCTAAAAGCCCTTCAGCATTTATACTATGTAGACTTTTTTGCTGATGATCCTTCTGACGGCTGTGAGGTGAATGTGTTTCTAGACTGGATTTGCATGGCTTTATTAATTCCTGACGTTGAGCGTTTTTCCATGCCTTTTTCTATAACAAACAAAAGAGACAGAATATAAAATGTGCATAAAATATGCCTCTTGAAATTGTCGTTTTGAAATATGGATGTCTTTTGAGATTTTTGCTCGATTTACGACCGAAGGATTGTTTTGAGGACAGGTGTCATTTACAGGCCTGCAATTATTTTGACTATCAAGTAACCATTACAGCTGCAGTTAGAGCTGCTGTTGTGTGAAACGGCCACAAGGCGGCAGCAGTTCTCATTAACCAAATCTGGTTACTAGGGAAACAGAGCCTCAATGGAAGTCCTGTTCTAGGTTGCAAATTAGAATGGAATGGGCCAGGAAAAAGCCCCTTAAGTTTATATCTCACTAAATATTGTTCTTTTTTTAAATTTAATTTTCATTGTTTATCACAGCAAGTGTGATTACAATGTTTTGCTTGTTTTAGGTGTGCAAGATGTGGTTGTTTTCCACATATACCTATCTCTTTTCTTCTTTGGATCCTTTTCCCATTTTAGGTTATGACACAATGTTGAGTAGTCTTCTCTTGGTATTCCGTAGGTCTTTGGTGATTATATACTTCACCTGTGTTTGTATATCTCTGTTAACTCTGACATCCTAATGTATCCAATCCTCACACCTTTCCATTGGTGAACCATAAGTTTGTTTAATGAATCTGTGATTGCCTTTCTCTGTGGAAATATCCTCACTGGTATCAATTTTTAGGTAACACCTATAAGTGATATCACAGGATACGTGTCTTTCGCTTTCTGACTTACTACAAGTTGCGTGATTACTTCTAGACTCATCTACGGTGATGCAAATGGCATTGTGTCATTGTTTTCCTTGGCTAATATTCCATCTGTACGTGGACCAGTTTTTCTTTGTCCACTCACCTGTTGATGGACTTTTGGGTTGCTTCCATGTCTTGGTTATTGTAACACTGCTGAAATGCACATTTGCCTGCCTGTGTCTTTCAACTATGTCTTCTTCGGTTATAGGCCCAGGAGAGGGCCTGTTGGATCATATGGTAGCAAAATGTTTACCTTGTAAAGGCGTCTCCATTCTGTTCTCATTAGTGGCTCTTACCAGGTTATGTTCCACTTAAATTTGAGGGTATGCCCTTGTCCACAACCCTTTCAGCATTTATTGTTTGTAGTTTTTCTGCTGATGTTTATTCTGACAGGTGTGAGCTGACACCTCTTTGAGGTTGGATTTGCATGCATCTCATAATCCCTTGAAATTGAACTTTCAGGCATGTCCTCTTTTTTTTCAAGCTGTGAGTAGCGCTTACCTCTTCAAATGGTTTTCTTGAAGTATGTGTCACATTTTGAAATATTTTGGCCATTACCTCCCTGAAGACATTTTGAGGGCAGGTTTCATTTACAGCCCTCCAGTACTTGTGCATATGAAGTGACCATGAGCACAGGTTTTAAAGCTGCTGCTGCAGGTATCGGCCATTGGGCGGCAGCATTTCTCCTTTCCCCATTCTGGGAATTACGGAAGGAGTCCTTCCTGCCAGTGGTGTTCCTCCGTTATATATTAGAGAGGAATGTGCCCGGACAAACCCCCAAAAGCTGATGTCTCCTTACTTACGTTTGGTTTCTAAATTGAAAGTATATATATTTTTTTATTGGGTAATATTCCATTGTGTACATGGACCACTTCTTCTTTGTGCCTTCCTCTGTTGACAGACATTTTTGTTGCTTCCAAGTGTTGGCTGTGGTAAATATTGCTGGAGTGCAGGATGGCCACCCTGTGTCTTTTGGATTCTCATCCTCTCAGGTGATAGGCCCAGCAGTGGGTATGCTTGATTGAATGGTAGCTCAATATTTACCTTATCAAGGCACCTCCTTTGTGTTTTCATTACTGGTTCTTACCATGTCCCACTTAGAAACGAGGGTGCGCATTTCTCCACAACCCCTTCAGCATTTATTGTTTGCAGAATTTTTGCTGATGGCCATTATGACTGGTGTGAGCTGATAGGTTTTTGTAATTTGGATTTGCATGTCTTTAATAATTCCTAATGTTCAGCATTTTTCCATGCTTTGTTTTCTTTCTGTTACACAAAAACAGAAAAAAACTGTGAGTACAATAAACCACTTGAAGTGGTCTTCTGGGAAGGCTGCCCTGTTTTGAATTTTTCGTCGATTTTTGACCCCAGGATTTTTTTGACAACAGGTGACATTTACAGGCTTGTAATGAGTGTGAATATTTAGTGACCACTACTACTGGCTTTAAAGGTGCTGTTGGGGGAAACGGCCACAAGGCGGCAGCATTTCTCCGTTCCCAAGACTGGTTTCTAGGGCAGCACAACATTTCTGGAAGTTGTGTTCCCAGGTTGTAAATTAGAATGGAATGTGCTAGGAAAAAAACCCATAAGTTAATATTCCATTATTTCTTTTTCGATTTTTTAGTCTTTTTAAATCGAGGTAATGTTTAGAATATTGTTTGTCCTACGTGTATACAATCTGGTTCATTTGTACATTACACACACACATATACACACACACACACACACACACACACACGTACGTAATATATTCATGTGCAGGTACTCTTCCCATGTAAATTATTGCAGAGTGCTCCATTGACCTCCCTTGCTATATGGTCGGTCTGTTTGATAAATGTATTTAGTAGGTATTTGTACACATATGGTAACCCTAATCTTAATTTTCCATACCACCCACCTTTCCATTTACATAAGAATAGTTTGTTCTCTAAGTCTGTGAGTTTCTTTCTCTGTGAAAATGCTATCATATTTGTCAGTTGTTAGATAACACCTATAAGTGATATCATACTATATGTCTTTTTCTTTCTGACTTACGTCATGTTCTGAGATTATATCTAGGCTCATAAATGGTGCCTCAACGAGCAGTGTTTCACTGTTTTGCATGGCTAATATTCCATTATGTACATGGACCACTTCTTCTTTATCCATTCATCCATTGATGGACATTTTGGTTGCTTCCCTGTCTTGGCTATTGTGAAAAATCCTGCAGTGAAGCTGTTGCAGCCTGTGCCTTCTCGACTCTGGTATTTTCAGGTGAGAGGCTCAGCGGTGGGCCTGCTGAATGGAATGCTGGCTCAATTTTTACTTTTAAACACAGCTCCTTTCTGTTCTCACTATTGGCTCTTATCACTTTACATCTCACCAGCAGCTAGAGGGTACACAGTTCTCTAAAACCCCTTCCGCATTTATTGTTTGTAGACTTTTGGCTGATGGTAGTTGACGTGTGTGAGTTGAAATCTTTTTGTAGGCTAGATTTGCATGAGTTTAAAAATTTATGTTGTTGAGCTTTTATCCATTTTCCTTGTTTTTAGAAAAATAATGAGTAAAATTTACCTCTTCATACTAGCTCCTTGAAAATTTTGCCAGTTGTGAATTTTTGAGGGCAGTTGTCCTTTACTGTCCTGAGTCCTTGTGAATGTTAAGTGACCGTTAGCTGTGGTTTTAAAGCCGCTCTTGTGGGAAACGGCCACAAGGCGGCAGCATTTCTACATTTCCAACTCTGGGTTTTTGGGCAACAGAGGGTTCCTGGAAATCGTGTTTGTAAGCTGCAAATTAGAGCAGAATGTGCCACGGCAAACTCCCAAGAGCTTATATCTCCTTACTTCTTGTTTGTTTTTTACATTTAGTTTTTATTTATTATCACAGCAAATTGGATAAAAATACTGTGTTTTTTCTAGGTGTACGGAATCTGGTTCATTATATCAATGTATTGATCTATTCATCTTTGGATCCTTTCCCGTGTAGGTTATTACAGAGTGTTGAGTACACCTCTTTTAGCATTCCATAGGTATTTTGTGATTATATATTTCATATGTATTACTACATGTCTGTTAACCCCCATATCCTAATTCATACATTCCTTACACCTTTCCAATTGGTTTTCTGAATCTATGAGTGTCCTTCTCTTGGAAATTATTTCATGGGTATCAATTTTTAGGTAACACCTATAAGTGATGTAATAGGATATCTGTCTTTCGTTTTCTTTCTTACTTCAGGTAGGGTGATTATCTCTAGATCCTTCTATGCTGGTGCCAACAGCATTGTTCCATGCTTTTCCATGGCTAATATTCCATTGTGTTCATGGACCACTTCTTCTTGGTGCATTTTTCTGTTGATGGACATTTTGGTTTCTTCCAGCTCTTGGCTATGGTACATGTTGCTGCAGTGAAGGATTGCCAGCCTGTGTCTTTTCGATTCAGGTCTACTCAGCGGATAGGCCCATCAGTGGGCCTACCAGATCACATAGTAGCTCAAGTTTTACCTTTAAACACACCTCCATTTTGTTCTCTGTACTGGCTGTTACCAGGTTACATCCCATCAGCAGCTAGAGGGTACACAGTTCTCTAAAAGCCCTTCAGCATTTATACTATGTAGACTTTTTTGCTGATGATCCTTCTGACGGCTGTGAGGTGAATGTGTTTCTAGACTGGATTTGCATGGCTTTATTAATTCCTGACGTTGAGCGTTTTTCCATGCCTTTTTCTATAACAAACAAAAGAGACAGAATATAAAATGTGCATAAAATATGCCTCTTGAAATTGTCGTTTTGAAATATGGATGTCTTTTGAGATTTTTGCTCGATTTACGACCGAAGGATTGTTTTGAGGACAGGTGTCATTTACAGGCCTGCAATTATTTTGACTATCAAGTAACCATTACAGCTGCAGTTAGAGCTGCTGTTGTGTGAAACGGCCACAAGGCGGCAGCAGTTCTCATTAACCAAATCTGGTTACTAGGGAAACAGAGCCTCAATGGAAGTCCTGTTCTAGGTTGCAAATTAGAATGGAATGGGCCAGGAAAAAGCCCCTTAAGTTTATATCTCACTAAATATTGTTCTTTTTTTAAATTTAATTTTCATTGTTTATCACAGCAAGTGTGATTACAATGTTTTGCTTGTTTTAGGTGTGCAAGATGTGGTTGTTTTCCACATATACCTATCTCTTTTCTTCTTTGGATCCTTTTCCCATTTTAGGTTATGACACAATGTTGAGTAGTCTTCTCTTGGTATTCCGTAGGTCTTTGGTGATTATATACTTCACCTGTGTTTGTATATCTCTGTTAACTCTGACATCCTAATGTATCCAATCCTCACACCTTTCCATTGGTGAACCATAAGTTTGTTTAATGAATCTGTGATTGCCTTTCTCTGTGGAAATATCCTCACTGGTATCAATTTTTAGGTAACACCTATAAGTGATATCACAGGATACGTGTCTTTCGCTTTCTGACTTACTACAAGTTGCGTGATTACTTCTAGACTCATCTACGGTGATGCAAATGGCATTGTGTCATTGTTTTCCTTGGCTAATATTCCATCTGTACGTGGACCAGTTTTTCTTTGTCCACTCACCTGTTGATGGACTTTTGGGTTGCTTCCATGTCTTGGTTATTGTAACACTGCTGAAATGCACATTTGCCTGCCTGTGTCTTTCAACTATGTCTTCTTCGGTTATAGGCCCAGGAGAGGGCCTGTTGGATCATATGGTAGCAAAATGTTTACCTTGTAAAGGCGTCTCCATTCTGTTCTCATTAGTGGCTCTTACCAGGTTATGTTCCACTTAAATTTGAGGGTATGCCCTTGTCCACAACCCTTTCAGCATTTATTGTTTGTAGTTTTTCTGCTGATGTTTATTCTGACAGGTGTGAGCTGACACCTCTTTGAGGTTGGATTTGCATGCATCTCATAATCCCTTGAAATTGAACTTTCAGGCATGTCCTCTTTTTTTTCAAGCTGTGAGTAGCGCTTACCTCTTCAAATGGTTTTCTTGAAGTATGTGTCACATTTTGAAATATTTTGGCCATTACCTCCCTGAAGACATTTTGAGGGCAGGTTTCATTTACAGCCCTCCAGTACTTGTGCATATGAAGTGACCATGAGCACAGGTTTTAAAGCTGCTGCTGCAGGTATCGGCCATTGGGCGGCAGCATTTCTCCTTTCCCCATTCTGGGAATTACGGAAGGAGTCCTTCCTGCCAGTGGTGTTCCTCCGTTATATATTAGAGAGGAATGTGCCCGGACAAACCCCCAAAAGCTGATGTCTCCTTACTTACGTTTGGTTTCTAAATTGAAAGTATATATATTTTTTTATTGGGTAATATTCCATTGTGTACATGGACCACTTCTTCTTTGTGCCTTCCTCTGTTGACAGACATTTTTGTTGCTTCCAAGTGTTGGCTGTGGTAAATATTGCTGGAGTGCAGGATGGCCACCCTGTGTCTTTTGGATTCTCATCCTCTCAGGTGATAGGCCCAGCAGTGGGTATGCTTGATTGAATGGTAGCTCAATATTTACCTTATCAAGGCACCTCCTTTGTGTTTTCATTACTGGTTCTTACCATGTCCCACTTAGAAACGAGGGTGCGCATTTCTCCACAACCCCTTCAGCATTTATTGTTTGCAGAATTTTTGCTGATGGCCATTATGACTGGTGTGAGCTGATAGGTTTTTGTAATTTGGATTTGCATGTCTTTAATAATTCCTAATGTTCAGCATTTTTCCATGCTTTGTTTTCTTTCTGTTACACAAAAACAGAAAAAAACTGTGAGTACAATAAACCACTTGAAGTGGTCTTCTGGGAAGGCTGCCCTGTTTTGAATTTTTCGTCGATTTTTGACCCCAGGATTTTTTTGACAACAGGTGACATTTACAGGCTTGTAATGAGTGTGAATATTTAGTGACCACTACTACTGGCTTTAAAGGTGCTGTTGGGGGAAACGGCCACAAGGCGGCAGCATTTCTCCGTTCCCAAGACTGGTTTCTAGGGCAGCACAACATTTCTGGAAGTTGTGTTCCCAGGTTGTAAATTAGAATGGAATGTGCTAGGAAAAAAACCCATAAGTTAATATTCCATTATTTCTTTTTCGATTTTTTAGTCTTTTTAAATCGAGGTAATGTTTAGAATATTGTTTGTCCTACGTGTATACAATCTGGTTCATTTGTACATTACACACACACATATACACACACACACACACACACACACACACGTACGTAATATATTCATGTGCAGGTACTCTTCCCATGTAAATTATTGCAGAGTGCTCCATTGACCTCCCTTGCTATATGGTCGGTCTGTTTGATAAATGTATTTAGTAGGTATTTGTACACATATGGTAACCCTAATCTTAATTTTCCATACCACCCACCTTTCCATTTACATAAGAATAGTTTGTTCTCTAAGTCTGTGAGTTTCTTTCTCTGTGAAAATGCTATCATATTTGTCAGTTGTTAGATAACACCTATAAGTGATATCATACTATATGTCTTTTTCTTTCTGACTTACGTCATGTTCTGAGATTATATCTAGGCTCATAAATGGTGCCTCAACGAGCAGTGTTTCACTGTTTTGCATGGCTAATATTCCATTATGTACATGGACCACTTCTTCTTTATCCATTCATCCATTGATGGACATTTTGGTTGCTTCCCTGTCTTGGCTATTGTGAAAAATCCTGCAGTGAAGCTGTTGCAGCCTGTGCCTTCTCGACTCTGGTATTTTCAGGTGAGAGGCTCAGTGGTGGGCCTGCTGAATGGAATGCTGGCTCAATTTTTACTTTTAAACACAGCTCCTTTCTGTTCTCACTATTGGCTCTTATCACTTTACATCTCACCAGCAGCTAGAGGGTACACAGTTCTCTAAAACCCCTTCCGCATTTATTGTTTGTAGACTTTTGGCTGATGGTGGTTGACGTGTGTGAGTTGAAATCTTTTTGTAGGCTAGATTTGCATGAGTTTAAAAATTTATGTTGTTGAGCTTTTATCCATTTTCCTTGTTTTTAGAAAAATAATGAGTAAAATTTACCTCTTCATACTAGCTCCTTGAAAATTTTGCCAGTTGTGAATTTTTGAGGGCAGTTGTCCTTTACTGTCCTGAGTCCTTGTGAATGTTAAGTGACCGTTAGCTGTGGTTTTAAAGCCGCTCTTGTGGGAAACGGCCACAAGGCGGCAGCATTTCTACATTTCCAACTCTGGGTTTTTGGGCAACAGAGGGTTCCTGGAAATCGTGTTTGTAAGCTGCAAATTAGAGCAGAATGTGCCACGGCAAACTCCCAAGAGCTTATATCTCCTTACTTCTTGTTTGTTTTTTACATTTAGTTTTTATTTATTATCACAGCAAATTGGATAAAAATACTGTGTTTTTTCTAGGTGTACGGAATCTGGTTCATTATATCAATGTATTGATCTATTCATCTTTGGATCCTTTCCCGTGTAGGTTATTACAGAGTGTTGAGTACACCTCTTTTAGCATTCCATAGGTATTTTGTGATTATATATTTCATATGTATTACTACATGTCTGTTAACCCCCATATCCTAATTCATACATTCCTTACACCTTTCCAATTGGTTTTCTGAATCTATGAGTGTCCTTCTCTTGGAAATTATTTCATGGGTATCAATTTTTAGGTAACACCTATAAGTGATGTAATAGGATATCTGTCTTTCGTTTTCTTTCTTACTTCAGGTAGGGTGATTATCTCTAGATCCTTCTATGCTGGTGCCAACAGCATTGTTCCATGCTTTTCCATGGCTAATATTCCATTGTGTTCATGGACCACTTCTTCTTGGTGCATTTTTCTGTTGATGGACATTTTGGTTTCTTCCAGCTCTTGGCTATGGTACATGTTGCTGCAGTGAAGGATTGCCAGCCTGTGTCTTTTCGATTCAGGTCTACTCAGCGGATAGGCCCATCAGTGGGCCTACCAGATCACATAGTAGCTCAAGTTTTACCTTTAAACACACCTCCATTTTGTTCTCTGTACTGGCTGTTACCAGGTTACATCCCATCAGCAGCTAGAGGGTACACAGTTCTCTAAAAGCCCTTCAGCATTTATACTATGTAGACTTTTTTGCTGATGATCCTTCTGACGGCTGTGAGGTGAATGTGTTTCTAGACTGGATTTGCATGGCTTTATTAATTCCTGACGTTGAGCGTTTTTCCATGCCTTTTTCTATAACAAACAAAAGAGACAGAATATAAAATGTGCATAAAATATGCCTCTTGAAATTGTCGTTTTGAAATATGGATGTCTTTTGAGATTTTTGCTCGATTTACGACCGAAGGATTGTTTTGAGGACAGGTGTCATTTACAGGCCTGCAATTATTTTGACTATCAAGTAACCATTACAGCTGCAGTTAGAGCTGCTGTTGTGTGAAACGGCCACAAGGCGGCAGCAGTTCTCATTAACCAAATCTGGTTACTAGGGAAACAGAGCCTCAATGGAAGTCCTGTTCTAGGTTGCAAATTAGAATGGAATGGGCCAGGAAAAAGCCCCTTAAGTTTATATCTCACTAAATATTGTTCTTTTTTTAAATTTAATTTTCATTGTTTATCACAGCAAGTGTGATTACAATGTTTTGCTTGTTTTAGGTGTGCAAGATGTGGTTGTTTTCCACATATACCTATCTCTTTTCTTCTTTGGATCCTTTTCCCATTTTAGGTTATGACACAATGTTGAGTAGTCTTCTCTTGGTATTCCGTAGGTCTTTGGTGATTATATACTTCACCTGTGTTTGTATATCTCTGTTAACTCTGACATCCTAATGTATCCAATCCTCACACCTTTCCATTGGTGAACCATAAGTTTGTTTAATGAATCTGTGATTGCCTTTCTCTGTGGAAATATCCTCACTGGTATCAATTTTTAGGTAACACCTATAAGTGATATCACAGGATACGTGTCTTTCGCTTTCTGACTTACTACAAGTTGCGTGATTACTTCTAGACTCATCTACGGTGATGCAAATGGCATTGTGTCATTGTTTTCCTTGGCTAATATTCCATCTGTACGTGGACCAGTTTTTCTTTGTCCACTCACCTGTTGATGGACTTTTGGGTTGCTTCCATGTCTTGGTTATTGTAACACTGCTGAAATGCACATTTGCCTGCCTGTGTCTTTCAACTATGTCTTCTTCGGTTATAGGCCCAGGAGAGGGCCTGTTGGATCATATGGTAGCAAAATGTTTACCTTGTAAAGGCGTCTCCATTCTGTTCTCATTAGTGGCTCTTACCAGGTTATGTTCCACTTAAATTTGAGGGTATGCCCTTGTCCACAACCCTTTCAGCATTTATTGTTTGTAGTTTTTCTGCTGATGTTTATTCTGACAGGTGTGAGCTGACACCTCTTTGAGGTTGGATTTGCATGCATCTCATAATCCCTTGAAATTGAACTTTCAGGCATGTCCTCTTTTTTTTCAAGCTGTGAGTAGCGCTTACCTCTTCAAATGGTTTTCTTGAAGTATGTGTCACATTTTGAAATATTTTGGCCATTACCTCCCTGAAGACATTTTGAGGGCAGGTTTCATTTACAGCCCTCCAGTACTTGTGCATATGAAGTGACCATGAGCACAGGTTTTAAAGCTGCTGCTGCAGGTATCGGCCATTGGGCGGCAGCATTTCTCCTTTCCCCATTCTGGGAATTACGGAAGGAGTCCTTCCTGCCAGTGGTGTTCCTCCGTTATATATTAGAGAGGAATGTGCCCGGACAAACCCCCAAAAGCTGATGTCTCCTTACTTACGTTTGGTTTCTAAATTGAAAGTATATATATTTTTTTATTGGGTAATATTCCATTGTGTACATGGACCACTTCTTCTTTGTGCCTTCCTCTGTTGACAGACATTTTTGTTGCTTCCAAGTGTTGGCTGTGGTAAATATTGCTGGAGTGCAGGATGGCCACCCTGTGTCTTTTGGATTCTCATCCTCTCAGGTGATAGGCCCAGCAGTGGGTATGCTTGATTGAATGGTAGCTCAATATTTACCTTATCAAGGCACCTCCTTTGTGTTTTCATTACTGGTTCTTACCATGTCCCACTTAGAAACGAGGGTGCGCATTTCTCCACAACCCCTTCAGCATTTATTGTTTGCAGAATTTTTGCTGATGGCCATTATGACTGGTGTGAGCTGATAGGTTTTTGTAATTTGGATTTGCATGTCTTTAATAATTCCTAATGTTCAGCATTTTTCCATGCTTTGTTTTCTTTCTGTTACACAAAAACAGAAAAAAACTGTGAGTACAATAAACCACTTGAAGTGGTCTTCTGGGAAGGCTGCCCTGTTTTGAATTTTTCGTCGATTTTTGACCCCAGGATTTTTTTGACAACAGGTGACATTTACAGGCTTGTAATGAGTGTGAATATTTAGTGACCACTACTACTGGCTTTAAAGGTGCTGTTGGGGGAAACGGCCACAAGGCGGCAGCATTTCTCCGTTCCCAAGACTGGTTTCTAGGGCAGCACAACATTTCTGGAAGTTGTGTTCCCAGGTTGTAAATTAGAATGGAATGTGCTAGGAAAAAAACCCATAAGTTAATATTCCATTATTTCTTTTTCGATTTTTTAGTCTTTTTAAATCGAGGTAATGTTTAGAATATTGTTTGTCCTACGTGTATACAATCTGGTTCATTTGTACATTACACACACACATACACACACACACACACACACACACACACACACGTAATATATTCATGTGCAGGTACTCTTCCCATGTAAATTATTGCAGAGTGCTCCATTGACCTCCCTTGCTATATGGTCGGTCTGTTTGATAAATGTATTTAGTAGGTATTTGTACACATATGGTAACCCTAATCTTAATTTTCCATACCACCCACCTTTCCATTTACATAAGAATAGTTTGTTCTCTAAGTCTGTGAGTTTCTTTCTCTGTGAAAATGCTATCATATTTGTCAGTTGTTAGATAACACCTATAAGTGATATCATACTATATGTCTTTTTCTTTCTGACTTACGTCATGTTCTGAGATTATATCTAGGCTCATAAATGGTGCCTCAACGAGCAGTGTTTCACTGTTTTGCATGGCTAATATTCCATTATGTACATGGACCACTTCTTCTTTATCCATTCATCCATTGATGGACATTTTGGTTGCTTCCCTGTCTTGGCTATTGTGAAAAATCCTGCAGTGAAGCTGTTGCAGCCTGTGCCTTCTCGACTCTGGTATTTTCAGGTGAGAGGCTCAGTGGTGGGCCTGCTGAATGGAATGCTGGCTCAATTTTTACTTTTAAACACAGCTCCTTTCTGTTCTCACTATTGGCTCTTATCACTTTACATCTCACCAGCAGCTAGAGGGTACACAGTTCTCTAAAACCCCTTCCGCATTTATTGTTTGTAGACTTTTGGCTGATGGTAGTTGACGTGTGTGAGTTGAAATCTTTTTGTAGGCTAGATTTGCATGAGTTTAAAAATTTATGTTGTTGAGCTTTTATCCATTTTCCTTGTTTTTAGAAAAATAATGAGTAAAATTTACCTCTTCATACTAGCTCCTTGAAAATTTTGCCAGTTGTGAATTTTTGAGGGCAGTTGTCCTTTACTGTCCTGAGTCCTTGTGAATGTTAAGTGACCGTTAGCTGTGGTTTTAAAGCCGCTCTTGTGGGAAACGGCCACAAGGCGGCAGCATTTCTACATTTCCAACTCTGGGTTTTTGGGCAACAGAGGGTTCCTGGAAATCGTGTTTGTAAGCTGCAAATTAGAGCAGAATGTGCCACGGCAAACTCCCAAGAGCTTATATCTCCTTACTTCTTGTTTGTTTTTTACATTTAGTTTTTATTTATTATCACAGCAAATTGGATAAAAATACTGTGTTTTTTCTAGGTGTACGGAATCTGGTTCATTATATCAATGTATTGATCTATTCATCTTTGGATCCTTTCCCGTGTAGGTTATTACAGAGTGTTGAGTACACCTCTTTTAGCATTCCATAGGTATTTTGTGATTATATATTTCATATGTATTACTACATGTCTGTTAACCCCCATATCCTAATTCATACATTCCTTACACCTTTCCAATTGGTTTTCTGAATCTATGAGTGTCCTTCTCTTGGAAATTATTTCATGGGTATCAATTTTTAGGTAACACCTATAAGTGATGTAATAGGATATCTGTCTTTCGTTTTCTTTCTTACTTCAGGTAGGGTGATTATCTCTAGATCCTTCTATGCTGGTGCCAACAGCATTGTTCCATGCTTTTCCATGGCTAATATTCCATTGTGTTCATGGACCACTTCTTCTTGGTGCATTTTTCTGTTGATGGACATTTTGGTTTCTTCCAGCTCTTGGCTATGGTACATGTTGCTGCAGTGAAGGATTGCCAGCCTGTGTCTTTTCGATTCAGGTCTACTCAGCGGATAGGCCCATCAGTGGGCCTACCAGATCACATAGTAGCTCAAGTTTTACCTTTAAACACACCTCCATTTTGTTCTCTGTACTGGCTGTTACCAGGTTACATCCCATCAGCAGCTAGAGGGTACACAGTTCTCTAAAAGCCCTTCAGCATTTATACTATGTAGACTTTTTTGCTGATGATCCTTCTGACGGCTGTGAGGTGAATGTGTTTCTAGACTGGATTTGCATGGCTTTATTAATTCCTGACGTTGAGCGTTTTTCCATGCCTTTTTCTATAACAAACAAAAGAGACAGAATATAAAATGTGCATAAAATATGCCTCTTGAAATTGTCGTTTTGAAATATGGATGTCTTTTGAGATTTTTGCTCGATTTACGACCGAAGGATTGTTTTGAGGACAGGTGTCATTTACAGGCCTGCAATTATTTTGACTATCAAGTAACCATTACAGCTGCAGTTAGAGCTGCTGTTGTGTGAAACGGCCACAAGGCGGCAGCAGTTCTCATTAACCAAATCTGGTTACTAGGGAAACAGAGCCTCAATGGAAGTCCTGTTCTAGGTTGCAAATTAGAATGGAATGGGCCAGGAAAAAGCCCCTTAAGTTTATATCTCACTAAATATTGTTCTTTTTTTAAATTTAATTTTCATTGTTTATCACAGCAAGTGTGATTACAATGTTTTGCTTGTTTTAGGTGTGCAAGATGTGGTTGTTTTCCACATATACCTATCTCTTTTCTTCTTTGGATCCTTTTCCCATTTTAGGTTATGACACAATGTTGAGTAGTCTTCTCTTGGTATTCCGTAGGTCTTTGGTGATTATATACTTCACCTGTGTTTGTATATCTCTGTTAACTCTGACATCCTAATGTATCCAATCCTCACACCTTTCCATTGGTGAACCATAAGTTTGTTTAATGAATCTGTGATTGCCTTTCTCTGTGGAAATATCCTCACTGGTATCAATTTTTAGGTAACACCTATAAGTGATATCACAGGATACGTGTCTTTCGCTTTCTGACTTACTACAAGTTGCGTGATTACTTCTAGACTCATCTACGGTGATGCAAATGGCATTGTGTCATTGTTTTCCTTGGCTAATATTCCATCTGTACGTGGACCAGTTTTTCTTTGTCCACTCACCTGTTGATGGACTTTTGGGTTGCTTCCATGTCTTGGTTATTGTAACACTGCTGAAATGCACATTTGCCTGCCTGTGTCTTTCAACTATGTCTTCTTCGGTTATAGGCCCAGGAGAGGGCCTGTTGGATCATATGGTAGCAAAATGTTTACCTTGTAAAGGCGTCTCCATTCTGTTCTCATTAGTGGCTCTTACCAGGTTATGTTCCACTTAAATTTGAGGGTATGCCCTTGTCCACAACCCTTTCAGCATTTATTGTTTGTAGTTTTTCTGCTGATGTTTATTCTGACAGGTGTGAGCTGACACCTCTTTGAGGTTGGATTTGCATGCATCTCATAATCCCTTGAAATTGAACTTTCAGGCATGTCCTCTTTTTTTTCAAGCTGTGAGTAGCGCTTACCTCTTCAAATGGTTTTCTTGAAGTATGTGTCACATTTTGAAATATTTTGGCCATTACCTCCCTGAAGACATTTTGAGGGCAGGTTTCATTTACAGCCCTCCAGTACTTGTGCATATGAAGTGACCATGAGCACAGGTTTTAAAGCTGCTGCTGCAGGTATCGGCCATTGGGCGGCAGCATTTCTCCTTTCCCCATTCTGGGAATTACGGAAGGAGTCCTTCCTGCCAGTGGTGTTCCTCCGTTATATATTAGAGAGGAATGTGCCCGGACAAACCCCCAAAAGCTGATGTCTCCTTACTTACGTTTGGTTTCTAAATTGAAAGTATATATATTTTTTTATTGGGTAATATTCCATTGTGTACATGGACCACTTCTTCTTTGTGCCTTCCTCTGTTGACAGACATTTTTGTTGCTTCCAAGTGTTGGCTGTGGTAAATATTGCTGGAGTGCAGGATGGCCACCCTGTGTCTTTTGGATTCTCATCCTCTCAGGTGATAGGCCCAGCAGTGGGTATGCTTGATTGAATGGTAGCTCAATATTTACCTTATCAAGGCACCTCCTTTGTGTTTTCATTACTGGTTCTTACCATGTCCCACTTAGAAACGAGGGTGCGCATTTCTCCACAACCCCTTCAGCATTTATTGTTTGCAGAATTTTTGCTGATGGCCATTATGACTGGTGTGAGCTGATAGGTTTTTGTAATTTGGATTTGCATGTCTTTAATAATTCCTAATGTTCAGCATTTTTCCATGCTTTGTTTTCTTTCTGTTACACAAAAACAGAAAAAAACTGTGAGTACAATAAACCACTTGAAGTGGTCTTCTGGGAAGGCTGCCCTGTTTTGAATTTTTCGTCGATTTTTGACCCCAGGATTTTTTTGACAACAGGTGACATTTACAGGCTTGTAATGAGTGTGAATATTTAGTGACCACTACTACTGGCTTTAAAGGTGCTGTTGGGGGAAACGGCCACAAGGCGGCAGCATTTCTCCGTTCCCAAGACTGGTTTCTAGGGCAGCACAACATTTCTGGAAGTTGTGTTCCCAGGTTGTAAATTAGAATGGAATGTGCTAGGAAAAAAACCCATAAGTTAATATTCCATTATTTCTTTTTCGATTTTTTAGTCTTTTTAAATCGAGGTAATGTTTAGAATATTGTTTGTCCTACGTGTATACAATCTGGTTCATTTGTACATTACACACACACATATACACACACACACACACACACACACACACATACGTAATATATTCATGTGCAGGTACTCTTCCCATGTAAATTATTGCAGAGTGCTCCATTGACCTCCCTTGCTATATGGTCGGTCTGTTTGATAAATGTATTTAGTAGGTATTTGTACACATATGGTAACCCTAATCTTAATTTTCCATACCACCCACCTTTCCATTTACATAAGAATAGTTTGTTCTCTAAGTCTGTGAGTTTCTTTCTCTGTGAAAATGCTATCATATTTGTCAGTTGTTAGATAACACCTATAAGTGATATCATACTATATGTCTTTTTCTTTCTGACTTACGTCATGTTCTGAGATTATATCTAGGCTCATAAATGGTGCCTCAACGAGCAGTGTTTCACTGTTTTGCATGGCTAATATTCCATTATGTACATGGACCACTTCTTCTTTATCCATTCATCCATTGATGGACATTTTGGTTGCTTCCGTGTCTTGGCTATTGTGAAAAATCCTGCAGTGAAGCTGTTGCAGCCTGTGCCTTCTCGACTCTGGTATTTTCAGGTGAGAGGCTCAGCGGTGGGCCTGCTGAATGGAATGCTGGCTCAATTTTTACTTTTAAACACAGCTCCTTTCTGTTCTCACTATTGGCTCTTATCACTTTACATCTCACCAGCAGCTAGAGGGTACACAGTTCTCTAAAACCCCTTCCGCATTTATTGTTTGTAGACTTTTGGCTGATGGTAGTTGACGTGTGTGAGTTGAAATCTTTTTGTAGGCTAGATTTGCATGAGTTTAAAAATTTATGTTGTTGAGCTTTTATCCATTTTCCTTGTTTTTAGAAAAATAATGAGTAAAATTTACCTCTTCATACTAGCTCCTTGAAAATTTTGCCAGTTGTGAATTTTTGAGGGCAGTTGTCCTTTACTGTCCTGAGTCCTTGTGAATGTTAAGTGACCGTTAGCTGTGGTTTTAAAGCCGCTCTTGTGGGAAACGGCCACAAGGCGGCAGCATTTCTACATTTCCAACTCTGGGTTTTTGGGCAACAGAGGGTTCCTGGAAATCGTGTTTGTAAGCTGCAAATTAGAGCAGAATGTGCCACGGCAAACTCCCAAGAGTTTATATCTCCTTACTTCTTGTTTGTTTTTTACATTTAGTTTTTATTTATTATCACAGCAAATTGGATAAAAATACTGTGTTTTTTCTAGGTGTACGGAATCTGGTTCATTATATCAATGTATTGATCTATTCATCTTTGGATCCTTTCCCGTGTAGGTTATTACAGAGTGTTGAGTACACCTCTTTTAGCATTCCATAGGTATTTTGTGATTATATATTTCATATGTATTACTACATGTCTGTTAACCCCCATATCCTAATTCATACATTCCTTACACCTTTCCAATTGGTTTTCTGAATCTATGAGTGTCCTTCTCTTGGAAATTATTTCATGGGTATCAATTTTTAGGTAACACCTATAAGTGATGTAATAGGATATCTGTCTTTCGTTTTCTTTCTTACTTCAGGTAGGGTGATTATCTCTAGATCCTTCTATGCTGGTGCCAACAGCATTGTTCCATGCTTTTCCATGGCTAATATTCCATTGTGTTCATGGACCACTTCTTCTTGGTGCATTTTTCTGTTGATGGACATTTTGGTTTCTTCCAGCTCTTGGCTATGGTACATGTTGCTGCAGTGAAGGATTGCCAGCCTGTGTCTTTTCGATTCAGGTCTACTCAGCGGATAGGCCCATCAGTGGGCCTACCAGATCACATAGTAGCTCAAGTTTTACCTTTAAACACACCTCCATTTTGTTCTCTGTACTGGCTGTTACCAGGTTACATCCCATCAGCAGCTAGAGGGTACACAGTTCTCTAAAAGCCCTTCAGCATTTATACTATGTAGACTTTTTTGCTGATGATCCTTCTGACGGCTGTGAGGTGAATGTGTTTCTAGACTGGATTTGCATGGCTTTATTAATTCCTGACGTTGAGCGTTTTTCCATGCCTTTTTCTATAACAAACAAAAGAGACAGAATATAAAATGTGCATAAAATATGCCTCTTGAAATTGTCGTTTTGAAATATGGATGTCTTTTGAGATTTTTGCTCGATTTACGACCGAAGGATTGTTTTGAGGACAGGTGTCATTTACAGGCCTGCAATTATTTTGACTATCAAGTAACCATTACAGCTGCAGTTAGAGCTGCTGTTGTGTGAAACGGCCACAAGGCGGCAGCAGTTCTCATTAACCAAATCTGGTTACTAGGGAAACAGAGCCTCAATGGAAGTCCTGTTCTAGGTTGCAAATTAGAATGGAATGGGCCAGGAAAAAGCCCCTTAAGTTTATATCTCACTAAATATTGTTCTTTTTTTAAATTTAATTTTCATTGTTTATCACAGCAAGTGTGATTACAATGTTTTGCTTGTTTTAGGTGTGCAAGATGTGGTTGTTTTCCACATATACCTATCTCTTTTCTTCTTTGGATCCTTTTCCCATTTTAGGTTATGACACAATGTTGAGTAGTCTTCTCTTGGTATTCCGTAGGTCTTTGGTGATTATATACTTCACCTGTGTTTGTATATCTCTGTTAACTCTGACATCCTAATGTATCCAATCCTCACACCTTTCCATTGGTGAACCATAAGTTTGTTTAATGAATCTGTGATTGCCTTTCTCTGTGGAAATATCCTCACTGGTATCAATTTTTAGGTAACACCTATAAGTGATATCACAGGATACGTGTCTTTCGCTTTCTGACTTACTACAAGTTGCGTGATTACTTCTAGACTCATCTACGGTGATGCAAATGGCATTGTGTCATTGTTTTCCTTGGCTAATATTCCATCTGTACGTGGACCAGTTTTTCTTTGTCCACTCACCTGTTGATGGACTTTTGGGTTGCTTCCATGTCTTGGTTATTGTAACACTGCTGAAATGCACATTTGCCTGCCTGTGTCTTTCAACTATGTCTTCTTCGGTTATAGGCCCAGGAGAGGGCCTGTTGGATCATATGGTAGCAAAATGTTTACCTTGTAAAGGCGTCTCCATTCTGTTCTCATTAGTGGCTCTTACCAGGTTATGTTCCACTTAAATTTGAGGGTATGCCCTTGTCCACAACCCTTTCAGCATTTATTGTTTGTAGTTTTTCTGCTGATGTTTATTCTGACAGGTGTGAGCTGACACCTCTTTGAGGTTGGATTTGCATGCATCTCATAATCCCTTGAAATTGAACTTTCAGGCATGTCCTCTTTTTTTTCAAGCTGTGAGTAGCGCTTACCTCTTCAAATGGTTTTCTTGAAGTATGTGTCACATTTTGAAATATTTTGGCCATTACCTCCCTGAAGACATTTTGAGGGCAGGTTTCATTTACAGCCCTCCAGTACTTGTGCATATGAAGTGACCATGAGCACAGGTTTTAAAGCTGCTGCTGCAGGTATCGGCCATTGGGCGGCAGCATTTCTCCTTTCCCCATTCTGGGAATTACGGAAGGAGTCCTTCCTGCCAGTGGTGTTCCTCCGTTATATATTAGAGAGGAATGTGCCCGGACAAACCCCCAAAAGCTGATGTCTCCTTACTTACGTTTGGTTTCTAAATTGAAAGTATATATATTTTTTTATTGGGTAATATTCCATTGTGTACATGGACCACTTCTTCTTTGTGCCTTCCTCTGTTGACAGACATTTTTGTTGCTTCCAAGTGTTGGCTGTGGTAAATATTGCTGGAGTGCAGGATGGCCACCCTGTGTCTTTTGGATTCTCATCCTCTCAGGTGATAGGCCCAGCAGTGGGTATGCTTGATTGAATGGTAGCTCAATATTTACCTTATCAAGGCACCTCCTTTGTGTTTTCATTACTGGTTCTTACCATGTCCCACTTAGAAACGAGGGTGCGCATTTCTCCACAACCCCTTCAGCATTTATTGTTTGCAGAATTTTTGCTGATGGCCATTATGACTGGTGTGAGCTGATAGGTTTTTGTAATTTGGATTTGCATGTCTTTAATAATTCCTAATGTTCAGCATTTTTCCATGCTTTGTTTTCTTTCTGTTACACAAAAACAGAAAAAAACTGTGAGTACAATAAACCACTTGAAGTGGTCTTCTGGGAAGGCTGCCCTGTTTTGAATTTTTCGTCGATTTTTGACCCCAGGATTTTTTTGACAACAGGTGACATTTACAGGCTTGTAATGAGTGTGAATATTTAGTGACCACTACTACTGGCTTTAAAGGTGCTGTTGGGGGAAACGGCCACAAGGCGGCAGCATTTCTCCGTTCCCAAGACTGGTTTCTAGGGCAGCACAACATTTCTGGAAGTTGTGTTCCCAGGTTGTAAATTAGAATGGAATGTGCTAGGAAAAAAACCCATAAGTTAATATTCCATTATTTCTTTTTCGATTTTTTAGTCTTTTTAAATCGAGGTAATGTTTAGAATATTGTTTGTCCTACGTGTATACAATCTGGTTCATTTGTACATTACACACACACATATACACACACACACACACACACACACACACATACGTAATATATTCATGTGCAGGTACTCTTCCCATGTAAATTATTGCAGAGTGCTCCATTGACCTCCCTTGCTATATGGTCGGTCTGTTTGATAAATGTATTTAGTAGGTATTTGTACACATATGGTAACCCTAATCTTAATTTTCCATACCACCCACCTTTCCATTTACATAAGAATAGTTTGTTCTCTAAGTCTGTGAGTTTCTTTCTCTGTGAAAATGCTATCATATTTGTCAGTTGTTAGATAACACCTATAAGTGATATCATACTATATGTCTTTTTCTTTCTGACTTACGTCATGTTCTGAGATTATATCTAGGCTCATAAATGGTGCCTCAACGAGCAGTGTTTCACTGTTTTGCATGGCTAATATTCCATTATGTACATGGACCACTTCTTCTTTATCCATTCATCCATTGATGGACATTTTGGTTGCTTCCCTGTCTTGGCTATTGTGAAAAATCCTGCAGTGAAGCTGTTGCAGCCTGTGCCTTCTCGACTCTGGTATTTTCAGGTGAGAGGCTCAGCGGTGGGCCTGCTGAATGGAATGCTGGCTCAATTTTTACTTTTAAACACAGCTCCTTTCTGTTCTCACTATTGGCTCTTATCACTTTACATCTCACCAGCAGCTAGAGGGTACACAGTTCTCTAAAACCCCTTCCGCATTTATTGTTTGTAGACTTTTGGCTGATGGTAGTTGACGTGTGTGAGTTGAAATCTTTTTGTAGGCTAGATTTGCATGAGTTTAAAAATTTATGTTGTTGAGCTTTTATCCATTTTCCTTGTTTTTAGAAAAATAATGAGTAAAATTTACCTCTTCATACTAGCTCCTTGAAAATTTTGCCAGTTGTGAATTTTTGAGGGCAGTTGTCCTTTACTGTCCTGAGTCCTTGTGAATGTTAAGTGACCGTTAGCTGTGGTTTTAAAGCCGCTCTTGTGGGAAACGGCCACAAGGCGGCAGCATTTCTACATTTCCAACTCTGGGTTTTTGGGCAACAGAGGGTTCCTGGAAATCGTGTTTGTAAGCTGCAAATTAGAGCAGAATGTGCCACGGCAAACTCCCAAGAGCTTATATCTCCTTACTTCTTGTTTGTTTTTTACATTTAGTTTTTATTTATTATCACAGCAAATTGGATAAAAATACTGTGTTTTTTCTAGGTGTACGGAATCTGGTTCATTATATCAATGTATTGATCTATTCATCTTTGGATCCTTTCCCGTGTAGGTTATTACAGAGTGTTGAGTACACCTCTTTTAGCATTCCATAGGTATTTTGTGATTATATATTTCATATGTATTACTACATGTCTGTTAACCCCCATATCCTAATTCATACATTCCTTACACCTTTCCAATTGGTTTTCTGAATCTATGAGTGTCCTTCTCTTGGAAATTATTTCATGGGTATCAATTTTTAGGTAACACCTATAAGTGATGTAATAGGATATCTGTCTTTCGTTTTCTTTCTTACTTCAGGTAGGGTGATTATCTCTAGATCCTTCTATGCTGGTGCCAACAGCATTGTTCCATGCTTTTCCATGGCTAATATTCCATTGTGTTCATGGACCACTTCTTCTTGGTGCATTTTTCTGTTGATGGACATTTTGGTTTCTTCCAGCTCTTGGCTATGGTACATGTTGCTGCAGTGAAGGATTGCCAGCCTGTGTCTTTTCGATTCAGGTCTACTCAGCGGATAGGCCCATCAGTGGGCCTACCAGATCACATAGTAGCTCAAGTTTTACCTTTAAACACACCTCCATTTTGTTCTCTGTACTGGCTGTTACCAGGTTACATCCCATCAGCAGCTAGAGGGTACACAGTTCTCTAAAAGCCCTTCAGCATTTATACTATGTAGACTTTTTTGCTGATGATCCTTCTGACGGCTGTGAGGTGAATGTGTTTCTAGACTGGATTTGCATGGCTTTATTAATTCCTGACGTTGAGCGTTTTTCCATGCCTTTTTCTATAACAAACAAAAGAGACAGAATATAAAATGTGCATAAAATATGCCTCTTGAAATTGTCGTTTTGAAATATGGATGTCTTTTGAGATTTTTGCTCGATTTACGACCGAAGGATTGTTTTGAGGACAGGTGTCATTTACAGGCCTGCAATTATTTTGACTATCAAGTAACCATTACAGCTGCAGTTAGAGCTGCTGTTGTGTGAAACGGCCACAAGGCGGCAGCAGTTCTCATTAACCAAATCTGGTTACTAGGGAAACAGAGCCTCAATGGAAGTCCTGTTCTAGGTTGCAAATTAGAATGGAATGGGCCAGGAAAAAGCCCCTTAAGTTTATATCTCACTAAATATTGTTCTTTTTTTAAATTTAATTTTCATTGTTTATCACAGCAAGTGTGATTACAATGTTTTGCTTGTTTTAGGTGTGCAAGATGTGGTTGTTTTCCACATATACCTATCTCTTTTCTTCTTTGGATCCTTTTCCCATTTTAGGTTATGACACAATGTTGAGTAGTCTTCTCTTGGTATTCCGTAGGTCTTTGGTGATTATATACTTCACCTGTGTTTGTATATCTCTGTTAACTCTGACATCCTAATGTATCCAATCCTCACACCTTTCCATTGGTGAACCATAAGTTTGTTTAATGAATCTGTGATTGCCTTTCTCTGTGGAAATATCCTCACTGGTATCAATTTTTAGGTAACACCTATAAGTGATATCACAGGATACGTGTCTTTCGCTTTCTGACTTACTACAAGTTGCGTGATTACTTCTAGACTCATCTACGGTGATGCAAATGGCATTGTGTCATTGTTTTCCTTGGCTAATATTCCATCTGTACGTGGACCAGTTTTTCTTTGTCCACTCACCTGTTGATGGACTTTTGGGTTGCTTCCATGTCTTGGTTATTGTAACACTGCTGAAATGCACATTTGCCTGCCTGTGTCTTTCAACTATGTCTTCTTCGGTTATAGGCCCAGGAGAGGGCCTGTTGGATCATATGGTAGCAAAATGTTTACCTTGTAAAGGCGTCTCCATTCTGTTCTCATTAGTGGCTCTTACCAGGTTATGTTCCACTTAAATTTGAGGGTATGCCCTTGTCCACAAC